>NC_092421.1:14876308-15206220 GCF_040894005.1 Engystomops pustulosus | reverse complement strand
GTAGTAATAATGGCGCATATACAATCCATAGCACTGGTTCTTCCATTTGGGTGCGCCTGTTACCTCTCTTTTTACCTATACTTCATAGGGAAGAGGTACAAACATTGGAATTGTTCCTCGTCTCATATTCCCAGCAAACAGCGGCTTCTAGAAGAACGGTAATTGTTCATTATGTTCCAGTGTAATGGCTGCATTTATTTAACCTTCTGTACTCCATCCATCAGCGCAGCCCCTGTCCGGTACACGTGTGCCTTTAATTCCTGGAGAAAACTGGCACTGGATCAAATGTTTCGGGAAAATGAATAGAGCGCATGTGTTTTACATTTCCTTTCTGCTGAGCTTCTGGTTTTCATGGATTAACCGGCTAATTGTAACAAATGCACAGGTTTTAAGACAAGACCTTCCTTCCACTGGTTGGAGGCTTTGGATAATCTGTGAATGGTAAAAGAGTCAGCGCACGATAAACAGAACCTTATGTTAATATTAGTTTGTGCTGGAGCCGTTCTGTGGTTGGTTTTCAGTTCCCAATTAATAATAGGACAAATTAAGAACTGTCAATCTGTGGAATAGCCTGCCTCAGGCGCTGGTCACAGCAGGGACAGCAGAGAGCTTCAAGAAGGGTCTAGATGCCTTTTTACACCTAAATAACATTGCTGGTTATGTTATATAGAATTGTTTCCCTTAAATCCCTTCTTCATCCAATCCCTTCCCTTCCTTGGTTGAACTTGGTGGACAAGTGTCTTTTTTCAACCGTATAAAATATATATATATATAAAAAGAACTGGTTGAGAACTTCCTTTATAATAATGGGCTTATGGTGTAATATGCATAAAGAGAGCTGTAGCTAAAATAAGTAAGTAATGACTTATTATTATATATCCTAACTCATTCCCCAGGTCTCCCCCCACTCCCCTACAGTCCCGTGTACTGGTAGAAAAAAAGCACATTTGCAACAACTTGTGGGCTTGGTTTTTACGGCTTTAACTGTGCGCTGCAAATTACATGCCTACTTTATTCTTTGGGTCGGTGCGATCATGAGGATACTAAATTTATATAGGTTTTATTGTGTTTTAATACATTAAGAAAAATTAAAACCTACTGTATAAAAAATATTCTTTGTGCGCTAATTTTTTCATAAACTTTTTCATACTTTGTACAGAGGTGACATGTAATTTGTAGGATCAGCTGTCATTTTCATTGCTACCATTTTGAATACTGTACAACCTTTAGATCACTTTTTATTACATTTTTTTATATGTTGCAAAATGGCAAAAAAGTAGCACTTTGGGCATTTTCAGTTATGGGGTTAAACACTGGAAATAACACTGGAATTATATTTTGATAGTTCGGACATTTTAGGAAGCGGTTATACCTGACATGTTTATGGGAAAAGAGGATGATTTGAATTTTAAGGTTTTTAAAATTTATTTTTATTTTCTTTTTATTAATTTTTTAAATTATTTTTCAGACCCCCTAGGGTACTTTAACCCCTGGTTGGCTGATTGTTCCTACCATATCCTGCCACACTACAGGGGACTTTTCTGATCATGTAGTAGAATGTACCACTGGCACATTGTAACAAATGATCAAAATTTATCATTGAAACAGATCTAAGCCAAGATGGCAATGACCACGAGAAGGGTTCTAGCACTTATCGTGGTTGTAACCGGTGGGTATTTGCTGCAATATGCAGCAAATGCTCACCTTGTATAGAGAGGGAGCAGCCTGTGGCGATTTGGGACACCAAACCACCCACAGGTCCTGAATGATTTTTAAGCGAAAAAAAAACTTTTACCTTTTCCCTCGTTGCCTTCAGCACTTGCATCTTGTGGCAAATGAAGCCAGCGTAGTACACCATGGCTTCATTGCGCAATGAAGCCTGGGAAATATCTCATTGGACTTGTTGGTCAGTATATAAGTTTATTATTTTTTTCATTTTCTCCATGTGTAGACTTCAAATGGGTTAATTTGGGACCCTAAGCCTGTAGTTGGTTTAGGGTCGTAAATCGACCGTACTTTTTATCGTACAACTATAATTATGAAAACTTTTGCCTCAAATTTTTTTCTCTAATTAGCTACAGGTGCTTCACAGCTAGTAAAGGTTTTACCTTATACTCCCACACTCTCCATTTGTTATGCTCTCAGGTAACCATGGGAAACCGTATTGAACAACTAGAGATGACAAGATGCTTGTTTGTTGGGGGGGGGGGGGCTGTAGGAGAGGAGTGCAAGAAAGTAGCACCTGGAGTGAAGTCATAAGCATGTTTCAGGTCGTCCAATTACAAACATGCTTCCCTGATTCATATGAATGCCCTAAGTGCTCTGACCTCGCTGCCCTTAGCTGATGTCACAACCAGGAAGTGCCCCCCCCTTCAGAAATAGCTGATTTTAGAAGAAAAAGGAAAGTTTAGAGCAGCACAGCAACTCCGGTGGGTGCAAGTCCGTAAGTCCCCAGGCAGGGGGACTGCAATATAAGGTTTAGGAAGAGGCAGCACTCCAAAAGGTAGTTTCAAAAAAGTGGGGTGTCTTTATTCCATGAGCGACGTTTCAGCTCCTTACGAGCCTTTTTCAAGCATGGTCTTGGTCTTGACCATGCTTGAAAAAGGCTCGTAAGGAGCTGAAACGTCGCTCATGGAATAAAGACACCCCACTTTTTTGAAACTACCTTTTGGAGTGCTGCCTCTTCCTAAACCTGATTTTAGAAGAAGGGATGATACATACACCAGGCTATATCTCAGGATAGGTGAGTGGTGTACAGGTTTCTTCTAACATTAATTTAATCAGAGTTCACAGACTACAATATATTATGGAGTTTATGCTTTTTTTTTTTTATTTTACCACAGATTCCTTTCTAAATAGTTATTTTTTATTACTTTTCCCCAAAATTTTGCCCGGTTCTCTGAACTACAGACCAACCCACAAAATGATTGCTTACAATAATTACCTCTTCCAATAAATGTTTTCTAATAAAACACATGATGTACATACATACAGAATGTATATTTTTTTATATTTCTGCAAAAGGAATGTCTAAAGCCACATTAGAACTGAATTGTACCCTTATAAGTCTGCAACCAATTTCCTATCCCCCTAACAGAGTGAGACATTTGCTTGACTTAAGTACATTATCAACAAATCTGAAGACGGCCTTTCCAACTGAAGGGAGTTCAAGTATAAAACTTAGTGGGAAATGTGGGTTGGAATATATTGATGGATGAGGTGAGAGGGAAGAGTTTCCTCCTATTCCTGGTTAACCATACCCAAGGCTTTGTGGCTCCGGAACCTTTCTTCATGAGAATTTACGTTTTTTTGTCTAACCAAATTAGATTTTAATAATGGACCCGTAAGGAATGATTGCTACACTGCAGTCAATGTTTTCTCTCCTCAAGCATGATACTATTCCATTGTGGCTTTCTAGTCAAGGACCTTGAAATTCCTGCTGACCTGACGTTAGACTTGCAATATTTTCATTAATTTAATGATCTTTTTGACTTAATTCTTTAAAATTGGACTACGGTATTTATTTATATTCCCTGCCATGTCAGCTTTAAACTCGAGTCGCATGGGAAGAAAAACATTAGATTGTGTTGATATCATTTGTCTTTGACCATGAACTAACCACATTTTCTGTGATTTTAAATTAGGCAATTCTTATTTCTACTATTTTAATAGCGGATATTCAGAACCACAACTGAACTGTAATCATTCAGAGTTCCTCTTTTCTTGAGGGATGATTATTTGCACCTCGTCCTAAAGAGTTTTTACAAACTTGTGCTAAGGAGATGCCTTAGGTTGAGGGTCAGATAGAGGTAGAACACCTCTTTACAAGTGATATTGTATATATCGACCAGTGTTCTCTAAGGGTTGGTTCACACGGCCGTCTGCGGGGGCGTACATGCGGCCCCATAGACGGCAATGGCGGCACGGCGGCGGTACGGTGCCACACATGTGTGGCACCGTTCTGTGCCATGCACCAGGAAAAGTTAGAACATGCTCTATCTTTTCCCTGGTGTGCAGCCCTGCGCCGCTGTTTCCTATGGAGGGAGAAGGGGTCGCCTCCTCCTCCTCTCCAGCACAGGGTGGGCATACCGCCATACCAGGTGTGAATGCACCCTAAGATGTATAAGACAAACATGCATGCTAGTAGTTTTATTGTTTTTCTAAATGGTGAATAATCAGAAATACCTGGAGAATGGAGACAAATGGAGGGATCCGTATGTCTGGCCACAAGGAGATAAGCAAAAAAACAAAGGCGCAACCCTAGTCTGATACTCCGTTGAAACGGTGGGTAGATATGGAAAAGTGATAGGACTCTCACCTGACATGGGGTAATTGTCAGCCTTAGTCAGTACAGTGGCAGCCAGTCCAAGGAAATCCATGTTTGACCGGGACCAGGAACCCTGGAAACGGAGGTAAATCATGCAGATACCCATAGAGGGAAGATGAGGCAGTGGACCGACGCTTAGATGTCCAATGGATAACTGAAGACTTGTCTGTATTATGATGCTTTATTGAGGGAAAGCGACACGTTTCAGCTCCAAACCGGAGCTTTCATCAGGCATAGTACAATCAGAAAGTGAGTGGGGAAGCGACACATGCAGGATATCGGACGCTTTCGGTGAATTCCAGCGGATGGGTAAGTAAATGTGCCCCACTGTGTGGACAAGCAGACATATATGTCACAAAACATAATTAATAAGTCGAAACATTTGCCAATGGTGGATCACATATTGGGGGGTACTGTATTATTATGGGGGCTGGTAATTTGTGTTAATGTGGTATTAAACAGAATATCGGCCACAATCAGCATAAAATAATTACTTTTATGAGCATTTATCTTTAAGCAAATACCAATTTTTCTAAATAGTTTGATGTATCTGACCCTCATTTTTCTGCACTGGGTAAAGAGGTTATCGGAGGAGTGCTGAACACTTCTCATAGTTCTGTTTCAGAAAGAACAAGTGTTTTATCCACACGTCACTAGTAACCGATCCTGCAGGAGACTGTCAAAATCCTTTTATCTATTGCAACAAAAGAACAGTTGAAATCCTCCATTGTAGCTCCTTTCGAGTACTCCAGCTCGGTGGGGGATCTCAGAGCCTCCATCGTTCCAGTTTTGTGGCAGATAGTATCTAGGATGAACAATCAATGTTGTCAAAGAGATTGGCTATTATTTTTTTATCCTTCTCTTGTAGTCATTCAGGTTTGAGATCAGATATTTACTTCTGTTTCCTTAGCTACAATGATTTTCCTTGTTCTAAACAAAGCCTACAGAGGTACAATAGCTTTCCCTAGACTTCTGGATTGGCCATACAATTTACAGATTTTTACACATATTTAAGTCATTAACTGTTGCGTTTGCTTTCTGCAATCTTGGTTCCAGTTCTAAGCTCTTCCCCTTCCATAGGCCATTTTTTTGCAAAAATATTTCATTGTACTTTCTCCAAAAATATTTGTGATCATGAGCACTTTTGCACTGATCTGTTTTTTTTTTTCATTTGTTCATAAATGAAAATAAGGCAACTTTTTATATCATCTTAAAAGTGGTCTATCAGCCCCCCAAACGAAACCAGCAAAATGTAGGACACTTTATGTTAAGTTTAAGTTTTTATACATCATACAGTGCTTTGGGAAAGGCACATTTGGGTTTGTAATAACCTTGTGCTAAAATAAAATTCAAAAATTCAAGTCCCCCCCCCCCCTCTATCGTTCTGCACTAAAAAGCCCATAATGCCAAATGTAAAGTGTAAGTAGTAGCACATCCTTTTTGCAGAGATTTCTAAGTATTTTGGGTACTTTTTGGACTTTTTTTTTCCCCTGACATAGGGAAGCATTATGACAGGAGAAACACATGATTAAAAAATTACAATGGGTGAATCGTAAAGCTTACCAAAGAGGCTTCTTATATACATGATGATTGTCTGCTGCACAACAGACTTTTTTATGTGTTGTTTTTAGATACACAAGCAAATTTAAAAGATCAGACATTATGGAAAGGGTTTGTAGTAAGAGTGTTGTATTCATCTGCCTGTTTCATGGATATAACTGGTGCAAGGGAATGGGGCATATAAGGGGTCATAGCCAGCTGATGGGCCCCAGTGCAAAGTCTGTGCCAGGCCCCCGACTATAATGTATGGTTTATAGTAATAGTCTTCTCATATGGGAAAGTGACACCATAAGGGCCCCCAAAACCTCTTGGGCCCGCGTGCAACCGCAACCTCTAAAGTTACGCCCCTGGTCATAGCTCCAACTATGCTTGTTAAACTTCACCCTACAAAAATTTGTGAAGAAAAAGGTGACTGTACTCGAGGTGGCCACTAGGTGGGACACTTGCACAAGGCAGAAGGGAGCGCTCGCCGCACATTTGGGTCTCCATGATGATGCTGCAGATTTAGAAAACACAGAATTTTTGGAGCTGATGTTTTTTCCCGTTCATTTAATAAATATTGATTATAGATTTCTGCCTTCACATCTTTTTTCATGGTTTTAATTTCCTTTATGACGTAGTGAGTATTAGCACAATCTAATAATGAATATATTATACTCTATATCATTATAGGATTTATTTATATAATTACACATAATCTAATTGCATTGATGACCCCCACATCCCCAGCACTAAGTGATCAATGGACAGTAGAAAAGAGATATAAAGGTGTTCAAGGTCAGCGCTCATATACGATCTAGAAGATACTGTGTGTAATAAAATAAATAAGTGCTTTGTAATGCAACATCAGTCAGGTACTCGGAGAGAACGGACAGGATGAGCTTATTTATTGGCCTGGTATATCCGCAGTCATCAATAAATTTACTGTCTGAAACTCAGGGAGGATGGGGAAACAGCAGAAGTCAGTTACAAGGGGGGTGAGTGTTGATGCACAACGAATATGCAGCTCATAAGGGGCATAATTTATAGGGCGGCACGGTGACTGAGTGAGTAGCACTTCTGCCTTGCAGCGCTGGGGTCCTGGGTTCGAATCCCACCCATCTGCAAAGAGTTTGTATGTTCTCTCTGTTAGATTGTGAGCCCCATGGGGACAGGGACCAGTTTGACATGCTTTGTCCAGCGCTGCGTAATCTGTGTGCGCTATATAAATAAAGAATTATTATTATTATAATACGTATAGTCGGTTCTCAAGGTCCAGTGACCTGTGGTGCCCATGTCATGGGTGAATCATACCCGATTGCCCATGTCATGCGCTGCTGCAACTTCATTATAGGGGCGGTCGGAGAGGAGGGTCTCTTTTGAGCTCATGGCCACCCCTTTTAGGGGACACCAAACTTAAAATTCTCCATATTCTTTACCCCTCCTTCTGCTTCATTTTTTTTTTTTTTACATACTCCCCTTACTCCGTCCCCTGCAAGAGCTTTTCTTCTTTCTCAGCTACCACTGTATTCTGCACTGGAGCTTATAGGTCCAGTATGACCTGCAGTACATACCTCCTGCCGCCCAGGACAAAACTGAAAATCTGGGACTGTTAGGTGGTATCAAAATGCTACATTATTTTGTCTTAGAATGAATGGAATAAAAGTTGCTGCACATCATCACTAGGTAGAAATGGGGACACATGCCATGTATCTATTAAACAATATGGGGCACATTTGCTAAAAATAGTGAAATGTGTAATGTGCAAGGGGGCACCAGATTCAGGATTTCTGGCACCCACTGCAACTTTTTTTTTGTTGGTGCACCTCTTACATGGGGCGTGTGACACAATTGTACATGACTTTGATGATAAATGTGGAGCACGGTCCAACTCACACCGGAATGCTCCCTTTGTGTCGTGTCGTGTTGGGTTGGGTATAGTGCAGTTGCGCCAAAAATGTGTCTAGGAAACTTTTAAAATATGTAAAGCCGTTTGGACTAAAAAGTTCAAAGTCAGACAAAAAACTGGTGTGGGGCTTTTATAAATCTAGGCCTATATATCCATGCTACCCCCATCTCACACATTTTTGGGTGACCCCAGGTGTATAAGATTGAGTTCACACATGAGGTTTTATGATGCAGTTTACGAGCTAGTATAGATAGGCGCACTCTAGATTTTGCATCATACCTGAACTCCACAGTTATTCATCTTTTTCACTTAGACCCAGAATTTTTTGACAGAAAGAAAAGCACTACCTAATGAATCTTGGGCACAAAAATGGGCACCTCACCAAACGATACAAGGATAATTCCCGGCCGATGAATCGATCATTCTTTTATCCTGCAAAGACTATACATTAAAGTACAACAGGACGCGTTTCGGCCATTCCTCAAGCTGGATAGCAGTTATACACAAAATCAAAGCGTTGCCTGTCTCCTGAGGCCTTTTGAAGTGTTGCCATGCGAGTTTTTCTGTTATTTTTTGTCTTTTTTAAAAGTCATTAAACTACAGAGGGTGTAACTTGAGGGGTTGCAAAGGGTATGGTCACAACTGGGCCCTAGAGGCCCCATATGGTGTACCATTCCTATATGAGAAAACTAGTACTATAAACATAATTTGGGACCTGATACACATTTTGCAATGGGGCCTGGGAGCTTCAAGTTACGCCACTGCTACAGAGGTGGAAGGGGTTTTCCCAATAAGCGAGTTAGGATAGGGCCTAATTTACTTATCAGTGGAATCTGAGTGATGGGTTCTCCATGGATCATGAGAACTGGGGTCCGATGTACCCCCGAAACACCTTTCATTAGCTCCCCAAGATGATAATTGCTCATGCCCTTGATGCCCTGTTCTTCTCTATAGAGCTAAGGGAGATTGGGCCTGTGGATAAGGGTCTAACCCATTTAGCGGGAAAACCTCTTAAAGCCTAGAAATCACAGGCTTAGTAACACAGATGAGGTTGTGTCTTACAATCGTTCCTCAGAGCGATTCCTCAGATTGTTCTTACAAAGCGATTCACTTGGAAAATGATTACAATGTTCAACTACAGTTATCAGGGGCGTAACTACAGCGGTAGCAGCCACAGCAGTCGTTATGGGGCCCACAGTGTCAGGGGGCCCTGTCATCTGACCTGACACAATAAAGAATGGAGGGTGTGCACCATTATATCTATATTGTACTGCAAATTGTCCAGCATAATATGTATATAACATATACTGTGATGTGTATATGCAGTATCTGTGATGTGTATATGGTGCCTGTATACACTGTATGTGAGTATGTTGCATATGGCACTGTATGTATGTGTATATACACATGAGTGTATTTATATGTGTGAGTATATTAATATGTATATTTTTTAAGTGGGAAGGGGGGCCCCATGCAGCATCCTGCTCGGGGGTCCTATCTCTCCTAGTTACGCCACTGACAGTTATAGTTATTAACTAACAGAATAGTAATTAGCTGATATGCCCTTACATTTCCCTTGGGAGCAGGGTTGACTCCAGGTTTCAATAGGCCCCTGAGTGACAGAGCCTCAGTAGGCCCCTTTGCAGTGAACTCACGTGGCGGCATTAAAAATTCAGAAAACAAAAAAGTCTCTTGTTCCCTAAAATATTCCCTAGTTTATTATACCAAACAGCCCCCTCATGGTTATTTTATATATAGCACCCCCCTCCCCCATGAATTCCTTATTCACAGCCTTATCTGGCCCCCCCAGCAGCCTTGGGCCCCGACACTTGGCCAGGTATTCCCAGTGCTGGCGCCGGCCCTGTCTCGGAGTGCCCTAGACTCCAGTTTATGCCCAAGGGAAGAGACAATAAGCTGACATTTGCTTGTAAGCTTTGCTGTATAGAACTGTAGAAGCAGAGTCATTTCATTACAAGAGGGCGGAGTATATAATAACCGGTTGGAGGTATAATAGTATTATGTGCTATACAAACAGATAGGACTCTATGGTTAACCCTCAAACTCTATGGTTAACCCTCAAAACCTATTATGGCCCCTCTTAGATGGGTTATCCTCACCAGTGGGGGATCAAAAGAGTTTGTTGTGTAGAAACAGAAATGTATATTACAGGTATATGAGCATTAGCCACTTGGATAAGGAAGTGTTATAATAGGAAGCAGCTGTATTTTTTTCTAGCTTTGCAAAAGGGTCTGTCCAATAAAATATTGTGTTTTATTCCTTTTTACAATTTGCGAAATGTAACTCAAAAATTTTGCCCAGTTACATTGCCAAATCAATAGTGACACTCACTGGGTGCAATTTATCATTGGGGTTTTTTTTGTCTGTTTGGCGTTGTTGAACATAGGACAGTGCAAAGTCACTTTTAAATAGACCCTGCTTCTTTGTACAATCACACCAGCAGGGGTGGTCATATCCAAGGACCCAGTCTTGGGACAACATGGCTACATTTATGTGAAATTATCTTCACACAGGAACATTTTTTTAAATAACATCCAATTGAAGAAAGTTTACATATGGCAAATGAATTTAACTAAAGGTGAATGCCCAGATGAGAATATCCCTTTAAGGAGGGGATGGCCTGTATATACAATGCCATGTCTGAAGAAAACAACAGAAACCTATCATATGAGCACAAACAACTCATACCAACTATAAGAAGTGATTTGGGCTGGTTTTGCATGGCTTTGGCACCTTGTAGCCAATGAGTTGTCCATGAGGTCCTCATGTGGAAGAGTCAAACGCCAGGCCATATACACTCACCGGCCACTTTATTAGGTACACCTGTCCAACTGCTCGTTAACACTTAATTTCTAATCAGCCAATCACATGGTGGCAACTCAGTGCATTTAGGCATGTAGACATGGTCAAGACAATCTCCTGCAGTTCAAACCGAGCATTAGTTAGACTGGTTTCTTGAACATGACAATGAGGTCACTGGACTCAAATGGCCTCCACAGTCACCAGATCTCAATCCAATAGAGCATCTTTGGGATGTGGTGGAACGGGAGATTCGCATCCTGGATGTGCAGCCGACAAATCTGCGGCAACTGTGTGATGCCATCATGTCAATATGGACCAAAATCTCTGAGGAGCTTCCAGCACCTTGTTGAATCTATGCCACGAAGAATTGAGGCAGTTCTGAAGGCAAAAGGGGGTCCAACCCGTTACTAGCATGGTGTACCTAATAAAATGGCCAGTGAGTGTATATAACAGCTGAATCTTAGAGAATATGCCCCAACCTCTCTTTTGTTGACAACTAGATAACGAAATGATGTGCTTGCAATTGCATCACTCACCATTTTTTTATAAATATGGAAACATTCTTGTCTTCTAATCTTTTTACCTTTCAAATTTTTTTTCTATATTATTTTATGCATGTCTATAGGGGCGGCCATCTTGCCTTAGCTGTAAATATTTAGAGAGTGCTTTACAGCAGTCCCATGTACAATAGACTGGAGATATACTTTGATGCTTATTAGGTTTTTCATTTTGTTTTTATTAGGCATATTATTTGACTAGTGCCTTGTCTGCCAAAAAATAGTGGCTAAATGGGAAGGGGTGGGGCTTACTGATTTAAAAAAAAAAGTTAATAAAAACTAATTTAAAAAACCTCTTCTATTTTTAAGTGCTACAAAGTAGCCTTTCAACATCCTGATTTCTTTCAAGCAGAAAGCCATCAGGGTTTATTTGTGTCTGCTGTATTATCATGTAAGGTGGATGCATACAAATCACTATTGCGCCGAGGTTTACTATGCAGGAAGGTTACTCTGACGCAGCAAAAACCTGAAGGACGATTAATGTCTCAGAGACAGACTCTTTAGCTTATTAAATCACAAATTGGTCGATTGGAATGCATAACAAATCACAATACAAGAAGGGAGCAGACAGCAAGGAATGGCTTCTGGAAAACAAAATACTTCTCATCAAGGTCTGTCTGTAATACAAACCTAGAATTCACATGCATCTATTTCAGCATCAGTCTGGCCTAACCGAGTATTGATCCATCACTAGAAAAATGCTAATACCCCAGTGTGCCGGTCCTTCAGATTTAGAGTGGTTAGCTGAGTATTACTAAGGGGGACGTAAATTACTTTTTTGAACAATGAGGAGAGAATTTTAGGACTGCAACATATAAAACGATGCGGTAGGAGCCTGTAACGGCAAAGATACTCATCCCCTATGATACGTATCAAATCACTGCAGGTCAAACTGCCAGCTGGGAGAACCGAGATTTCTTTATCTCAGGAATGGACAATAGAAGACATGTCATTAGAAGTCTATGGGGCACATTTACTTACCCGTCCCGTCGCGACCCCCGAGGTGCGTTGTCCGACGAGGATTCGGAGCTGCCGCAGGTCCACCGGAGTTCACCTTCTTCTACACTGTGCATGTAAGTGCTTGGCTTCCGACACAATTTTGAATGTTAAATTCCGTGCTCAGTCCAAATCAGTAGGGTTGTCTGAAGGCCCGCTCACCGATTTGTAGGAAAGTCGCCACGATTGCGCCAAAATCCGATTGCGTACTCCAAAAACCCAAGTTAAATGTTGTGCAAAACGGAAAAAAATTGTGAAACCCAACGAAAATGCGGTCCGTAGACCCTTAGTAAATGTGCCCCTATATGTTTTTGGGATGTAAAGTATACCATACTGCCCATAGTACAAGGAGAACACAAATACCCCATGAAGATAACTGTACATAGTCATATAGGAAACTCAGACACCAGTTACATTATACTATGCTATGTGTTATATAGCATGAAAAAAAAAAAACCTCTTTGAGACAACCATATTACAATATTTTGGGCATACTTGAAAAGCTTTTCTGGATAGGGGGTCGCCTACGTGTTTTTTTGAGGAGGTTTCACTATATACAGTGGGTACGGAAAGTTTTCAGACCCCTTTAAATTTTTCACTCTTTGTTTCATTGCAAGTTCGAAAAAGTTATTTTTTGCTCATTAATGTACACTCTGCCCCCATCTTCACAGAAAAAAACTGAAATGTAGATATTTTTTCTAATTTATTATATAAGAAAAACAGAAATATCACAAAAGTATTCAGATCCTGTCCTCGGTATTGAGTAGAAGCAGCTTTGGAGCTAGTACAGCCATGAGTCTTCATGGGAAGATGCAACAAGTGTTTCACATCTGGATTTGGGGATCCTCTGCCTCTGCCTTGCAGATCCTCTCCAGTTTCCTCAGGATGGATGGTGAACGTTAGTAGAGTTGCTTAATTTGGCTTAGGTCAGGGCTCTGGCTGGGCCAGTCAGGAATGGTCACAGAGATGTTCTGAATCCACTGCTTTGTTATTTTAGCCGTGTGCTTAGGGTCATTGACTTGTTGGAAGGCTAACCTTCGGCCCACTCTGAGGTCCAGAGCTTAGAAGTAATGTGTATGTGTTTTTTGCAATATGTATGCAGCTTTCATATGTCTTGCACTTAGGAAAGGCGTCCAGCGGCACACTATGCTGCAAAGCCCCAACTGGTGGAGAGCTGCAGTGATGAATGACTTTGTGGAACTTTCTCCCATCTCCCTACTGCATCTCTAGAGCTCAGCCACAGTGATCTTGGGGTTCTCCTTTAACTCTCTCACCATTGCTTAGTTTGGTTGGAAGGTCAGGTTGAGGAAGAGTTGTGGTCATCCCAAACTTCTTCCATCTTAGGATAATGGAGGCCACTGTGCTCTTAGGAACCTTGAGTGCTGCAGAAATTCTTTTGTAAGCTACATCAGATCTGTGCCTTGACACAATTCTGTCTCTGAGCTCCTGGAGCAGTTCCTTAGACCTCATGATTTGCATGTGCTCTGACATGCACTGTGAGGTCTTATAGTCAGGTGTGTAGCTTTTCTAATCAAATCCAATCAGTTTAATTAAACAACGATGGACTTGAATTAAGGAGTAGAACTATCTTAATGAGGAACAGAAGGAAATGGATAGCATTTCTTTCAGGGGTTAGCCCATGAAAGAAAGTTTTCAAATTTAAATCCCCTAGTAATGTTTGTAGAATAAAGATACTTTTTAACTTACCTTACAATTTTACTCGGTTGTATTCCTATTTTAGCTCCTATAACTGAGTGGTGGTCAGTGTAAAATTCCAAAGTGTGGGCGGGGACTCTCTAAGCAGACAACTTCATGATTCCTGTGTGCTGACAATGTGCTTAGATTATAAGGGTACCAGTTTATCTACACTTTTACTTAGATTCTGAACATTCACTAGTATCTGACATATAGAAAGAGAGAGATGAGAAACATCAGAGATGATGAGATTCATGAGATAGATATAAAACACAATGACACTCTCAGCTCTGCTAACTCACTTATAACAAAGAGTCAGCTCTGTTATATGCATCCCTCCTGGATAAAGACCTTATCTATCTGTAGCTGGTAGAGTAAGTCTCTGCCCCTGCTGCTTGCCGGCAGGAAATGCCTGTGCCTGAGTTGGTCTTGTAAGGCAAGGTTAAGGGATGGAAGGCAGAGAGCACTGCAGTGTGCAGACATGAGAAGCTATTCATGAGAAGAACTCGACCATAGGTCAGAAGATTACTGTCGGATCCAGGGGCAACACCAGGACTGATAGAGACAGGTGAGAATTATATCTGTGAAATGCTGTGTTTTTATTTAATTGTCGATTTGTGAATTAGATAATGTGTTAATACTCTTTTAAATATGGTTGTCATAGCAAAGGGTCTGAATATTATGTGATATTTCTGTTTTTCTTGTTTAATAAATTAGCAAAAACATCTACATTTCTTTTTTTTTTGGTGCAGAGTGTACATTAAAGGGGTATTCTCATCTCGACATTCAATTTCATTAATCTGCCATATATATATAATATATATATATATCCAAGAAAAAAATGAGACTGCACTCCAAGGTAAAATGTGAAAAAAACGGATGGGAGCTTTATTAGCCCAAGTGCAACGTTTCAGACCCTGTTCAGGATCCTTTTTCAAGCAATGTGATAAATCCAACACTTCATATATATGGACAACATCATAAGTCATGTGATCATATCAGGTGCATTTATACAACAAAATTACACTTCAAAACATCCATATATGTGACACAGTGAACAGCTTCCATTGATATATCAAGAAACATCACTTTGTGGCGCAGCCGCCTATTTCTGGCGCACGCGCCATATTGTGGCGCATTCACTTACTATTTCATTCAACATCACTAAGCAGTTACCTAGGGTCAAGATCACATGATCATTCCTACCAACGCCATTTTGTTTAAGGGCAACTTGCCCATCAGTTCCACGGCTTATAGCCAAACATTACAATGCAGTATAGAGTTGCATACAGTGTGTCATACTTTCGTACAGCACACCGTGCTCTCTGTAAAACTGCTGCGTACCTCACATCTTATGGCGGTAAAAAGAAAAAAAAAAAGAAAAAATGACCCCCTGCTCAACCAACACACATCCTCAAGGAGGGATTTACTATTAAAGGTTCATGGAATAGATGATAAAGTACATAGCCCCCATCTTAAATAACATAATTAAAAGAAACTATAGTGCCGTTGGAGATATTCATGTGTCTTCTAAGTGCTCCATACATATGTGACTTTTCTTCATGTGGTTTCTGTAAACATATGTATAGAGCACTTATGGGTCATTTTTTCTTTTTTTCTTTCTTTTTACCGCCATAAGATGTGAGGTACGCAGCAGTTTTACAGAGAGCACGGTATGCTGTACGAAAGTATGACACACTGTATGCAACTCTATACTGCATTGTAATGTTTGGCTATAAGCCGTGGAACTGATAGGCTAGTTGCCCTTAAACAAAATGGCGTTGGTAGGAATGATCATGTGATCTTGACCCTAGGTAACTGCTTAGTGATGTTGAATGAAATAGTAAGTGAATGCGCCACAATATGGCGCGTGCGCCAGAAATAGGCGGCTGCGTATATATATAAACATTTCTCAATTGCGCATGTCTGGCCACCGCTGCCAAAATGTGAGGTGGTCGGATCCGAGAAAGCTATCTTGTTTCTAAGGGACAACATGGCTACATTTATAATAAATTATCTTCACACAGGAACATTTTTTTTCAATAACATCCAATCGAAGAAATGTTTACATATGGCAAATGAATTACATTAAATGTAAATGCCCAGATGGGAATACCCCTTTAATGAGCAAAAAGAAAAATCACTTTTTTGATATTACTAATTGGCTGCAATGAAACAGAGTGAAAAATGTAAAAGGGTTCGGATACTTTCCGTACCCACTGTATTACTAATGACTGAAATGTGAGGACTGATTTCCAAATGATACACAATGACCATTGGACAGAGACAGTGGTGTAACTAGAAGCTGATGGGCCCCAGTGTAAAGTCTGTGCCGGGCCCCCGACTATTATGTATGGTTTATAGTAATAGTCTTCTCATATGATAAGGGGTATGGAGGGTATGGAGCCACAAAAATGATAAGGGGTATGGAGGGTCTCAGTTATGAGGAAAGATTAAAACAACTAGATTTATTTAGTCTGGAAAAGAGACGACTACGAGGGGACATGATTAATTTATTTAAATATATGAATGGTCCATACAAAAAATATGGTGGTAAGTTGTTTCAGATTAAATCAAATCAAAAGACGAGGGGGCACTGTCTCCGTTTAGAGAAATCAAGGTTTAATCGCCGGAGGCGACAGGGCTTTTTTACTATGAGAACGGTCAATCTGTGGAATAGCCGAGCTCAGGCGCTGGTCACAGCAGGGACAGCAGAGAACTCAGGCGCTGGTCACAGCAGGGACAGCAGAGAGCTTCAAGAAGGGTCTAGATGCCTTTTTAAACCTAAATAACATTGATGGTTATGTTATATAGAATTGTTTCCCGTAAATCCCTTCCTCATCCAATCCCTTCCCTTCCTTGGTTGAACTTGATGGACAAGTGTCTTTTTTCAACCATATAAACTATGAAACTATATGGGAAAGTGACACCATGAGGGCCCCCTAATCCTCTTGGGCCGGTTGCGACCGCAACCTCTGCACCCCCTCAAGTTACGCCCCTGGTCAGAGAACACATCACTACTGTAACAACCCATCCCTAATTGTGAAAAATTCACAGAAGTCCATACATGTGTCAGGAGAAATAACTGCAGGTCCTTTATGCAATTGCACCAGTTGCACAAATCATCACATGAACAATTGTAGCCGAGCAAGAAAAAAAAATTAGGAAAGGAGAACAAATAGGAAAGCTATACCCAAATATTCTCACCTACTCATCTCATCTACCAGTGTCACTGACTGAGATCCTTCTCCGTGGGTCTTTCTTGTGTTGGATTTTGAAATATAACATGGTCACAGAAAAGATCCAGCTTGGGTCTTTTGTTCATAGATTTAAATGGCAAGCCCTGTTCAGTGTATCTGGAGCAGAGCGATAAGCCCAGTGGAGCTGGTACGGCGTTTTTCAGTGTAAGCGTTTATTATGCTCAGCGACTCTATTCTAATGGGGATTGTAAGTCTTGTTCTGCATGTTTCATTATTAATATTCCAGGCATGTTCTTCATACAAACATCAGGCTCAAGATCCACCGCAATTACAAATTACAAATCCACTACTAGAAGTACAGTAGCATGTGTAAATATGTGGTGTCTTTTAACTCTTGCGATTGGTTCTGCCATTTATTATTATTACACATATAGGCAGGAAGAAAACAATACATGGAGGACCTGGATTGCCGTGTCATGAGTTGGAGGTCATGCGGACTTGAAGGTAATGGGGCACATTTACTTACCCCGTCATCGGAGTTCACAGATATCGTGCACCCGATATCATGAATGTGTCGTTTCCCCGCTCAGGTCCGACAGAGTTCACCATCTTTATAGTGCTGCATGTTAGGGCTTAAATCAAACCTACCACTTCTGATGGTAGGTATTAGATGTAAACACCGGCCACCAGCTCAGGGTGAGCTGGTGCCGGAGCTTACCTTAGCTAGTGTTTTAAACCGCTACATCGCGGTTTAAACACATTTTGATTTACAGCCCCTAGGTAGCTTTGGCGCTGCGCGCAGCCACGCGCGTGACACCTCCGGCACTTCCTCGGGGCTGTTAATCAAAATGTGTTTAAACCGCGGTATAGCGGTTTAAAACACTAGCTAAGGTAAGCTCCGGCACCAGCTCACCCTGAGCTGGTGCCCGGGGTTTACATCTAATACCTACCATCAGAAGTGGTAGGTTTCCTTTAAAACACAATTTGAAAGTTAAATCCCGCGCTTAGTCCGAATCGGGCCCCCTAAATTTTTTTTTTTTTATACTCCTTTCTTTGTTTAAAGTGGGACTTGTTGGAACAGTCTCGGACTGTGGTGTTAGCTCCTGTGGTATGGAAGTGTGCTGCACTGTGTTTTTATAATTTTTCCCCTTAAATTGTGTTGCATGGAAGCCAGTGCAGATGTGCCAAAAAAAGGGTCGCATGCGACACAATCGCAGCACACACACTTCTTAAATACCTGTGCAAGCTGTTTTCCCATTATTGATAGGGCACAGAACGAAAAAAGAGTGGCGCAAAACCGAAGTAAATGTGCCCCAATAGCTCTTATTTGTTTAGACAACACATCTCAGGGATGAAGGATCCTCTTCTTCTTACATGAGCACTTGCTCTTTGTATTTTTAGCTTGCACTACTCAGGGGCGTAACTAGGAGAGGCTGGGCCCCATAGCAGATTTCTTTAAAAAAAATATATACGTATTTAGGCTGCTGTCACATAAACGTGTGGTGGCCCTGCTATAGCCTGGCAGGCACTCGTCTGGAGTGCTGGAGAGGAGGAGTTGTGATCGCGGCTCACCCCTCCCCTCTCCATAGAGAATAGAGCCGCATTAATATTTTTACGGACAAAGATAGAGGATGTTCTATCTCTTTCGGCCTGCTGTAATCTCGCAGCAGCAGTGAGTTTTAGCACACAAAAGTGCCAAGAGAGCATAAGAAATGCTCCTACAGAGTAACAGCCTGTGAAGCTACTGCAAGAAGGGGCTCTAGTAAAACCAACAGCTAAAGTCATTGCTGTTCTCTAATTATGATCATCACATTGTTTTGCAAATAAAAGTTTAATGTTGATATAGTTTGGTAATTATATAAAACAATGTTCTCATGGCATGGTGCACCCCTTACAAAAAAAAATCCTTCAAATCTTAATCAATGATCACAATTCAGTGATCAGACATTGTTCTCCAATTTTGATATCTAGAGTATGCATTTATACGTGTATAAATGTGTGTGTATGAGCACAGAACTGTATGTGTTTATGTATATAAGTATGTAAATGTGTGTGAGTCTGCTTTGGGCAGCAGGATGGCTCAGCGGTTAGCATTATAGCCTTGCAGTTAAAGTCCCAGGGTCAACATCGGCAAAGAGTTTGTATGTTCTCTCCGTGTTTGCATGGGTTTCCTCCTGGTCCTCTGGTTTCCACCCACACTCCAAGATATACTGGTAGGTTGATTAGATTGTAAGCCATATTGGGGACAGGGAGTGATTTGACATGCTTTGTGCAGCGCTGCATAATCTGTGTGCGCTATATAAATAATGGAATTATTATTCATTTTAATTTGGGGCCCAGCCTCTCTTAGTAAGGCCCCTGCCTAAAACCACCTTATATATATTTTTTTCCTAAATATGTTTTATTGTAAATGTTATTACATTTTATCTGAATGTCATATTATGTGTCCTATGACTAAAGCGTTCCCATTACATTCTTCCCTCTTATCTACTGTAAAGCTGAAGCCTTATCATTGCTCATCACACAATGAATAGTGAATACAGCCTGTGTACATTCAGCCGCTGTGCCTTGTTTTTCCATCACTTTACAGTCCCGTATGAATGCGTTCAATAACTCAGTGTTATTCCATCACCTTTCCCTCTGCCCTCCGCAGCTGTGTTGCTCATAGTGTCATGGGTGCTGGCCCACAGAAAGGCGCATGAAAAGATAAATGATCTGTTTTCAGTTCTATAATTCTGGTACTAGGCACCAGCGGAGAAACTTGGAGCACTTTTACATTTCAGGCACGGCCAGTGGTCACAAGGAGTTGCTGTGTTTAGAAGATGTGTTCTGTTTTCGAAGCTTTTCACTGCAATCCAATGTATTGTTGTATCCCGGGTAAGGAAGCGTCTACCCAAAGGTCAGGCATGCCTTGCCAGTGTGAAGCCGGTTACTTAGCTCACTCTTAAACCATGTCTGACAAACAGAAAAGCCGTCCAAAAAGTGTCAGTGCCAATAAGCCTTGTAATTTATCACTCGGCGCTTCGTGAATAACATGGTCAAATACCAGTCAGCCCATTATGAATCCTGGTGGCTATGTTTTACAGAACTGTCTGGCATAAAGGAATATTTGGAGTTATTGAGGATAACTATTTCCCGGAAAACATTTGCTGAGATTACCACAATGAAGAAAACTTTATGGTGATCTATGACATTCCTGCCATATTATTGCCCCTTCCTCAGAAAGTTTGGAGCACCCCTTTAACCCCATAGCAACAAACTATTACCAACATAATATTGCTGCGTAATGCAGGCTGCAGGCTGGCAGAACATTCTCTAACTTGTTCTGTCTCCTTGATTTAAAAGACATCTACCATCAGGATTAAGAATAATAAACCAAGCACACTGACATACCTGTGTGTGCCCCCTCTGGCAGGATCCACTCTTCTTTCTTCTTCTACTTATATTACCTTCATAACGATAACTTTCATCTATTCCCTGACCAATAAAGACAGTGACACCTAAAAGACATCTACCGCCAGGATCACAGATTGTAAACCAAGTACACTGACATACCGGTATGTGCCCCCTCTGGCAGGATACACTCTTCTTTCTTCTACTTATATTACCTTCATAACCATAACTTTCATCTATTCCCTGACCAATAAAGACAGGGACACCTAAAGGACATCTACCACCAGGATCACAGATTGTAAACCAAGCACACTGACATACTTGCGTGTGCCCCCTCTGACAGGATGTGATCTTCTATTAGCTTTTTATGCTCTGGTTTTTACAAAAAAAAGGCTTTAGAAACTATGCAAATGAGCCAGAGGGGCTCCAGACTCTATTAACACTTACGTAGCCTGGAGCCTCTGAGGCTCATTTGCATAATTTAAACAGCCTTATTTTGTAAAACCCGGGGCATACTAATCTAAAAGAAGAACAGATCCTGCCAGAGGGGGCACACACCAGTATGTCAGTGTGCTTGGTTTACAATCTGTGATCCTGGTGGTAGATGTCCTTTAAGTGTCACTGTCTTTTATTGGTCAGGTAATAGATGAAAGTTATGGTTATGACGGTAATATGAAGTGTTAAAGAGTACTAAAACCCAAAAAGTAAGAGATGTTAAGAAAGTATAAAAACACTCCACTTAAACAGTCAAATTTTTCAACAAACTTTGCAGAGCAAAGAATTTCTTTCTCAATGTTCTTTGACTCCTTCCTTATTTGCTTTTCGCTCTGAAATCTGCTCTGAATTCCATCTTGCTATAAATAAGGATAAAAAAAAAAACCTCCCTGAGCTGTCAGATTAAATGGAAGCTCTGGTGAGGGGGGAGCAGCGGCTTCTTAGTGGACTTGAGACTACAGATTGGAAAGATGTTTAAAAATGAAGATTTAAAGTGTCCACAAACTTTCAATACAAAAGTTCAGACAATAATAGTAAACCTTGTAAAATACTTTATTATAGAAATATTTTCCTGTGTCCTTCTTTTGCCTTTTTCCTTATTCAAGCAGTTTTTGTCCTGTTCTGACTTCTGAGAGATAAGGAGCGTGTTAAAGGACATCTACCACCAGGATGAAGGTTTGTAAACCAAGCACACTGACATACTGGTGTGTGCTCCCTTTGGTAGAATCTGTTCTTCTTTTATCTTCTTCTTCCCTTGTTTTTACAAAAAAAGGCTTTTAAAATTATGCAAATTAACCTGAGGAGCTCGGGGCTACATTGGTGTTAATGGAGCCTAGATTCTCTAAGGCTCATTTGCATAATGTTTATAGCTTTTTTTTCTTAAAAAACAGGGTATATGATAATAAAAGAAGAGCAAATCTTGCTAGAGGGGGCACACACCAGTATGTCAGTGTGCTTGGTTTACAATCCTTCATCCAGGTGGTAGATGTCCTTTCAAGTGTCTTATTATGTAACCATTTACTCATTGGATAGTCTGATCTCCTTACAAAGCTGCCCTCTAGTGGATGGAGCGGGTGTGCGGACATTGCCTGTAGTCACTGCTATGCCATTGGTTATGTGAGGGGGGTGTGCATTGCTGGACACAGGACATTACCGGAAGTGCAGCTGCTTTGCACAAACTTTACCAGGGTAAGTACCATATGGGTGACCCTATTAGGGTCTTGTACTTACCCTGGTGAAGTTTAGCGATAGTGACCCGGCCCTTTTTACTGATTTTTGTATAGAAAAAAAGTGAAAGTTACACAAGGTTGGATTCGTCATGTGACAGACACAAATGGATTGCAATAGACCCTACTGACTATAACCAGATTTGCTGGGTTTTCATTGGTCATCGTTTTGCAGTGTCGTTAAATGTATGATTTCTGGTGGACTCTACAATGAATTGAAACCGGCATGACATAACCCAAACAGACACAAATGGGAATTCTATTTAGGGTTTCCTATATAAAAAAAAACAAAGTCTGAACCTAAAAGAAGGTCTTTGACGTTTTTAAAGAAAATCTACCGTCAAAATCCAGGGACAGTTACTCATAAATCCAGGAACCATGACTGTGGTTATCATCTTATATCTTATATACCAAAATGACCAAACCAAAAATTTCTTAAACACAGTTTAAATTTGATACAGGTAAAAGTATAATTTATCTGGTGGCTTTGGCAGTGATGACAAAAGATCAAAATGATCATCTTTGTAAATGGAAACTGAATTTTGTGAATTAAATCCCTTTGTCTCAACCCTATAAAAAGTACAGAATAGCTTGATATGTTGTAAATTAAAAAAAAGTGGTACATTTATGTCTAAAAATCGCTACTCGATGCGGATTTAGGAGTCTAGTGGGCGGTCCTACTCAGGAACTGACTGCCTACAACGTGCACATTGTAGCGGAAGAAAGCGAACTATCCCTCAGAATTTTAAATGTATATCAACACCTGTCAGTAGAGATGAGCGAGCACTAAAATGCTCGGGTGCTCGTTACTCGAGTCGAACTTTTCCCAATGCTCGAGTGCTCGTATCGAATAACGAACCCCATTGAAGTCAATGGTGGACTCTTTTTTTTCACTGAAAGAACACATTGAAAGAACACTGAAGAACACATTGCAGATGTTTCCGTACATCTGCTAACTTATTCAAAGACACGCGTGCAGAACGGTGTTCTTCACAATAGTATGTGAAGAACAATGTGTGAAGAACACATTGCAGATGTTTCCATACAATGTGTTCTTCACTTAAATGATCCTGTGTTCACTGTGTTCATTGTTTTCATTGTATTCCTCACTGTTCTTCACTGTGTTTTCTTAAGTAAATGCTCGATCTCCGAGCAACGAGCCATTTCGAGTACGCTAATACTCGAACGGGCATCAAGCTTGGAGGAGTATACTCACTCATTTCCATCTGTCAGTTAAACTAATCCAAACTAAATATATCTTATAAAACTGCTATTATACAGCAGTACAACTATTCTTATATAGTTATTACCCATGCCTGAAAAGTTCCACAGTCTCCTTGTAAAGTTGACTCACCATCTATAAATCTATTCATGTTCTTCTAGCTCAGCAACGCCTCCAGCTTAGTAATTCACAAGGGGCCAGCTTTCTTTGCAGATGAGCCAACTCAGCTCTGCTTCATCATTTACACTGTGGCTGTGTAAATCGCTGAAGAGAATTCCTGAGGGAGGGGTAAATGAGTGTGTTGAGGGAGAGGCTGTCTGTATGTATTTGACTGAAGAGAAATCAGCTCACCCTCCCATCTGGAGTTCTCTTCAGTGATGGTAACTAGAGGTGCAGCTGAGCAGAAGGACATATGCTGACACAACTGAAAGGAAAGACAATGATCAAATTTACATAGAGTCATTGGCATAGATGGTTAGTCAACTTTACAAACAGACTGTAGAACTTTTCAGGCATGGAAAGGAACAATATAGGGCTAGTTTTGCTTGTCTTACCCCCAACAAAGTAAATTGAAGATCAATATTCAGTATCAGTACTCAAAATTACCACCTCAAAATTTTATGTGAATCTGAATTATAATTAGGCCTACCTCTTACAGACCGTTTATCAATATAGTGCTCATTCTAGGCAATTCTGCTCATTCCGGGGCAATTCAGTGAAAATCAGCGAAAAACTGTAATATTCGGGTAACCCGACATAAAAAAAGAGATTTGGGCCCTTAGTAAATGACCCCACTGTGTCCAGAATTTTTATAAAAAAAAATAAAAATAAGATGAATTATAATTATCAAAAAGCATCAATGCGTTGGACAGCTGTGATTATTTATTTACAGGACGACTACAAATGTATTCTGTAATATGAGCAGAGATTTTCCAAAAGGAAGATCTGCTGACGCTGCCAATTTTTTTGAAATCCTAAACTCATATTCTGTTCTTTGTCCGAGCACAAGACCATAAATAATGCACTGGGAACATAAAATATAGACGTGAGTCATTCATTCCTGATACAGTACAGCTAATGAGTGATAAAATATTAGTACATCTCCATGAAATACTTCATTATGTGTTCAGCTAAAAGGACAAGCTAAGCTAAAGGGAAAAAAACTTCATAAAAACAATGTTTTATATAGATGCAATATTCTGTCCCAGACCATGTAAAGTTATAGCTAATGCATCATATATAATATATACCCTATATACCCAAGTATAAGCCGAGGCCCCTAATTTTACCACAAAAACCTGGGTAAACCTATTGACTGGAGTATAAGCCGAGGGGGGAAATGCATTGGTCACAGCCTCCCCAGTATATAAACTGCCGGACTCTGCCCCATAGTATATAGCCAGCACCTGCCCCCAGTATAAAGCCTGTCAGCCTATATCCCCCAGTATATAGCCAGAAAGCCGGAAGCTAGAAAGGTGAGTTTTGATATGTTTTTTTTACTCGAGCACATTTTTTTTGTGTTAAAAACCTAGGCTTATACTTGAGTATATATGGTATATGTATGTTTTGTGTTGGAAAATTGCGAATTCTGACATTTCTAAAAATTTACACTTCACTGAATAGAAAAAAGGGTAATGATAAAATATAACACTTATTCATTTATATTAAAACCAGGGCATCTAAAAGATTAATGACTTGGCCTTGGTCTAGATTCTAGAAACTGCACATTGCACAGACAAATGATGCAATATAGAGACAAATGATGCAATATAGAGACAGGTAAAAACAAATGTTGCAATACTAAGGAACCTACAATTTGCACTTGGATGTGGGCACCAGCTTAGACAGTAGTGGTCCCCGTTGTAGAGTGCAGTGACCTATTTTGCCAACCCAGAGCAATGTCCACCTTAACCTCATCAATCCCTGCAGTAAGGGCCATTTGGCACTGCTTAATTGCTAGAAAGACTTTCAGGAGCCAAGGGCTATGTAGGCGACCCATTCACCTAGTCATGGGAGGGGGAGGCAGATGCTTCCGGCCTCTTGAAGCACTCCTTCTGAGTGTGAAATTTGATGGCTGATTTGGGTGGGTATCAGTCTCCTAAAAAGGTTTGGGCCCTGGGCTACTGCCCAAACCGCCTATATTATAATCCACTACTGATTGTTGGCTAAGCTAATGCAGCTTGCTTTACACTGCAGCTCTGCTTGTCAGGATTAGCTGTTCTGCACATGTGCAAGACCAGGAACGCCAATATATTTAAAGGGAGCCTGTCAGTAGAAATAGACCACTACCAGTATGTTCCCAAGCAGCTGAACACCTTACGGATTGTGTTTCTTTCATGGCTCTGTCTGATGGTATCATCCAGAAAATCTACTTGATTTGAAGTGAGATGTAAATTGGTTGTATAGAGTCAAGGAGGCGGAGAATTTAACACTGAAGTCAAGGTGGGGAGCAGTAAACGCCGCCTCCTCTGTGATCTCCATCATGCATCGGACTTCAAGAGATCTGGTTAGTGATGTCTTTGGATGCAGGACCATAAATTACAGTAATGGGGGCTTTCTGATGAAGAGAGAGCTTGACTTCAGTGTTAAAATCTCTGCCTCCTTGACTTTATACAACCAATTTACATCTCACTTCAATGTAGATTTTCTGGATGATGCGACCACAGTGAGTCATGAAAGAAACACAATCTGGAAGGTGTTCAGCTTCTTGGGGACATACTGGTAGTGGTTTATTAGGTCAATTTCTGCTGACAGGTTCCCTTTAATAATGAGCAACTAAACCACCAGTGACAGTGATGCTTATCACATGACTACCAGGCACATACTGAGCAGAATTATCCACAATAACACAGCCCGGAGTTCCCTGATATTTAATAGATTTTTACTCCCCTCCTAAGATCTTTCTACTGCCCTGACAGAAATAAAAAAGTTATGTTGTAAAATTGAATAATTCCTCTTGGTGACTAGGGAAGAGAAAAATAATGACACTGCAATCTGCATAATAATGATACTTCCCTGACTTCAAAGAAAACTGCAAAGCCATTACTGCATCCTTCCCACAGTGACAAATATTCTTCTTCTCATTCCTTCTGCCCTTACATTGAACTCACTGAATTGCAAATGTTGTGACATCATTACTTGTCAGGATGAAAGCATCAACCGCGGTTACATCCTGGAGATGAAGGATTCTTAACTTCTTTCTGGATAAGTGTAAATACACTTTATAATTGCCCAAACTTTCCATTTTTATAGCGTTTTATGTAGGTTCTATAGTGATTTAATGGGGCACATTTACTTACCCGGTCCGGAGGAGATCCCGAAAGTGCATTGTCCTACAACAATGCACTGTGCCGCGATCCAAGAAGATCATGCGCCCGACTTGCTGCATGTGTCGCTTCCCAGATCAGGTCCGCCGGAGTTCACCATCTTCTTCCCCGTGCATGTAAGTGCACAATTTTAAAGTTAAATCCCGCGGTTTGTCCAAATCCGTCGGATCATCGGACGGCCCGCCCCCGATTTGTGTTGCATGAAAGCCGGCGCAATTGCGCCAAAATCCGATCGCATGCGCCCCTTTTAAATCCCTGTCCCAGCGGCGAAAAAACAGAAATCGTTGGGATGTCTGACGAAAGTGCGGTCCGCGGGGCCCTTAGTAAATGAGCCCCAATGTGTTCACAGGGGAACAGGTTTGGAACAGTATTGACACAAACAGTGAAAACGTCATGTATCCACACATGTCATATCCGCATATAGCAACAAAGGGACAATAAAGTTTAATTCTTGGCACACATGAAACAGAATTGTTATTGTTTTTATACTTAAAGGGGTCAACCAAGACTTGATGACCTCTCTAAAGTTGCAACTGCAACCACACGGAAGGAGTCCACAAGCAATAAGTTTAGAATGAGTAGGGACAGGAAAAAAAAAAGAAAACAAAGTTACCCTTCTCTTGCTTCTTGTTTCCGCTTTGCTCAGGTACGTCTAGTTCGATAACAGCCAAAAGTTCTGGAGGGTTATGGAGTCTGCTGTGGCCAATGAGACCAATCTCCAAAAGTCCACCCAAGTGGTGTGACCTCCCATGGTCCAGGGAGGCCACATAACGGCTAACGTGGATCCCGTGATCCTCTAGGAATATCGGGCTGGACACAATGATGAAAGCGGTAGGTTCCAGAGTGGCTTGGGAACCAAAAACTGCAGCGGGGCAAGTACGCCCCTTTGAATTCCAGGAATATTTTAAGGATCTAGAAAGGATATGCCACAAAAAATTGACATGCTGCTAATTTTTAACATTTGTACAACCGGTCAATTCCTGTACAAGAAAAAATAAAAAGTTCAGTGAGTGTATATGAGATTTTCAACACTGCATGTTACAAGACTATGGGGCTCGTTTACTAAGGGCTCATTTACTAAGGACTTTCGTCTGGTTTCCCGAATTTTTCCGTTTTGCTACCAATTCCGCCGGGATTTTGGCGCACGCAATCGGATTTTTGCGCAATCGCGTTGGCTTTCACGCGACAGAAATCAGGGGGGCGTGGCCGTAGGACAACCCAACGGATTCGAAAAAAACACGGAATTTAAAAAACAAAAAGTGTCGCAGAATCAAGCACTTACATGCACCGGGAAGAAGAAGGTGAACTCCAGAGGACCTCGGCACAGCAGCGACACCTACTGGATATCAGGCGCACGAACTTAGTGAATCCCGGCAGACCCGAATCCTCGTCGGACAACACGTTGCGGGATCGCGACTGGACCAGGGAAGTAAATGAGCCCCAATGTGGTATACAATTTAAGTATTCATTTGCACCACAAGCTAGACCTGTCACATGAAACGAATATGTTCTTTGTATCACAATTTAAGGTCGTACATGGGACTATAACTTCTGCAGTCGCTACATAAACCCATGATAAGTTTAAATTCATACATCAACTTTCAAAAGGTTATGTTCTCAGGGTAAAAGACCGTGAATCTATGGCTTTTTATGCTAAAATATAGCAAAAGGAGCAATATAAGTAAGTTTTGCAAAAGATGCAAAGGGAACTTGATGAAGTACTTACCCAGCACAAACCCTCCATGAATATATATGTATACAAATAGGAGATTTATTTGACACCTGTGAAATTCAAGCCATAGAAATCATTTCCAATCACGTCAATGCATTGGAAGAATAGAGTGAAAGGGAAGAGGAACTTTTCAAAATGAATCAAAATCTATAAACCAGAACTTCAAAAGCTTCATGCAAATTCATCTTCAAAACTTTTGCAGCCATAATTCATGAATATGATCACTGCTCTCTGCACAGATGTGATATATCTGGTAGCAAACAGAGCTGGAAGTTCATGACATTTAAAGAACGCCTACCACCAGGATGAAAGACTGTATGCAAGTGATCTTGAGGGGCTCCAGGCTCCATTAATACCTACGGAGCTTGGAGCCCCTCAGGCTCATTTGCATACAGTCCTTTATCTTGGTGGTAGATTCCTTTTAATATGCAATTTGATTGGCTCAATGGATTCCGGACACTTTTGGACATCTTCCACCACTTCACTTGATTTAACTTACTATATTTTTGTTGACCTCAAAAATAAATACAATGTGGCACATTTACTTACCCGTCCCATCACTATTCCTGCCGTGCGTTGTCCGACGAGGATTCGGAGCTGCCGCGATTCACTAAGATCGTGCGTCCAATTTCCTGCATGTGTCGCTTCCCCGCTGAGGTCCGCCGGAGTTCACCTTCTTCTTCCCGGTGCATGTGAGTGCTGATCTTGCGACACAATTTGCTTTTTAAATTCCGCAGTTTGTCCGAATTAGTCGGGTTGTCCGTCGTCTAGGCCCCCCCATTTGTATCGCATGCAAGCCGGCGCCGATGCACCACAATCCAATCGCATGCGTCAAAAACCCGGGGCAATTCAGCCCAAAGCGGGAAAAATCACGAAAGCCGCCGAAAATGCCTCCGACGGACCCTTAGTAAATGCGCCCCAATATCTCCCTAACATACTGAAGGCAATCCGATTTAACATTAATTAGATGTCAGAGAACAGGATTATCTGTTGCTCCAAACAAACCTCCCTACTGTGGCTGGAGGATGAGGAGGAATATGGATCATGCTCCCTATTATTCTACTAATTATTAAAAGTACCATATGGATACCTTATAAGCATATACAGGATAATGGGAAACTGCTTAAGAAGGTCAGTTCATATTTTGGCATGGATTTTTTTGGTGGAAAAATCTATAGGCAAAAACTCCCCTTCCAATGATCTCACTGGAAGGCCACCAATACCACAAAAAAAGCATAAAGAAACTACCGACCTATAAGGTCTTGCTTTTAACAAAATAAATTGTACTTCCTTGTGGCACCATTTAATATTCTATGCTAAGTACAAGGAAGCTGCAAAAATAAATTAAATCAAAAATGGTGCCCCAGCACCGATCCTGGGTGTTAGTGGCGGGTGTCTTCAGTATAAAACAGCAGTGACCCGCCCTGCATGGAATCAGCCCATGAGCTCTCTGCATACAGAGTTAACATTGTTATATCAGTGGAGTTGATGGAGGTGACGTAAACTGATGTAATAGTATGTCGGTGTTTGGGAAGAGGTGTATGGAGAGGGCTCATACAGACTGGGTATTTGCTGCATATTGCTGTAAATACCAACTATTAACACCTCAGATCGGTGCTAGTACAGATAGTGGGTGTTAATACTTTATATGTTGCTGGCTGCACATGGAAGCCACCATCTTGGCTGTGACCACAGCTCTCGGGGACATCATTGGGATCCATCATGGTGACAGCCATTGGGATCCATCATGGTGACAGCCAGGGGTCTCTATAAGACCCCAGAGCTTGTTATTTCTGACACATTGTAACAGATTGCATGAAAAAATGTCATATACTGCGATATTTTAGTATGGTAGAATCGATCAGATACGCTACGGCTACCGTACCCTAGTGAGTCTAAAAGATAGTAAAAAATTTTACAAAAAAGTTACAAAAAATAAAAAAAAGTAAAAGACAAATTACCCTCTTTCACTAAAACCGATATAAAAATAAACAATAAAAATCATAAACATGTTCTGTATTGCCCAAAAGTCCTGATCTATTAATATACAAGAACAGTTGAACAGTGAACGGAAAATAACCCCCAAATGTCTGAAAAGACACTTTTTTTTGTCATTTTGGCAACCCATAAAAATAGAAATAGAACGTGATAAAAAGGCCCCACAAATGGTATCAATGTAAACATCATCATGTCCTGAAAACATTGCACCTTACCCAGCTCCATACACCAAAGGATGAAAAAGTCATAAGCGTCAGAAAATGGCAAAATGAATCTTTTTTTTTCATAAAAAAGGTTTTAATTTTTAAAAACCTATATAAATTTGGTATCCTGTAATTGCGCCAACCCAAAGAATAGATGTGAGGTATCTTTTTTGAGGTATCTTTTTTTCCCAGCATCCTAGTACATGCCACGAAAGCCAATAGGAAGTACAAAGAAAACAAGACCTTAAAAACTTGATGCACATAAAAATAAAAAAGGTATGGAAGCACGGGAGCAAAAAATGGAAACTAAAAAAACAGAAAAGGGTATTAGCAGGAAGGGGTTAAGACATGCAGAGAACGATGATAAGGAGATGGGGCACCTACTAGTGTTACATCACACGTTCTACAGATTTATATGTTATCACTCTGCAGTAGGTCCTATTAGACTCAATGACTACTTACTGTAGAGTGAGCTTCATAATCATGGTAACAGGATTTCATGGGGATGTCTTAGTAGGTTATTGAAAAAGGTCACACAAACAATGCTAGTTTCGTAATATTAAAATGATAGATATAAAAAGTTGAATTATTCTGACCGTTAATTCCTTTTTCCAATAGTCCACCATGACGGCCCCACTTGGAGGATGACCCTTGACCCTGCAGGGACAGGAAGCGGAGAAGTTAAATCCTACATCCACATACCAGTGGCTTCCAATAATGAACCTTGGCAGGGGATACAACCCATTTATTATATGTTTAAATCACATACAGCATAGGTTATAATACATTGAATTGAACATCAACATATCATAGGGGGGAAATATATATGGGCCGTCATGGTGGACTAATGGATAAGGAATTAACGGTAAGAATAATTCAACTTTTCCCCTAGCGTCCCCCATGACGGCCCCACATGGAGACATAACAAATAACCATCTCTTAGGGGGGGACAACAGCCTGTAAGACCTCCCTACCGAAGGCCAACTCTAGTCTATAATGTCTACCAAAAGTCATGTGACTGGACCAAGTTGCAGCCCTACAAATTTCTTCTATTGACGCTCCTCTCTGCTCTGCCCAAGAGGTTGCCATGGCCCGAGTTGAGTGTGCTTTAATCGTTTCCGGAGCATCTAGTTGTTGAGTTGCGTATGCTGCTCTGCTGATTATCTGAATCCATCTTTTAATTGAAGCTTTGGAGGCTTTTCTGCCTTTATTCCTGCCCCCATACTGAAGGAGGATGTTACAATCTTGCTCAAGATTCAGTCTGTTTTAGGTATTGTAACAGAGCTCTTCTGATATCCAAAGAGTGCCAAGCCATCTTTTTTGATTTTTCGGATCTTGGCAGAAGGAGGGCAGGATTATCTCTGGATTTCGGTGAAAATCAGACGAGACCCTGGGAGTAAAAGTTTTGTCTAGCGTTAGCGTTATTCTGTCACTAGATGTTTTTAAATAGGGCTCTCTAATGGAGAGGGCCTGTGTTTCTCCCAATCTTCTAGCTGAAGTGATGGTTATTAAAAAGGTTACTTTTAAAGTAAGATCTTTAATGCTGGCTGACTCTAGTGGTTCAAAGGGGGGACCTGCTAGATAGTTCAAGACTAAGGAGAGATCCCATGTTGGAATTTTTTGTTTGAACTGAGGTCTCAACTCGGAGGTTTAATGAACCTCTTTATCCATCTGTGTTCTGCGAGAGAGATATCAAAGAAGGCCCCTAAAGATGAGATCTGTACCTTAAGTGTATTGGTTTTCAGACCTTTTTCTAATCCAGCCTGTAGAAAATCCTGGGCCTGGGAAATATTAGGGGATAATTGATTAGGGGTTTCTGTTCCACAAAAAGATACAAATATTTTCCATATTTTGGAATAAATTGCGAAAGTTATTGGTTTACGACTTGCCTTATGATCACACTGGCTGGACCTCAGGATGGACGGCTGGCAGGACCTCAGGATGGACGGCTGGCAGGACCTCAGGATGGACGGCTGGCAGGACCTCAGGATGGACGGCTGGCAGGATAACGGGACCGCCACAGGACAACGGGACCGCCACAGGACTACGGGACCGCCACAGGACTACGGGACCGCCACAGGATTACGGGACCGCCACAGGAACACGGGACCGCCATAGGAACACGGGACCGCCACAGGAACACGGGAACACCACAGGAACACGGAGGCGTCTGGAAACGCTCAGGAATCATGGAGGCGTCTGGAAATGCTCAGGAGGCTTTCTCTTCAGCAGAATGACCTGAAGATCCGGCAGGGGATGCTGGGAGTCGCCAGGCTATATAGCCGAGCCGGGAATGCCAGCGCCAATAAGGAGGCCCTTTAAATTCTTGAAGAGTTGGGTGCAGGCTAGAGAGCAGGGGCGCGCGGCCTAGTCCGCAAGCAGGACCGGGACCAGAGCCAGAGCCATCAGGAGCCAGGACAGGTAAGTACTGACCCGGGGGAGCTGGGCAGCGGCAGCAGCAGACATGATGGGTGCAATAATGGGCAAAAAAAAATAATGTTTTCGATCTTATTAATTGGCAGCAATGAAACAAAGAGTGAAAAATGTAAAGGGGTCTGAATATTTTCCCTACCCATTGTATATGGACTTGTTCTGTACGGGAGCCCCAAACCATAAGAATGCTACAAGTAGTCATGTAGGAAATCATTGTGACCAAATCTGTTACTATTTCCACTTACCATCAAACATCTTGCCTTGAAAATCCCTGAATGATTATGAAAAATTTGATAATTCTTTTCAAAACCTCTAAAAACTTTTTTAAAAAGTAGAAGCCAGTGACATTGAAATTACTCACACAATACTCTTGACTCTTGCATTTCATTTTGATCCAATTCATTCAGAAGATTTTGACAATTCGTGAAATAAATCCATTGTTTCTGATTCTGCTTGAATCATCCTGTTGAATGCTCCAGATAGTTCACAATTCTAGAAACTCTGCTAATTATTTTCCATGCAGAGCCATAACAGTTGGCATGGGCTGCGGCGGAGTGCTATGTATTTTCATTACCAATTCACTTCTGGCCTTTGAAGTTTTCTTTATTATTAATCAGAATACATCTTCATAGCTAATGTAGTAGAGATTGGAAAAAAAAAACCCTGTGCTCCTTGTGGGATGAGAAAGTGCTAAACCATTTTATAAAAGTTGTATACAGAAGACTCAGCAGAAGACAGAGAATAATGGGGCTTATTAACTAAGGTCCCGCGGCCGCATTTCCGTCGGGTTTCCCGACGTTGCCGGGGATTGCGTCGCACGCGATCGGATTGTGCCGCAATCACGCCGGCTTTCACGCGATCAGGGGGGGGCGGCCTGTTGGACGATCCGACGGATTCGGACAACGCACAGGATTTAACATTTAAAATTGTGTCGCAAGCCAAGCACTTACATACACGGGGAAGAAGAAGGTGAACTCCGGCGGACCTGATCAGGGAAGCGACAGATGCAGGATATCTGGCACTTGTTGGTAGTGAATCCAGGCAGACTTCATCCTCGTCGGACAATCGGGATTGGGGATCGCGCAGGGACCAGGTAAGTAAATGTGTCCCAATATAATGGTAAATGAAGGTCAATTCAAAGTGAACTAAAACAGAAAAGACGACAAGTTGAATACAATGGAAGAGATTATCAAACTGTTTCCCCCCTTGCCGTTTGGTATATATCAAGAAGTTCCAGCCTCTTAGCATAACTGGTGCACCACCATGCAGCTGGGCTATTCTACACCAGGCCTGTCTGGTGACAAACTGGTGACAAAACCAGACGTATGCTAGTGCACTGGCCACACCAGCCCAATGCACACCCACTTGGTGAGGAGGTAGCGTACAGAAGGGGGGGGGGGGACTTCATAAATCACCCCCAATATTTTCCAAAACATTTAGGGCCAATATATTAGGACCAGTGGTCCTTAAGGGCTCCTTACCTCTGTATGCAGTTCATATGGTCAAAACTGCTGGTAAATTCCCTCTTTATTAATATTGGTTATCTATCCATAAAGGAAATTACATTTATGATTCCTTCTGTATTATAACTGGCTCTACAAACAAACTTATAGGGGCGCATTTACTTACCAAGTCTTTGTGCGATCCCCGAGGTGCGTTGTCCGACGAGGATGAAGTCTGCCGCGATTCAACAAGATTGTGCGCCTGAGATCCTGCATGTGTCGCTTGCCTGCTCAGGTCCGATGGAGTGAGTGCATGACTTGCGACACAATTTAAATTTTAATTCCCACACTTAGTCCGGATCAGTCGGGTTGTCCGACGGCCACGCCCCCAGATTTGTGTTGCATGAAAGTCGGTGCGATTGCGCCAAAATCCGATTGCGAGCGCCATAAACCCTGCTAAATGCTGCGCAAAACGGAAATAGTCGGGAAACCCAGACCCTAAGTAAATGTGCCCCATAATGTTGTGGCTCCCCCTACAACATGTTGATGTTGCTGTAAGCATATACATCCAAAGGACAATTGTGAAGATCAAACAATCACAGATCTGGGATTGATCATTTATAGTTTTTTCCAGTTTTTGGAAAATCGCTTTAAAGACAGTTCCTCTGAGAGAATTGCTTAAAGGACATCTACCATGAGATATACAAATCTATTCTAACTTACCTGCTCATTGCTGTTTAGAGCAGTGGTCCCCAACACCAGAGCGCTGCTGTAGATTTAATTAACGAGGTGGAGAGGGTTCCTCCGTGGACATTTCATTAAAGGGGGGCTCTGCTGTGGTTATTCAATTAAAGAAGGGGTGCGCTGCTGTGAACATATTATTGATGGGGGAGGCTGCTTCTGGACATTTAATAAGGGGAGTTCTGCTGGACTTTTCATAGATGAGATGCATTTCCCACCCGTAGCTTATACTCAATAAGTTTTTCCAGTTTTTTTTTTGGGGTGAGTTAAAATAGGTGCCTTAACTTAAACTTGGGTATACAGGCAGTCCCCAGGTTACATACAAGATAGGGTCTGTAGGTTTGTTCTTAAGTTGAATTTGTATGTAAGTCAGAACTGTATACTTTACCATTGTAACCCCCAGCCAAATTTTTTTTGGTCTCTGTGACAATTGGATTTTAAAAATGTTGGATTGTCATAAGAACCAGGATTAACAATAAAGCTTCATTGTATACACCAGTGATAACGGTTACAGCTGTTTATTGTAGTCTAAGGCTAAAGTACAGTAAATTGCCCACATCCAGAGGTCCGTTTGTAACTAGGGGTCGTATGTAAGTCAGGTGTTCTTAAGTAGGGGACCGCCTGTATATGCTATATTTCATAGTGAAAAGGCAAAAGACATGGGGAAATGATAGGTGTGTGGGAGGACTATAGAAAAAGATATATTATAATGTCTCCTTTCCTGTAACCCCCTTCTTATATAGACAGACAACAGGAAAATAAGGCTACAGAACAGGGGGGAAGCTGCAGGAAATGGGGCATTTTAGACAGGAGGGTTCTGCAAATGGCACATTATATGGGTTGGGGTTAGATATGGAGTATTTACGGGGTGACCAATTTGTTTTTCCCAGGGACCACGGTAATGGGTTTACTGGTCCCTGGAAAAAAGGTTTTGAGTGCAGTCAATCCCTGGATACAAAAAGGTTGGGGACCACTGGTCAGATACACGACCAAAAGCAAGTCAGAAAGAAGATGCTCAAACACTCTTGACAGAGATTCTCACAAAGGAGACCACCAGAGAGGCTACAAGTGGAGGAGTCCATGAGTAATGGTAACGGGATTGGTATTTTAAGGACAACTACGCCACTGGAAATCTGAGATACAGGCGATCCCCTACTTAAGAACACTCGACTTACATACGACCCATAGTTACAAACGGACCTCTGGATATTGGTCATTTCTTGTACTTTAGTCCTAGGCTACAATAAACAGCTATAACAGTTATCACAGGCGTCTGTAATGAAGCTTTAGTGTTAATATTGATTCTTATGACAACCCAACATTTTTAAAATCCAATTGTCCCAGAGACCAAAAAAGTTCTGTCTGCGATTACAATGATAATATATACAGTTCCGACTTACATACAAACTCAACTTAAGAACAAACCTACAGACCCTATCTTGTATGTAACCCGGGGACTGCCTGTACACGGACAGGACCCGGCTACAAAGAACATACAGGGCGCATGCACAAATTACCAGGGGCCAGAGCCAGGAGCCGCCTTCAGTTCATTTACATAATTTTCTAAAGTTCATTTCAAGTATGCTGGAGTGAATAAAAAACTGATTCCACCCCCTATATTACACAATGAGCAGACAAGATTTTCTCGCCCAAAGACTTCCAGGAGCAGGTGTTTTGTTCCTCCACCTTCCCTACACATTATTTTGGTGCAGCTGATTTTCCAGATCATTGGCCTTTACCTGCAGAGCCAAAACTGCTTGTGACTGATCACGGACCTCAGTGCTTCTTTCGGCTTCTTTATGCAAGTCATGGCCCATTAACAAAATGTCCTCTTTCCGACTCACTACACGGCCTGTAAGATTCAGCAGTGTTGATGTATTACAGTATGTTGCACAACCCTTAGGACAGTGATGGCGAACCTTTAGGATACAGAGTGCCGAAACTACAACCAAAACCCAGTTTTACGTTGCAAAGTGCTAACATGACAATTTGAGCAGAAATCTATTGATATCTGCTGTATCACAAGTTTCAAACGTATTGGCGTCCTGAGGAAACCAATACAATAGAAAGCAGGAGACATTTGGATTGTAGCTGCCCTTAAGGCTCCCCTGAACAGGAAGAATCAGGGGACCCAAAGCAGGAGCTCCGAAGATAATCCATCTCTGCCCTCACCTTCTCCTCTTGTAGTCCTGTTAGCCAAGTAGGTGTCACTTTAAAATAGCACTGAGCGTGGCGCGTCCTGGGCTGTCTTGGACTGAAAGAGAAAGCCTATCTGGTAAATTCTGTGCTGGGTGCCCACAGAAAGGGCTCCGAGTGCCACCTCTGGCACCCGTGCCATAGGTTCGCCACCACTGCCTTAGGATGTCTGCCAGTGTGGGCTCTGTGGTTGCCTCTGGCTCCTGGGCCTCTACCCATGTCTCTCCTCCTCGGCCATCTCTTCCTCCCCCCATAACAAGTTGAACAGCGGGAGCCGGGGGACTTACTCAGCCTCTGTCAGTGCAGCTGACTGTTCCTGCTTGCCTCCTTAGACACTGCAGCCATCCGTACAGGTCTCCACACACAGCAGTTTGGTCCTGTGCCCTCCTGCAGACTACCGGGCGCCATCTTGGGAGCTACTCCCTGTTGCTTCTCCTCCGTTTCTGGTGCCTGTTGTTGGTCATCCTGCTCACAGTGGCCTCCATTACTGCTCTTTCCCCTGAGGATTCATGCCCCTCGTCAGCTGGTCAGGATTATGGCAGGGGAGCTATGCCATCCCGTGTATCACGCCACCCACAGGTAAGCAGGTAAGTTAGAGCCGTTTACTATCCGTATATCTGTTGGTAGTTGTCCTTTAAATACCAATTGCATTAACATTATTACCTGAAAACCCCTTTTAATATTTATTTTTGTTTTTAAACTTCCACAGACTTCTTTCTAATGATCTGTTTCTTAGGCATGATCAATTCTGCAATATAATCATTGCTTAAAGGAGATCTACCATTTTCTTTTATACATTATGAACCAAACATACATTTGAGAATGCTGTAGCTACACTGATGCAGAAACATATCTCTGCTGAAAAAACAATTATACATGTATGATAATGAGGCTCTGTCTGTCGCTGTCCTCTTACCCTAATTATGCACTGTTCCAGCCTTGTCCTGACCAGCAAAAGCTGGCTGTCCCTGACAGGCAGAAGTAATCAACCGCTGTACCATTCCCCCTAAGAGGCTGTGTATGAGTCATCCAGCTCAGGTTGATTAGTCCTGTCTGGACAGTTCAGAAAGCTCTTTAATGTACAGAAGCACCCAGCTTTCCCAAAGTCCTGAATTTTATAATTGTTTTTTGAGCAAAAGCATTCGGATCAGGGATTAAACAAGATATATTTCTGCATCAGTGTAGCTACTGCATTCTCAATGTATGTTTTGTTCACAATGCATAAAAACAAATGGTAGATTTCTTTTAACTCCTTCCTCTTGACTGAAGATGTTCAGACCCTGGTGGTCTTCTTTTCCATTTCTTTAAGTTCTACCCTAAGTAGCAGTTTTTTTCTAAAAGTTAACATCTAAAGTTAACACAGTGAAGTTCCCTGTTTTGGCTTAGGCTGGGTGACTGCACTCTATATCCACAAGACACCCTGGATGAAATGCGTTGACTTTTAATGTTGCTGTATACCTGGATGTCACTGAAGTGTAAATAAAGATATAAACTTCACAAGATCTCCATGAGCTGGATCTGGATCTCATGAGCCATATCTGCTTGCATAAAGGGATATCTGCTGGCAAACACTAGATGGCTAGATTGTATGGCCGGTGTCTAAGTCGGTGTTTAATTATGTGGAGTATAATAGATGAGTCATGAATCCTCTTTCTAATCTGCTGTACAACCTGATGGCCACTAGGTGTCAGCACATATAGAAACTGCCATAGTTAATGGATTTTCACAAACGTAAGCATCACAAAAATACATAAACCAGAGAACCAATTCATTCATATAAAGGACATTGTAAATGTAGTTCTTTTATCTGTATAATATATTTACAGAATATGTGATCTCACATGTGTGCTGTCTTCTCAGTACGATTTGCATAATTCACATGAATATACTGAAAGACGTGCCATCTGCTGAAGATTGAAATGTAATATCAGAGTGTAGTAGAAGTGAGGACATTTGAACCATAATGGAGAAAAACTTTGTTTTAGTGAACATGAACTACCAATCTATAGTAATAATATAACTTCATACAGCTTTTGAACAGGAAACTGCTTTTTAAAAGCTGCAGGTAGCATGTTATAGAGCATGAGGAGCTGAGCAGATTGTACATAGTGTCCTATCTGCAGGCAGCATGTTATAGTGCAGTAGGAGCTGAGCAGAATGTACATAGTGCCCTATCTGCAGACAGCATGTTATAGAGCAGGAGGAGCTGTGCAGATTGTACATAGTGCCCTATCTGCAGGTAGCATGTTATAGAGCATGAGGAGCTGAGCAGATTGTACATAGTGTCCTATCTGCAGGCAGCATGTTATAGAGCAGGAGGAGCTGTGCAGATTGTACATAGTGTCCTATCTGCAGGCAGCATGTTATAGAGCAGAAGGAGCTGTGCAGATTGTACATAGTGTCCTATCTGCAGGCAGCATGTTATAGAGCAGGAGGAGCTGTGCAGATTGTATATAGTGTCCTATCTGCAGGCAGCATGTTATAGAGCAGAAGGAGCTGTGCAGATTGTACATAGTGTCCTATCTGCAGGCAGTATGTTATAGAGCAGGTGGAGCTGTGCAGATTGTACATAGTGTCCTATCTGCAGGCAGTATGTTATAGAGCAGGTGGAGCTGTGCAGATTGTACATAGTGTCCTATCTGCAGGCAGCATGTTATAGAGCAGAAGGAGCTGTGCAGATTGTACATAATGTCCTATCTGCAGGCAGCATGTTATAGAGCAGAAGGAGCTGTGCAGATTGTACATAGTGTCCTATCTGCAGGCAGCATGTTATAGAGAAGAAGGAGCTGTGCAGATTGTACATAGTGTCCTTTCTGCAGGCAGCATGTTATAGAGTAGAAGGAGCTGTACATTATATGCAGCCAAAGCCTTAGCCTTAGCTCAGAGAACAATAAATAACAATACTGGTGATATATAATGACTTAGGCCAACATGATGGCATAGTACTATAGTGCCAATATATTACCAATCATGGAAGCCATCATGGGGGTTTGGTGGGACTGCGTTCATGCCCTCTCCCCCCCCCCCCTTCATTATGCTGAGAGGTCATGTGCAGTGCTGGAGCTATCTGGGGCATGTGCAGTGCTGGAGCTATCTTTATACAGGATACCGAAATGATGGGTCTGCTCATCTCTATATATAATAGGAAACTAATGTTCAGGAGCCCAAAATTCCTATCATCATTTAGAAAGCACAAGGGAAATGAATGGTCATGCAAAATATGCAGATGATAGATTTAGTAATGTTATTTCTGAAATATTTATGCTCTAAGACTCGGAAAAAGAAAAGTTTCAGGATCCGCGTCCCGTTTCAGTTCAACTAAGAAGAGAATTACAGAGCGTCTCACAAGGTCCTGGGAAAGGAGAAATTATCTGAAAGGCTAAATCCTCTTTGAACTACAGGAACACAACAGAGACACTTAGCCAAACGCTTGCACCTTTCAGATATAATTCAGCTATTTTATTTCAAAGCTACTTCTTGTGATGTAACCATTTGACTTGCTTAGAAGGATAATTGAATGTTTAGTATGCAAGACATAATAGGCTGGAACGCAGGGCAGTCATTCTGCTCTTCCTGGGACTCTTTAGATGTTTCTGGGAGAGACATCAATGAATACAGTATCTCCCACCTCCCAATACATCTTAAAAAGATAAAATATGAGTTTAAAAAAACGAATAAATTAGGTCTATGGGGTTTGCTAATGGACACAAGGTCTACATACATTGGAATACCTGCTATGTGTCTCTTAAGGAATAATCCTGATGTCCTTTTAGAGAACATGTTTGCAATATAGACAGTGGCGTAACTAGGAGAGACAGGGCCCCCTATCAGGCTACTCCATGGGGCCCCCCTACCCACTTAAAAATATATACATATTAGTATACTCACACATATAAATACACTCATGTGCATATACACCAGTGATGGCCAACCTATGACACGCGTGTCAGTGCTGACACACATAGCCATTCTCAGTGACACGCGGCTGCCGGAGAGTTAAATTTCATCCTCGGCTCCTACACGCCCCGGTGCAGTAGCCGGGAGGCTGAGAGATTGTCCAGCACATTGTAATAAATAGATGATGTGGAAAATCCCCATATACTGCCAGACTGTAGTATGGCAGTACATGGTAGGATCAATCACACAACCTAGGATTAAAGTAAATACCGTATTTTCCGGACTATAAGGCGCACATAAAAGCCTTGGATTTCCTTGGAAATCCAAAGTGCGCCTTATAGTCCGGTGCGCCCTATGTATGGCGCAGGGCAGCGGACCATACTTACATAGGTCCCCGCTACCGGAGACAGCAGATCTCCAGCGGGAACTGCAGACCACGCGGCACGAACAACTTCTGCCGCGTCGGTCTGCAGTTCCCGCTGGAGATCTGCTGTCTCCGGTAGCAGGGACCTATGTAAGTATGGTCCACTGCCCTCCTCCACCTCCCCCTCACCTTCCCCGCGTCGCCGCGTCTCATCGGGTCTCGTCGGGTCTCGGCGTCGAGTCTCTTCTCTGCTCCGCCCCCGGACCTCCGCCACGCCCCCGGACCCTGCGCCTTATAGTCCGATGCGCCTTATATATGGAATTATTACATATATAAGGCGCATCAGACTGATGCGCCTTATATTCTGGTGCGCCCAATGGCCCGGAAAATATGGTAATTATACATATTTGTTATTTAAACTATAAATATCACAAAATTATGTTTTTTTTGTCAAGGTGACACACCACCCGAGTTATGCTTGGTTTTTTTGCGAATTTTGACACACCAAGCTCAAAAGGTTGCCCATCACTGATATACACACACATACAGTGCCATGTGCAACATACTCACATACAGTGTATACAGACACCATATACACATCACAGATACTGCATATATACATCACAGTATATGTTATATACATATTATGCTGGACATGTGCAGTACAATATAGATATAATGGTGCACATCCTCCATTCTTTATTGTGTCAGGTTGGATGACGGGGCCCCCTGATACTGTGGGCCCCATAGCGGCTGTAGTTACGCCCCTGAATAGAGAGAAGCATTCCCCCCTATTATGAGTCATTAGGTTGGTTCATACCCATTAAATTTCTCCATTTATTACATGAAGCATAGCCCTGGTCATGTGATAAATGGAGGGACCGCTTCTCGTCTATGAAGTGGAAATATTGTTCACAGGACACCAAGGTCACCAAGTTGATATCATTCACCAATCCTTAAAGATTGATAATAATTCTTTATGTAAATAGCGCACACAGATTACAATGGGGCTTACAATCTCACAATCAACCTATCAGTATGTTTTGGAGTGTGGGAGGAAACCGGAGGACCCGGAGGAAACCCACGCAAACACGGAGAGAACATACAAACTCTTTGCAGATGTTGGGACTTGAACCCAGGTCCCCGGCGCTGCAAGGAATACATTTTAAACTTTAACATTTTACATCACATGCACTGGGGATAAAAATAGTACCTGTCATTAGGTTGAAATTTTAAAACCTGCTAACAGGTTCCCTTCAAAGAGTTTTCACACTTAAGATAACCCTTTAAAAATGATCATCAGGTAAAACTTGAGTCAGCTACAGGCAGTACTTCCATATAGTGTTTATATAATTGTGTCAGGCAGTGAATACCATATTTTTCGGATTATAAGGCGCACCATCAAAAAATGCCTGCTTGAATGTCTAGGTTCATACATAAAGCGCACCGGATTATAAGGCGCACCGGATTATAAGGATGAATGACCAGCAGGTGGCAGACCTGTGCACAGTTCAAGCCAGCTGTTGTCTGTAAGTACGGTTCATATATAAGGCGCACCTTTGATTTCTGAGAAAATCAAAGGATTTTTTTGTGCGCCTTATAGTCCAAAAAATACGGTAAATAAGTGCACAACCTAGTGGCCCACATTTACTAAGGTCATTGCGCCAGTTTTCTGTCGGACTTTGCACGCTTGCACAGGTATTTAAGAAGGGTCCGTGCCACATTTGTGTTGCACGCGACCTGCACTATTCTTCATGCAACACAAATTTCTGCACAGAAAGGGGCGTTCCGGTGCTCAGTCGGACCGTGCGCCAGATTTAACATGCAGAATTGCAATGTAAAAGGTGTACCAATAAAACTTGGTGCATTCTGTCGGTGCAGGGGGTACCAGATTCATGAAGAATGTGCACCAGAAATCCTGAATCTGGCGCCCCCTGCCCACTACATAGTGCAGTTTGCACGGTTTTTAGTAAATGTGGGCCATTATATTCCTAAAAATTCTATTTACAAAAAGTTAAAGTTTATGTAAGTTTAGCAATTACATTGCAAATAAATCACTGGAAGGTAAAAAATATCAATCTCATCTATTCCCGGCTATTTCTCAGGATAAGCCATTAATAATTGATTGGTGGGAGGAATAGATGATCGGAGTGGGCCTAGAATCCTCCAGAACCAATTGACTAATGATGTGTTGGAAAGGATCCCTCTAGATCAGTGGTCCTCAACCTTTGTAATGGTGTGACCCCGCAATACAATTACTCATGTTGCGGTGACCCCAAACCATGCGATTTGCAGTAAAAACACAATAAAATCGTGGCTCCAAAGGCTTTAGGCGACCCCTGTGTTTTGCTCGTTCGACCTCTGCTGGGGTCACGACCCACAGGTTGAGAACCACTGCTCTAGATCAACACCATCCGATTATTTGTTATTTCTGTGTAATATTGGGAGGTGGAGGTCATCATTATTTTATCTGATCTGGAAGGTTTTAATATTATGGAATACAGTGAAATTGTTAAAAAAAAAAAAAGTTCTATAAAAAAACCACTAAAGTTTTTTATGCCTTGTCTACAAATGATTCTTTTAATTAAACATCAAGTTAGAGGCAATAAGGCTGCTCTGTCAGGTTTATTACAAGCACAATGTAGGGAATGTGGTGGTAGATATTAAAAATGCATATCATTGCTGGAGAACAGCGCTCCGCACAGCCAGAATGTATCGGAAAGACGCAGTGTAATATGGAGATCCCCTGGAGAGAACTTATTTCAGTTTAAGTACAAAGTGAACACAAATGGATGTTAATGTGCATTTCCATTTACATTATTTCAAGGAGGTGTGAAAACATAAGATGTTTTTAAAAATACTCGATCACGTAAGTCAAGAAAGGGGAGAAATCAAGAGCAGCTGCTACCAGCGTCAAAGGGTTTTCAACGTGTTAGATATTGATGACCGAGCTAGAGAATAAGACTTTAATATTAATCTGCTATAGGTCCAACCATGCTGCCAAGGTCATGATGTAATCCCAGTGCTAAGCTACGGTTGGAATGAAGGCACCAGCAGTGGTTAGGCGAGCCTTTCCCTTTTTTTTGGCTACTTTGTGGACCCTGTTATATTGTGACTACTGTGGGGATTCTGTGAATATTTTGGCTACAGTAGGGGCACTGTTTTGTTAGATTGGCTCCAGTGATACATTTATGTACATAGCTTGGTTATGGTGCTGTAAATATGTATGGACACAAAACCAAATTATCAACACAGAACAGAAAAGTAGCAATAATTCCAAAATATTTCTTCTTAATCGAACTCATACGATTCACCACAATCCAAGAACACATTCACAGAGTGTGAACTGGTTCTTATAAATTAAAGCTCCAAAGAAAAAAAACTTTAAAAATTCAATTTTTTATTGAAGATAGTTTATAAAAAAAACTCATTACAACATTTGTAGAGGACTACAAGAAATTCTTTTAAATCATTCCGGGAAGGTCCATATAATCCATCAGTATTACCCTAAACCTATCATGACTGCATAAAGTGCATCAATATGTGCATATCGCTGTGTCTCTAAAGAAATACAAATGCAAGTGCAAAAATAGTCTACCAATACATATCAACCTGTCATATTAAAGTGCCAATGCATACTTAGAGTTGCCCATGGTTTGAAAAGTGCAAAGATTGTAACAAAGTAACTTTCAGAGAATCCCAATATCCATTATTCCAAATTCACTTACCCATGGTGTATAGTGTATACGGATGAAGTACCCACTATACACTATGGAACTTGATTAGTAAATATGGAAATATACTTGGTAGTATATTTATATGTAGAGCTTGGTTTTGGTGCTTTGTTTGTGACTCATTCACATGATATGACACTTTAACCAAACATGACTATTTATTAACAAATGTAACATTTTCTGATTGATACTTAATTTATCTTCTATATGACATATTTTCTCTGCCTCCGGTTTAGCTGTCATTATTGTGAAGATGCTCCAAAAATATCACTTGAAATGTCCCAACCAAAGATGCTTTTATATCATCTTTGAGTTTTCCTCAATGGCCCAGTTGCTCTAAAAATAACATTTTCTCACTGTTGCCTGGTCTAAGTAAAAACCCATAGAAGACAAGTTTTTTCTTTTCTATAATATGGAAATGTAATTTGGAAAATAAACCTTTATTTAATGGTATAAGTTAGTATAAAAACAAAAGGACTTGATAAAAACAAATGTAAATGTGTAAAAGGTGAAATGTTCTTATAATAATAATAGTTCGGACAGTGCATAAGTGTCACGGGTGCTCCTGCGACCCCTCTTAGGTCGCAGGCACATCGGTGTGCCTCCCTGTGCCCCCTCATGTGTGCTATGGTCTCAGTTACCTCTCCATGCTACAGCAGTGTCTTCCATGTCTACCCCTCCTAGGGCACGCACGCATAGGCTTCTCGCGATATAAAGGGCCAGTGCGACATTGATTGGTTCTGGTCTTCTGGTTTTTATAAATAGCCGGCCTCTTCCTGCAAGCCCGGCCGGATCTCTGCTCCTAGTGCCCTAGAGAAAGCTAGTTCCTGATATTTTGAATTCCCTTTGTGACCCCGGTTCCGTTCCTCCTCTGCTGCCTGCCTTGACCTTTTCCCTTGCTCCTGACTCAGATCCCGTGCTGCCTGTCCCTGACCCTCGCCTTGGCCGCCACTGCTAGCAAAGTCACGTCTGTGGAGCGACCTGGTGGTATCAAAGTGGGTTGGACTTGCTGCAGCGAGCTCTGGTGAAAACCGGGTGCCACTCAGACTCCGCTCCAAGGTATCGGCTTATGTCATCGCTCGTGGTGGTCCAGTGGGTCCACCACCCCTGAACCCTGACAATAAGATAGGTAGAACTTGCACAGAATATATCCCACGTTTTACCCCATCATGGTAAATCGTGCTCCTATACTGTTAAAGCAGTCATACTAAGTATATTTCTAGAAATGGGACATTTTAGGTAATTATTTTGATTCTTCTCTCTAAACACGGGACAATGTTTCTGATTACTTTTCACTCTGCTATCCTACCACTACATGGATTTGCTTTTATGTCACCTATCCAGCAATGTGAAGCAATAGTCAGAGTCCATTAAGGATAAAGCATTTCTCTTATTTCATACATTACACCAGTTTTATACAGGAACATAACATTATACCTTTAGATCCACACATGTTGCTTTGAAATGCCACAATTCTGTGGCCTACAAACAGAGAAATCTTCATTTGCATTAACATGTAAATGAGAATTTCACCGCACTTTGGTGATTGCAGGGTCCTCTTACACACATGGAAACTGGGAATCCAGGTTGAGAGGGTGCACAAAATTCATGGCCATGACCATAGTACACTTACCTTTGTATGTGGATAAAGTAAATCTTCTTTACATTCAGGCCACAAGATACATTAACTAAAAGGCCACGAGCCAAATTTACTAAAGCCCCTGTGCCAGTTTTCTGTCGACTTTGTGCGGGTATTTAAGAAGTGGTCATGCCACATGACTCATTTGTGTCGTGGCTGCACCAGTGGTGTAACTAGGAATGAGTGGGCCCCATAGCAAAGTTTTAGCTGGGGCCCCCTCCAACCATAGGTCCTCAGTGTTACATAAGGGTTTCCATTATCTTTTTCTATTACGGAGGAGAACAACGGAGACCGGCAGTAGATGAAGCTTTCCGGAAGGTTTCCTTACATCCCGTCTACTGTATTAATAGCTGTAATAATAATGCTGGATGCTACTCATGTTATTCTGTTATAAGCAATGGTAGCAGTTCTGGCGCTGGGGGAGGGGCTTCTATTTACTGCCGGTCCCTGTTATTCTCCATAATGGAAGAAAATAATGGAAACCCTTGATGGTGGTGAGAACCATCAGTATGGCGGCTCCTGCTCAGTACCAGTGTATGGGCCATGACTAGTCCGGAGGTTTAACCCTAACATTGCTTGTCTGAGTAGCCATTAGCCGCAACAAAGCAGGGGAAGGGTTAAATCTCTGGACTTCTTACATCATTTTACTAAAGTCACTAAGAAGCAGGAACAGGAGCAGCAGAACCTTCCAATACATGTGCCACCCGCTGCAGAACCCACTTATACATGCACCACCCGCTGCAGAACCCACCGATACATGAGCCAACTGCTGCAGAACCTTCCAATACATGAGCAACCCGCTGCAGAACTCCCAGTACATGAGCCACCTGCCGCAGAACCTCCCTATTTACACTGTTGCAGTACATTATAATACCCAACTCAGAGACCACATTTATAAAGTGTCTGCGCCAGTTTTGTGTCGCAGCTGCTCTGTGTCCGACAAGACAGAAATATGTCACCTAAGGGGGCTGTTACTGCTTAGTCTGAAAGCGCACCACATTTATTACGGACTGCTCCACATTTATTACTGACTGCGCCACATTTATTACTGACTGCGCCACATTTATTACTGACTGCGCCATATTTATTACTGACTGCGCCACATTTATTACTGACTGCGCCACATTTATTACTGACTGCGCCACATTTATTACTGACTGCGCCACATTTATTACTTACTGCATCACATTTATTACTGACTGCATCACATTTATCACTGACTGCACCACATTTATCACTGACTGCATCACATTTATCACTGACTGCATCACATTTATTACTGACTGCTCCACATTTATTACTGACTGCTCCACATTTATTACTGACTGCATCACATTTATCACTGACTGCTCCACATTTATCACTGACTGCTCCACATTTATCACTGACTGCTCCACATTTATTACTGACTGCTCCACATTTATCACTGACTGCTCCACATTTATCACTGACTGCTCCACATTTATCACTGACTGCTCCACATTTATCACTGACTGCACCACATTTATCACTGACTGCTCCACATTTGTCACTGACTGCTCCACATTTATCACTGACTGCACCACATTTATCACTGACTGCACCACATTTATCACTGACTGCATCACATTTATTACTGACTGCATCACATTTATTACTGACTGCATCACATTTATCACTGACTGCATCACATTTATTACTGACTGCTCCACATTTATTACTGACTGCTCCACATTTATTACTGACTGCTCCACATTTATTACTGACTGCATCACATTTATCACTGACTGCTCCACATTTATCACTGACTGCTCCACATTTATCACTGACTGCTCCACATTTATCACTGACTGCGCCACATTTATTACTGACTGCGCCATATTTATTACTGACTGCGCCACATTTATTACTGACTGCGCCACATTTATTACTGACTGCATCACATTTATTACTGACTGCATCACATTTATCACTGACTGCACCACATTTATCACTGACTGCATCACATTTATCACTGACTGCATCACATTTATTACTGACTGCTCCACATTTATCACTGACTGCTCCACATTTATCACTGACTGCTCCACATTTATCACTGACTGCTCCACATTTTTTACTGACTGCTCCACATTTATCACTGACTGCTCCACATTTATCACTGACTGCTCCACATTTATCACTGACTGCACCACATTTATCACTGACTGCATCACATTTATTACTGACTGCATCACATTTATTACTGACTGCATCACATTTATCACTGACTGCATCACATTTATTACTGACTGCTCCACATTTATTACTGACTGCTCCACATTTATTACTGACTGCATCACATTTATCACTGACTGCTCCACATTTATCACTGACTGCTCCACATTTATCACTGACTGCTCCACATTTATTACTGACTGCTCCACATTTTTTACTGACTGCTCCACATTTATCACTGACTGCTCCACATTTATCACTGACTGCACCACATTTATCACTGACTGTATCACATTTATTACTGACTGCACCACATTTATTACTGACTGCACCACAACAGTTGCTGCGGAACATCATATTAATGTAGAAATGCAGTGGTGGGGGAAGATATGAGCGGAAGATATGAGGGGATGATGCAGAGGCAGTCTGTGAGGGCGCTGTCCCACGTTGCGGTTTGGTCTGCGTTTGCAAACAAAACCACACCCACCAGGACGGGGCGATCGGGAACGAGACGCTGGTGTTTTGCATTAAAGTAACGCACCTGGTAGGTGCGGTTATGTCTGCGTTTGCAAACGCAGCCAAAATGCAACATGGGACAGCACCCTGAGGGACACCAATCTTAGCTGCTCCTGCACACAGGACACAAGGGGTTAAGGCAGAGTGTGAGGAGACACTGGCTGAGCTCTGGCTGATTCCCAGCTGCTAGGAGGAGGCTGCTGCTTTTCTTCAGATGAGTCTCCTGCACAGGCAGAGCAGGGATTGGCTGCAGACAGGCTCCTCCCCTCCCTCTCTCCCTCCTGATAGAAAGATCCTCCGTGCAGGCAACACGGAGCAGAAGGCTGGTGCCCGCCCCTAAATCCAGCCCTCCATCTCTGCGGTACCGCTGCGCTGCCCATTACAGGGGCGTAACTACAGCCGGGCCCCGTAGCAACTGCTACCTCTGCTATAGCTGTAGTTACGCCCCCTGGCCTGCACTATACCAGATGTAACACAAAATTCTGTCCTGAAAAGGGTGTTCTGACCATGTAACACATTTATCCTGTAGAGTCTGACAGAATTGTGTCGCTCGCCCCATGTTAAAGGTGCACCAAAAAAAATTGGGTGCACTCTGTCATGGCAGTGCAGAGGGCACCAGATTCATGCAGACCGGGCACCCCAAATCCTGAATCTGGCACCCACTGCACACTACACAGGCTAACTGCACACTTCGTGCATTTTGCACTGTTTATGATAAATGTGGGCCTGTGATTGGTGGGGCTTTGTGATTACATAAATTTTTCACCAACAGCATGTGTCCCACTGCTCCGTGTAATACTAAGGGTGTGTCAGAAATTGGCAAGCACAGTGCCTGGACATCGGATGGAAGTGTCTGAGTTACACCACGGCTGTGCACAATTTCAGACACTCACTTATGGTATTATAGAACACAATGTTAAGTATAACTCTACTTAAATTAACAATAATAACTAAAATCACAGACTCAAAATTACCGTAAGTTGGTAAAATAAATTAAAAATGTTTTTTTTAAAGATAATAAACTGTGACGGGTGCTCCTGCGACCCATGTCCTGGGTCCCAGATGCACCCATGCGCCTCTCTGTGCCCCTGGACTCAATCTGCAGCCTCACTTACCTTCCCTTGCTCCGGGAACGATCCCCACGCTCCATCACGCGCGTCCTCCCTCCTAGTGCCCACACGCAGCTCTGTAAGATTTAATGGGCCAGCGTGCCGATAATTGGCGCTTGCTGGCCGCCTGCCCTGATAAAGTGCCAGCCCTTTCCTGTGCCGTATCTTTGTACCTTGTGCCTTTTAGAATGCTTTCCTATTGTTGCTCTGTGCGTTTATAGTGATTTCCCGTTGTGACCTCAATTCGCTCCTCTGCTGTCACCTCTGACCTTCTGCCTTGTTCCTAACTCCAAACTTGTGCCAACTGTCCTGACCTCATGCTTGAACACGACTATGTCTCTGCCTTACGATTCTGTACTTTGCCTTGGCCACCACCGTGAGCAAAGTCACGCCTCCGAAACAACCTGCTGGTATCCTCACGCAGAAAGTCTAACCCGCTTTTTTTGGTGGGCTCTGGTGAAAACCGGGTGCCACTTAGACTGCACTCCCAGGTGTTGGCTTACGTCATCGTTCACGGTGGTTCAGTGGGTGCACTACACCTGATCCTGACATAAACAGGCAGGGAGAGCGGGACAGCTTTCAAATATTCCTCTCAGCTGACCGACTCAACTAAACTGAAAAAAATCCAGTCAGTGGAGGGTATAAATAGCCGGTTAACGCCCTCTTCAACCAATCAACAGCTGTTGCCAGGCAGGTATTTCCACCTGGAGACACAAACCACTGGCCAACTCCAATGGCCAATCAAATGCTGTTCCTACGGCGGAACAGCCACAGCTCATAAAAGGAGCGGCAAATTTTACCTCAGGAGAGAAACCATGATGGTAATAATACTGTGCTCCTCCTCCTGAGATTCTGGTGGACTCCATTATTGAATGGACAAGGCTTGTTCAGCCTACCCCTCCTTCTCATAATCAGTGGAGTCCCGAATCAGATCCACTATCCTGCTAACAGGGGATAATAATATAACTTGATACAACCCCTTTAATCTTCATACAATCGCTTCATATGATTATTTCTGGTCAGTGGCGTAACTAGATGCTGATGGGCCCCAGTGCAAAGTCTGTGCCAGGCCCTGACTATAATGTATGGTATATAGTACTAGTCTTCTCATATGGGAAAGTGACACCTTATGGGCCCCTAAACCTCCTGGGCCCGGTTGCAACCGCACCCTTTGCACCCCCTCAAGTTACGTCCCTGTTTCTGGTCACCATTGACAGACCAGGTAGAACGCCTCTAAACAAATAAATGACTTTACATAAACCTCCTGTTTCTCAGGTTATATCAGGTTAATATGTAATACATTTCTTGCAGCCCAAAACAAGCTCATATATTTATTGGCCAATTAACAGGTGAGCTATTAACCATCTAATCACACCGCTGCTACCACTGAAGTTACTATGTTTTCAACAGCTTTACTTCTTCTTAACCATCTCATGCACACCCCACACATTACACTTTTTAATTACTTTGTAAAAAAAAAAAAAAAGTGAGATAATTACGGAGCAAGTCAATTAAATTAATTCACCTCTGAGTGATTACAAAGTATCCCCGAAGGAAGTGGAATCCAAGATACTCTATCACACATCAACTATTTCTATTGATCTCCGGTACATGCTACCACTACTGTCACAATTGTCCAATGTGTAAAACTATGTGGCGTGCCGTAATCTAGGGAGATGTAGGCTCAATTTAATTTGATGATGATTTTTGGAATGTGGCAATAAATTTTTTTACATTTTTTAAATTTGTATTTTTTGTTGCCTTGTAACGTAATTCTTTTAGTATGATCTATTTTGACAGCTGTAGTTAACTTTTGCCTTTTACTGTCTATTAGATTTTACAGTATTGATTGCCGGGGATATGTTGTGTATTAATTATAGTTATTTCACTGGAGATGTCATAAAGCAGTAGAACGATTACCATAGGCAGGAGAAGATTGTAGAGAATGGGTACAAGACATAAAAAATAATGGATGTCTAGCAAATGTTCAGTGGAGGCATCTAAGCTTCAGGACTTCTAGCTGTGTGCCATAAGGTCACTAATTAGGATCACTGCGTGAAAATGCTTTACCAATAAACAATGCAGCATATGGCTGCGAGCTTTTGGGGTTCTCCTGGGATATCCCCTTCTACTATACAGAAACATACAATATGTTACAGAATATATCATTTTAGTTCAATTAATTAGAAGCAAGACTGTAGCGTATGTATGTTGTATATAATGTTTTTTTAAAAACTTTTGGGGGGTTCGGGTTAAAAATACTTGTGAAAATTCATAGCACATGCATTAGTTTTACTTAATAAAACTCTTAATAATCATCTAAACTGTTGATGCGACACCTTTTACACCAGAGAGTAATTCCTAGAGAGCCTCATCTGTTGCTATACTGAAAATGACTTATCCTGACCCAGTCTATACAGTAAAGCTGCCAAGTAAGCTTGAGAAAATAGGAAGCACTGTTTAATTGTGACTCTTCCATTTGTTAAAACTTTAGTTGAATTAAATATCAATGTTTTATTAAATCCAGGGGCGTAACTTTAGGGGGTGCAGAGGGTGCGATTGCACCTGGGCCCAAGAGGCTTAGGGGGCCCTTATGGTGTCACTTTCCCATATGAGAAGACTATTACTTTGAACCATACATTTTTTTTTTTTTTTTTTATTATTGCGTTTTACAGAATGTACAAATAACATAGTTGATAGTATAACATTATTCATATTTTTCAACAACCACATTAAATCCAATTATCGTATTGTTTTCATCCCTAATCCCCTCCCCCCAGTTATACATTATTATTTATCAAGAAAAAAAAAAAGAAAAAGAAAATCACAGCACCTTCCCCCTAAGACCCTACTGGAGCTGGAAAAAAAGAAAAAAAACAAACAAAAAAAAAAAAAACAAAAAAGAAAACACCCAAAAAATGTATTGGCTTTTTTCGGACTCCCATTGATCCCACAACTGCTCGAGTTTTCTGCTGCTTCTATATCTCTTTTCATATGCACATTCATATGACCTAGTACGCTCCACTATACTTTGCCATTCTCCCATCTCAGGAGCGGTGCTATCTTTCCAATGTTTAATCAGAACCCATCTTGCTAGGAAGAGAACCTTCAGAATCAGATCACACTTGGATCTTGGGCCTATGGTGGGAGAGATTAAGCCCAAGAGGCCAAGGGTAGCTGTTCGCACTAGGGAGCAGCCTACCCGTCCTTCAATGGTCTCAAATATCTCCAACCAATACTTCTTGATCGTGGGACAATCCCATAAAATATGGAGGATGTCAGCATCGGATCTATTACACCTCGTGCAATTAGAGTTATCCTTTAATCCTATCCTATACAATAACTGTGGAGAAAAGTAAATCCTATACAGAATGTTCAATTGTGTACATCTGTGATTTAAATTTATTGAGCTTCTGACCACGTTTTTATATATCTCCCCCCATTGTGCTTTAGTGATAACACCCACTTGATTCCCCCACTTAACTTGACTGGAGTGACTTAGATCCTGATCTAAATCTTTTCGTAAGAACCGATACAGTTTAGATAATTTAATAGAGGTCACTCCAGTTTGTAATACTTTTGTGAATTCCTCACTCCTTTCAGTCTTAAAACCAACCTTATTTTTTTCGTGTTTATAAGCGTGTGATAATTGCCTATACCTAAATGAGTCTACATTTTTAAGAAGGCCCGTATTAACCCAGTGTTGAAATGATGGTAGTTCCCCATTAACCCCAAATTGCTCTAGTGAAATAATCCCCCTTTTTTTCCAAAATTCGACGCCCTCCATTTTAAAGAATTCTGAAATATTACAATTATCCCAGAGGGGTGTAAATGTAAATCCACCCTCGATCCTTAGCAACTTTTTCACTTCTCTCCAAGTATTTGACAAGAGGCTGGCCAACGGGATGTTTTTAGTATCCCGTGTCCTCAGATGTCCCGATTCTAATAACACAAATATAGATTCAAATCGTTTCCCAGTTTTACTAGATAATGCCAAGAAAAGGGTGCTTTCCTTATTTTCTATAATAAATTGAATTTGGGCCGCTAGAAAATAATGAAAAAAGGAGGGGAGAGAAAGACCCCCCTTCTTCTTATCTCTCATTAGGATTTCCTGCTTAATGCGTACCCTTTTTCTCCCCCATAGAAGTTTATTAATAATGGAACGAATAAGTCCAAACCATTTTTTTATCAATCCAGCGTGGGCAGTTACACAGTACATAGAGAATTTGGGGCAGTAATATGGTCTTAACCAAAACAACCCTCTCAGCTCGATTTAATGGGAGAGAGCTCCAAGTGTTCACCTTATATTTTAGTTTCGCCAGGAGGGGAGCCAGGTTCAGAATAATGTAATCACTAACCTTGGAGCTTACCTCTAGGCCCAAGTATTCCAGGGATTGGGACACCCTCAGATCTAAGGATTCTAAATTGACCAGCGAGTCCTCATCTAAGGGCACCAATACAGATTTTTTTACATTAATTTCAAATCCCGAATGCCTTCCGAATTCATTGATCTTACTGAGCACCATCGGTACTGACGTGCCTGAATCCTTGAGGCAGAGAAGAATATCATCGGCATAAAGCATGATCTTATCAGTCGGACCCCCGACACCTGCACCTCTGATCTCTTCATTATAGTCGGGGGCCTGGCACAGACTTTGCCCTGGGGCCCCATCAGCTTCTAGTTAGGCCACTGATTAAATCTGTTTAAATGGGATTTAGCCAAAGGATAGTTTGATTGGTGGGTGGCAGACTACTGGGGCCCCCACAAATCATCAGAAGGGGGGTCCCATTCACACTAATTAATGGAGGGCCAGGATAAGCATGTGTTGGAGCTTGTGTTGAAAAATTGCAGAGAGCAGTGCTCGCCTATCTCTGGCACTTCCATTCACAGTCTCTATGATTTCCCGTCACTACCTTGGGTACTGAATGTAATGCCAGAAAGCATGCTGGACCTTCTGCTTCATGACGTAGTTGGAACGGGACCTTTTATTGTAATCTTGAGGGAGTCTGTAGGACCCATATGTAGGACCCACACCAATATCATTATTATGATAGTCCGGATTTGACCTCCTGCTTTCAATTGTATCAGTGTCCTTAGGAGGCAGGTAGGTTAGGAGAACAGTTCAGCAAATAGCTAAATAAATGACTGCTTATATTGCAACTTTGTGATAAATGAGTGGGTTTTGGTTGTAGTCTGGGTCTCAAAAAGGTTCACCGTCACTGCCCTAGGAGGTGACTTGGTGGCCATGACCATGGAGAGGGCAGAATAAATACAGTGGGGCACATTTACTAAGGGTCCGCGGACTGCATTTCCATCGGGTTTCCCGACTATTTCCATTTTGCTCGGCATTTAACAGGGGTTTTTGCACAATCGCGACGACTTTCATGCGACACAAATCGGGGACGCATTCGGACTGAGCGCCGGATTTAAATTTCAAATTGTGTCGCAAGCCATGCACTCACATACACCGGGAAGAAGAAGGTGAACTCCGGTGGACCTCAGCGGGGAAGCGACACATGCAGGATATCGGGTGCACGATCTTGTTGAATCGCGGCAGACTTCATCCTCATCGGACAACGCACCTCGGGGATCGCGCAGGGATTGAATAAGTAAATGTGCCCCAGTGATTTTCACAGTTTTTAAGATTCCTTACTCTGGATTGTATGTAACATCTCAAGGCTCTCTACAATATATTTTTAATCTTCAGTAATTTGCCATCCCAAGCAAAACTTATTTCAACCTGTAAGCCAGACAAATCAAGATGGAGTTATCAATTGTAAAATTAAACTATTAATGAAAAATGATAAAGCAACTTTAGTGAATGTGGATCAAAGCCGCTTTACCTAATGTAGAGATGCAAATGACTGGAGAAATGGTTTCAGATGTGTGTAGTTAGGTGACCATCGGATGATAGCGCTCTTTTGATATGGTAAATCCACTTTGATGTTCTGCTTGTATCAATGTGATGAGAGGACCACAATGTGCCCTAATTAGACTTAAACACATGGAGCATCTGTCTCCCTTTCAAATACAATCTACGGTATAGCATTTATGTATACATTTTCCTTTACTATCACCATAAAGTCATTGGATCCAACGTTTGAGTTCTTGTAGCCATATGTACATGCTGAAGATTCTGCAATTGAATCCAGGCAGAACTGTCTAGTGTCTTACCGCATATACATGTTCCTGGGGGGTTGATGATGCTATGTAAGGATTATTATTAAGCTTTTTGGAACGGATGTTTTATGTGCCTTTATTTAGGTACTTTTTACAATGCTCACTAATTTGGAAAAATAATGGATTATCTTTATAGTTATGGGCAATCGAATGGCAAATGGGAATTCAAAGAGCATTTTTGTTAGTTTTTATTATAACAAATGCTTTGATGAATAAAGGCAGGTGTGATGATTTATTTTTAAATATTTTTTAAACATTTTTAACATAATTTTTTGCCACCTGTCGGGGGCAGATGCTGGGGAAACGGCACTTAGAAACTTTACTGACGTTGTACTAGAACCGACGGCAGCATCTAAAGGGTTACACACTCACAATTGGTGCTAACACTGACCCCCCCCCCCCCTTCCCCTGCTGCAGCAGGTACCTGGCTGTCAGTATATAATAGGCTCCTGCTCTGATCAAATGGGCTCAGAAGCTGACGGGACAGTACAGCCCTCCTCACAACATACTATTCCAGTCATTTGTGCCTACAGGTTAAGACCCCTGCACATGAACGGGGCCATTGCTACAGCTGCACAATCACGGCCCCCATAAACGTCTATTCTATTGCAACCGGTCACAGTGTGGTGAAGCACCTGCTGTCTCACCACACCGCGACCAAGCCGGGAGGCTGTGCGGATAAATAAGGACAGGTCCTACATTTTACCTAATTATGGTGCAGGCCGCTTGGTTTTCAATGGAGAGGAGAGGGGTGAGGATTGCCCACCCCTCCCCTCTACTGCAAACAGCTGTATAGCATGTTCGGGCATATGTTTGTTACTAAGGGTCCACACAGCGCATTTTCGTCGGGTTTCCCGACTATTTGCACCACATTTAAGTGGGGTTTTTGGCACACGCAATCGGATTTTGACGCAATCGCGCCGACTTGCATGCGACACAAATCGGGGGGAGTACCGACGGACAACCCGACTGATTCGGACACAGCGTGGGATTTACAATTCAAATTGTGTCCCAAGACAATGCACTCACATGCACTGGGAAGAAGATGGTGAACTCTGGCGGACCTGAGCGGGATATCAGGCGCACGATCTTGAAGAATCGCGCCGGACTTCATCCTCGTCGGAGAACTCACCTCGGGGATCGCGACAGGACCTGGTAAGTAATTCTGCCCCACTATGTAGTGATTACAGAATTACATTAAGGCTTTAGAGATAAAACTATCTTGCACTACAGATGGTATAGCCCATGGAACAGTCTGTCCTGTGTAAGTATCAATACAGTAACGAAATGGGACGACTATACACGTCCTGGGAATACCCGCTGAATGCATTCTGTTCCATGGAAATGCTTTGCTGTGGATTACTGCATTGATCAAAAGTCTAACTGCATATACATTACAACATTGTAGTTCTCTAATTAAGGTAAAATAATATAAAATGGACAACCACTTCCACCATAGATGCTACAAATGGACAAGAAAGTTGCTGTTTTGGAGTAAAAAAACAGGCTTTTTTCCAATGTGTTACATAAGGTTAGTCTTTTACAGCCCAGACACTGAGTGTTGTACATTTTTATATTCTTCTTGATTTACATTCTTCTACCATGCAGATAACCTCATAAAACACATCTCTATAGAGCTCCCACACATTAAAGGCTGAAATCCTCTATGTGGCCAAGTCGAAAAATCCCCCTGTGCTGGCAGGCGGGCATACCCCTCTTTTAAGGAGACTGCTCATTAGAGTGGGTGTTGTTGAAATTGCTAGATTGTGGGCACCGCTTGCTTGGTTTACATCACCATAGCAACTGACGGGCTGTGCCAAAATATAACCTTTCTGAAAAGCTGCGTAGTCTCAGCAAAGCCGAGTATACCGGGCTAAGAACATTGGGGAGACAATAACAAGCTGTAAGGGATTTTATAAAGCAAGGAAAGCAAGTATTAACCATGTGATAGCAGAAAAATCGGAAGGGTATTTGTATTTTGCAATTCTTAGAAACAGATTTTAATTTGCTACATTTTTGCATTAATGTATAGGATGCTGTGTATTTCTGACATAAGGATTCTTACTATTGCACATATTTCAAGCAATCACAAAATACAACAAGTAAGTAGAAGAAAGAAGAAGTCCTCTGCAGCCTATGGGGGTAGATTCATGAGTTGAACTTTAAGTTTCTGGTCCGCCCCACGTGAACCGGTTATATTGCCAAATTGGCGTCTGTGAAACTATCCGGGAAAATAGATGCACCTAGCTACTAGCCATGGCTGTGATTGGACAGAGGTGCACCCGAACCCCAGACCTTAAGTTAAGGTTATCTCTAAGTGTCATACAGTAAGACTAGACTGTTTTATGCTTTAAAAGATTTACAGGAAGTCCCCTACTTAAAAACACCTGACTTACAGACGATCCCTATTTACAAACGGACCTCTGGATATTGGTAATTTACTGTACTTTAGTCCCAGGCCACAGTGATCCCCTGTAACAGTTATCACAGGTGTCTGTAATTAAGATTTATTGTTATTCCTGGTTCTTATGACAACCCAACATTTTAAAAATCCAATTGTCACACAGACCCAAAAATTTTTGACTGGGGTTACAATTATAAAGTATACAGTTCCGACTACATACAAATTCAACTTAAGAACAAACCTACACAACGTATCTTGTACGTAACCCGGGGACTGCCTGTATCAAAGTTTCTGATGCTGGATGATAAACTATACTGTAGTCTCCGCTGGAAAACTGGCAGAGACTATAGCAGAAAACTACCAGTCCAAACCTGGTCATAGTATTTTGTAAGAGGCTGGAGCTTAGTAGATAAAGGTATGGGAGCGGCGGTGGGGGGAATTCTTAATCATAGTAAAGGAGTCCTGCATATTCATTGTCCCCTGCACTGCCCTGGCTCCCTGTTTGTGATGGACAGGTCTTACTGCTACCACCATGCTGCCAGTATGGAACTAGTATTTAGGGTCTTTAATATTCAACTACAGCTCCCGTTTCTTTCCCATGCAGGGGCTATATGAAATGATACACAGTGCCTTGCCGGAACATTGAGAGAGAGAGACAGACAATGGTTGTGTGTGACTTGGCTCTGCTATATCATTAACCACTCCCTCAGGGCTGAGAGAGACCTGGCTATATGAAGAGAAATCAACCTCGTGCTGCCCTAAGGAATTTTTCTTCAGAGTTACATGTCTCTCCCTTGATTCTCAACAAATTTTATGAAGTGCACATAAAGAGGTATCAATCTCTGTCCACAAAGTTGTGAAAGAAGAAGTGCATGTCAAAAAATAGGTCCAAACAGTAATGACAATACCGCAACACTGACAAACCGATGCAAATCGGTTGTAAAAAACGGAACTAAACGTCAGTTTTTAACGGCTGAGAATCAACTTGTTTGTGTGCATTTAGCCTAAACCGTTCTATCACTCGAATAAACTTTTCATGCACTTGTATGAGCCGTTTGAGAATGGGATGCATTCATCACTAGGGTGTTAATTACCTGACATCAAAAAATATAATAACCAAATAGTCCAAACAAATGATGTTTTTAGAAATTTCCTGTTTGGATTGGCTTGCAGACGCCTCCGCTGATCGGTGCCCTAATTAATTCTGTCCACCCCCTGTGGGTGAAGTAGTTATACTCCTACTAAAAGTAACAATAACCAGAATATCCCAAATATTTTAATAATAGCCAGTAAAGATAGAATCAATATGAATGTAGGATAGAAGATAAAACAATAATTGCAATTTGTTCTGTCAAGTGCATGAAAAGTTCTTCTTTCTTTATGTAGAAATGAACACGTGTAAATTGTACAGGGAAATTACATCCCTCCTTACAGATATAGCGCAGACGATTATAAGGATTTTGTGGAAAACTAGGTATATTATAACACTGCTGTGGGTCTATTAAAGGACTTCCTAATAATTTAGACAATGAACTATGATGATGCAGTTTTAATTGCAGAAGCAATGCATATTTTACAATGTTTCTTTTTTTTTTTTCCCAGTCTTTATTTTACATTTTTCAAAACAGAAATTTGGTAGAAAAAGCGAGCAAAAAGTATCAAGAATCATAGTAGCACAACAAGAAAGAAAAGAGAAACGCTTGTCACATACAACTGATGGTTTCAGAATAGAAGCATAAGAATTAATACCAAAAGGAAAAAAACGGAGCCCACTGTTCATTTAAAAACAACATGAAATTCATGTATTTTTATTTCATAATCATATTTAGAAAACATGCAAATATAAGTAATAAAAGTAAGTGCAATATCAGAAAACTAGTCATTGTGGTCCAAAAGCCACAGTATAAGCCGTAATCACCACTCAGGTACTGTTCTAGTCTTTAGGATAATATATACTTAATGAAAAATCTCTATTCTATATAGTAACAATATCAGATAAACCTGATGCTCTGGACATACATAATTAGACCAGTGTCTTACCCATGATGCTTGAACTGTGCGGCAAATGGACACCCAACAGGTGTTTCAGGGGGTACCTGAAGAAGCGCATTGGTCTGTCCATTTGCTGCACCGTTCAAGCAGCATGGGTAGAGATGGGCACATTTTTCAAAAATTCAATTTGCTGAATTTTCCGACAAAATACGATTCAACCCAAACCGAATAATGGCGAATCACGTTAAAAAACAGGTATTTCCTGGCTGCAGAGAGCCTGTAGGGTGTTGTAGAACGTTGTGCCATGTTCAAATATACATAGGGATCTGTTTTAGTATGACACGCACATGCCAGCCTCCGCTCTTAGAATCGCTTCACTCTTCACTTCCATGTGCACTTACAGAGGACAACTTCACCAAATAAGTGAAGCAGGAACGCAGCCTGACAAGGTAACGTCTGTGCCAGCTCAAAAGGACCGAGCTGAGGGCCAAGATCCCACTATAACATCAAAGAGTGGACTCTTTTTACACTGACATCAGATGATTCCATAGATTACGACAGAACCTGTTCTGTTAAATGCTGATACATGTAGAGTGGAGAGGGTGTCGGCAGTAATTTTGCATTGACATCACTGATCATTTTGCCCTTCTTTTCATCCGTCAGTGTCGGTCAATAATTCATCAGTATTGCTGAAGCCAAAAAGAAACAGGAGTTGATTCAGAACAGAGATGACCAGTAAATGGGATATTTGCATGTCCTCTGTGTTCTGTATCCACTCCTTTGGCTATCAATCCTGAAGCTTTTCATTCCTTCTGACAGATGAAATGAAGGGGAAAACCAAACTTAGTGGCAACGTCATAGAGTGGTGGAGGGTGAAAACAGCATTATCACAGGGTGTTTTTAAGGGAGACAACAGTCAGTTGGAAGCAGCATGAGAAGGCCACAGAGTGGCACAATGACACAATGAGTGTGGAGGTGGCGGCAGCAGCATGAGGTCAGAGAATGGCACAATGACAAATTCTGGAGATGGCAGCAACATGGTAGGCCACAGAGTGGCACAATGACAAAGTGTGGAGGTAGCAGCAGCAGGAGGTCAGAAAGTGGCACAATCACAGTGTGTGTAGGTGGGCGGCAGCAGTGGCAGAAGCATGACTCCAGAGAGTGGCACAATGGATGGACAATGACGCACATAGGCAGCGGCCAACAGTATTTCTCTATAGTACGCCAGGTGTTCCTCCCTCTCGGCAGCTGGAAAAAAGGCACCCATTTTGGACCAGTAGCAAGGGTCCAAGAGGTTGGAGAGCCAAAAGTCATCCCTATGCCGGATGTTGACTATTTGGCTGTCACTAGTTAAGCAGCATGCTACGGGCCATCTGCTCAAGTGACTCCGAGGGACTCCCGGCCTCCATCTCCACTGTATACTGCCACGGTGCATTTGGGTCATCTGCCTCGTCTTCTACCTCCTTCGGGTGCTCCTGCTCCTCCTCTCCTGTCTCCTGAGTCGAAAAACCACTAATTTCACCAGACTCTGCTTGTGCTCCTATGTCCTCCTCCTCCAGTTCAGTCCCCAATCGACTCATGTGGCCATGAGATGTAGTCGCCACTTCTCCAGTGCCCTGACCAGACAGATTTTGCAGCATCTGTTCCAGGACATGAAGTAGTGGAATGACGTTATTCATCCCATAGTTCTGGCGACTGACAAATAACATGGCCTCTTCAAAAGGCCTGAGCAAACGGCAGTTGTCATGCATGAGCTGCCAGTGGCTGACATCAAAGCTACACTGGGGAGTACTACGGTCCGCTTGCATCATCAAAAAAACATTAATGGCTTTTCTCTGTTTATTCTGACTTTGTAAGAATGGCTGAAATGCATGCACAGCTTCCTGGCCATTTTTAGAATGTCTTGCAGATAGGTGGAAGACTTCAGGAACCCTTTGACAACCAGATTGAACACGTGCACCATTCAAGGCGCATGAACCATCCCTCCTCGGTGCAGCGCAGACACCATGTTACTCCCATTGTCTGTCACCATGGTTCCGATTTGAAGTTGTCGTGGAGAAAGCCACACATTGATTTCTTCTTGCAGGACGTGGAGCAGTTCCTCCCCTGTGTGACTTCATTCACCCAGGCAAACCAGGTGTAGAACTGTGTGACACCGCTGTGCCCTGCACATGTGGTATGATGGAGCAGCTCGTAGACTTGTGGAGGCTGAGGTGCTGGTGGAGGAGGAGGAGGCGGACACTGGCGCAGGAGAAGCAGTTTGACAACGTGGAGGAGAAAGCGGCGTCTCCTGTTCAAGTTGTTGGTGTGCTTGTGCGGAAAGCACATTCACCCAGTGGGCCATAAAGGACATGTACTGGCCCTGACCGTAGTTACAGCTCCACACGTCCGCGCTGCCGTGCACCTTGGAAGAAACCGATAAGCTCAAGGACTGGCCCACCTTTTGTTCAACATATTTGTGAAGGGCTGGTACTGCCTTTTTGGAAAATAAATTTCGGCTTGGAACTCTGCACCTCAGTTCGGCACAAGCCATTAGTTCTTTGAAGAGTCCACGACTTGGACAGGGAGGGACTGCAGTACCAACCACGTGGACAGGAGCACGGTCAGCTTCTGCACCAGTTTTCTTTTTGTAATCGCCTCATTTAATGACTGCTGGCACCATGCATAGCGAGGAGCAGGAGCATCTGGACCGGTAGATTATGTCAAAGACAAACAGCTCCCTTCGGCAGAGCTTCTGGAGCCTTGACTGGCTGAAATGGCATGGTGCCACTAGGTGGTGCTGCTGTTGCTGCGGCAGCAGGATGGACCACCACATCTGAGACACGTTTCTCCCAGGCCATTGGATGGTGACGTTGCATGTGTTGACTCAGGGCTGTGGTGCCAACGTTAGCTCCCTGGCCACGCTTCACTTTCTGTCTGCAGATTCTACATATACACACGCTCGCCTTCTCTGGTGTCTTAACAAAAAACTGCCACACTGCCGAGTTGGTGATTTTACCGCCAACACTCTGCACTGAGTGACTACTAACACCACTGTCTCGCTGAGCCCCTGTACCACTGCTTACTTGGACCTGTGAGGTGGTTTTGTACCCCGGGGCCGTTTGGCTCCTGTCCTCGCACTGCTGCCACCTTGCTGATTCACGGCCACAGTAGCGACTTGCTGCCTGCTTCGTCACCTGACGAGCAAGCTGACACCCTCTTCTCCCAATGATGATGATGAAGCCCTTGCTTCACTCGGCTCGCAAGTGGGATTGGCTACATAATCATCGATTTGTGTTTCCCTGTCACTGCTATCCTCCTCAATGTTCTCAGAACCACAGACTGACAACTTGCAATTACAACATAACCTCCCGTGCCACTCTCCACATCTCTACTTTCCCGCCTACTGCAGTGGATTTCTGTCCCACTTTTTTACTGCCAAGCAGCTGCTGACTGAGTACAGGTGAGGGCCACTGACCTGCTCCTGGGCCATGCCAACTAAGGGTTGTTGACACCGACAGTTCTGGCCTCACAGAGTCACCCCTGCTGCGATCTGTGCCTGCTCCACCTGCCACCTCTCTGTCTGACATGGTTAATCAACCATGGTGATTTGACACATTTCTTGATACCTACTTTAGCACCAAAAAAATAATTGAAATTTGGGGAATACAGAACCCCAAAAACTGACACCCTAGACTTTGAGAAAAAATTCACTCCACCAACTATGTGGATTTGACACGGATTTATTGATATCTACTTTAGCAACAAAAAAAAGAATTAAAATTTGGGGTATACAGATCCCCCAAAACAGACACCCTGGACTTTGAGCAAAAATCACTCTATCAGCTACTGAGTACAAGCAGCTAGATGCTAGAGACAGCACATGCAGTGTGAAATGATGAGATTGCAAATGGCTGTTTGTTTTTATAGAGCTGTGACATCACATAAGCATGCCGGTTGCTGATTGGCTTACATGTCTGCACATGTGATCGAGGGTGTTCCTTTCTTCTTCCCAGAGTTCTCTGCCCCATGTAACACGTTGTGCTGACGGCCATTTGGCTAATAAAGGGGAGGGGGAGGGGGGGGGAATTGTTCCCACAAATCACCGTAAACTTCGGTTTCATGCCGAACCGAAGTTTTCCTGAAATTCGGAACTAATTCCACTTCGTTTGAATTGATTTGCCCATCTCTAATTGTGGGTAAGACATTGCTTATGGCTTTAATGGTGGCAATGGACCGCAATTAATGTTTTTTCTTCTGATATTGCACCTGCTGTGATTACTTATATTTGTGTTTTTTTAATATGATTACGAAATAAAAATACATGAATTTCATGTTTTTAATGAACTGTGGGGTCGTTCTTTGGTATTAATTCTATAGGGGAATGGTTCATTGTTTTTTATACTAAGTGGGGGTCACACCATCATATAGAAGTATGTTGCAGATGTGGTATCTAGAAGCATAAGTGGCCTAGCCATACAGTGACATTTCAGGAAAGAAATCTAGCATTCTAGGCATCCCATTCAGTCCAGATCTTTTCAAATGTATCTGTAGTATGACGAAGAACGGCCATGGATCTGAGAGAGGCGTGCATAGAGATCTGATAATGGTGGAACACAGCACCTCCATTACAATATTTTTTAATAAGATAATTTTATACCATAACATTTTCAGTTGTCCATGGAGAGAGTTACAGGGGAAGCCAAAGATATTGCAGAGATAACACTGGCACCTGCTGCCTGCAGTACTCCAATGGGTCATTGGGTCCTTTGCCAATCATATGGTTCACGTACAAGATAGGTTCTGTAGGTTTATTCTTAAGTTGAATTTTATGTAAGTCAGAACTGTATATTTTAGAATTGTAACTTTAGACAAAATATTTTTGGTCTCTGTGACAATTGGATTTTAAAAATGTTGGGTTGTCATAAGAACCAGGATTAACAATAAAGCTTCATTCCAGACACATTTGATAACTGTTACAGCTGTTTATTGTCGCCTAGGGCTAAAGTACAAACATCCAGAGGGCTGTTTGTAACTAGGGGTCGTCTGTAAGTCGGGTGTTCTTAAGTATGGGACTGCCTGTACTTCTGTATAACACTACAGAATGGTCCGAAAAAGAAAAAACATCCAGTGAGTGGCAGTTCTGTGGGCGGAAATGCCTTGTTGATGCCAGAGGTCAGAGGAGAATGGGCAGACTGGTTCGAGCTGATAGAAAGGCAACAGTGACTCAAATCGCCACCCATTACAACCAAGGTAGGCAGAAGAGCATCTATGAACGCACAGTACGTCGAACTTTGAGGCAGATGGGCTACAGCAGCAGAAGACCACACCGGGTGCCACTCCTTTCAGCTAAGAACAGGAAACTGAGGCTACAATTTGCACAAGCTCATCGAAATTGGACAGTAGAAGATTGGAAAAACGTTGCCTGGTCTGATGAGTCTCGATTTCTGCTACTTGCTTATCTTTTCTTGGTTGTGGTTGTTGTGGGCGTTTGGGATTTACAATATTTTGATCACTGTTCTTGCATTTGGGTTTTGTAGGATGCTCAACATGATAAAGAAACCAAGATATCAGTATAAAACGTCAGATGATACATTATTTATTCTTCCTTTAGGATAAGTGATTGTGACTGTTCTGCGGGCTGCGAGAGATCTGCCAAGACATACAGACAGCTAGGAGCTTGCAGATGCACGTGGGAATTTCGCTTGAGATTAATGTTTTCTGCAATAGAAGCCTAAAACACGGACAATAAAGAGACACTGGTAATAAATTGTGTCAGTTTTTTCCTAGGAAGCAGAGACCCGTTTGGACAAGTCAGAAAACCGTAACACATTTGGGGGGCATTTATCATGCCTTGAGTGTAGGGCCGTATTTAGTGTTGATGCTGCCCTAGGCTCTCACAGTGCTTATGCCCCCTATTGGAGAAGTCAAGCCGACGTTTCCATAGTCCCCAGCAAGTTACTAGAAGAAATCAGTGCTGAACCCTGGAGTCTCTCCAATGAACCAATGCTAGCATCAGCAATTCCACACAGTGGGGAGGAGTTTCTCCTGATTGCATCTTTGTTTGCACTAAAACGCTTGCGATTGGGAATCTGCACCACGTGTTTTGCCTTGTGCACATGCAGGAGACATTCCCTCCCACTGCGCTTGAATGGCATTCCTAAACGTAAGTCAAATGCAGTGTTTCAATGTAACCAACAGGTACCACGTGTGCCCCCTAAGCCAGCTAGACTCTAACCGTAAGCTACTGAGCAGCTAACAAATACAGTGCCGTCCCTAATTAAAGGGGTTGTTCAACATAGTGTGTGGGGGGGGGGGGGGAATCAAAACAAAAAAGCAGCTGTACTAAGTACCCTCTAGCTCTCCAGTAATGTGCCAGAGGCGTACAGATGCGTAGCAGTGATGTCACAACCAGAGAGGCAGCTGCTGCAGGTCCTGGCTGTGGTCAGGCCACAGGAAGAGGCTGCAGAGGGACTGGTGCACCACAGGGGGGTGAGTACAACATGCCCCAGTAGCCAGTGTTTCCCCCATTCACCAGTAGCCAGAGATGCCCGCAAAATAGTCACAGTGCTGCCCCCAGTAGACCGTAAATTTAAAAAAAAACAACAACCATACTCACCTGCTCCTCTTGGCATCTTCTTCACATTTCCTGGTGCAACTTTTTCCCCTGACTCGCCAACTTTTGAAAAAAGTGGGAGCGACAAGGCAGGTATATCTCGGTTTGCCACATTTTCTATATCTTGCACTAGGATACTGGCAAAGGTTGAAATTGAAATCCACACAGGACCTGGTTAATAAGAATGAATGAGATATACTTCTGATGCATCGTACACTAGTACAGGGAGTGTTAACACTTAGGCATGATGCGCCAGTTTTTAAAACATTATCCCCTTTGAGTCTATTATGGTCATTATGTCGTGCTCAGCAGCAGCCGTATCAGGTAATTGCCATGCCCAATCACAACAACGAGATGACCATTAAAATCATCAACTTCACATCATTGTCATCATGTCCAATCATCTATGGTTAATAATTACCTCAATTATACTTTAGGCTTTAGCCATTACCTTTCCAAAGTCTTACTTTCCTCTTTACCCTCCTTAGGCATCTTCCCATCTCCTGTCTAAGCCCCACCCTATGCAGTTTAAAAAGAAAAAAAATTCATAATAGGTAATGTATTTAATCACTTACATCATGGCTCACTGATTCGGACAAACCGCGGAATTTAACTTTCAAAATTGTGACGCAAGAAACGCACTTACATGCATCGGGAAAAAGATGGTGAACTCCGGAGGACCTGATCGGGGAAGCAACACATGCAGTAAATTAGACGCACGATCTTAGTGAATCGCGGGAGCTCCGAATCCTGGTCGGACAATGCTCCTCGGGGATCGCGACGGATGCCACATAGGGGCCATTGTTTTCAGATCCTAGAGTAAATGCTGGTATATGAAGAGTTAGCACCTGATTGGTGCCAGCCCAAATGCTTAACCTGAACTTTAGGCACCGGAAGTCTTGTTTAGGCACCTGAACCCGCAATGTTCGGATCTGCTCATCACTAGTTACTGGTCCAGACTAAAATAATGCTGGAAAATTGATTCTATGAAGTCTCATTGTCCATTATGATAGAATGTATCATGTGAGTGCAAAATGTGAATGGAACCATGGGAGCCTTTAGTTTCCTTCCCATTTACTATTCCTGGATTAAATAAATGCGATGTTCAGCTATCTCAGGCAATAAAGCAGAGGTCACTCATGCAACGCATGAGCTCAAGAAGAACCGAGGAATAGCATAAGGCCGAGTTATTAGAAGAGATGTCCTTCACATAAGCTGGGGCCTACCAGGACATCAGTTAATGGAACTCAACTTCTGCCATTATAAGTCCAAGAAGATGTCACCAGATTTTAGATTTTTCTTAATATTAAGCTTCATGAGATCTTAAACTTCTGGATTCTTTTGACTTTGATTTTTCCAATTTAGCTTAACACAGATTCAGATCGATGAGTTTGATCAGGGTGCGAGTGTCTCAGAGTGCAATACGTTTTTTGATGCATCTACATAGACTTGTATGGTGCGTTTTTCACGCGCGTGACTTGCAAAAGTAGAGCATGTCGAGATTTAAACGCGTGTTAAAAAAAATGCACGTGTGTGCGTGAAAAAGAATGCAAGTCTGAAAAGACCCATTGGTCACAATGGGTCAGAGTGCAATGCAAGTTCTGCGCGTAAAAAGCACGCGCAGAAAACGTGCGTGAAAAACGCAAGTGTGAAAGGGGCCTTACTTTTGGTTCTATTGAGGGCTCTTACCAAAGAGCTCACAGGTAAGTCTCCTCTACAAGGGAGAAGTTGTGGTGTTCAACTGTAATGTTATTACCTTACGAATAAGCCTATTTTGCCTCTTATGCAAAATAAGCTGGCCAAGTGTAGCTCGGACAGAGTGAATATGCCACTACATTGTAACCTATTAGTAATTTGTAATATTGAACGCCATTAACTACATGTACAGTAATAGACACGTGTTACTTTTTTCTTCTAGCTTCTCCAGCTGTTACTATGTTGAATACAAATGTTACAAGTTTCTTAAAACAAAACAAAAAACAAGTTCTCCTCAAAGTCTGCCAAGTCTTCAAATATTTCTCACGAGATTGACCAAAAACTTTCTCATACACAGCTTGTCTCATCTGTGCAAAGAATCTGGCTACATGCCCATAACCCAAACCAGTCTGGGTTCTCTGGAGGATGAATGCCAACATCAATTTGTCACTCCTCATTTTTAATGGCATTTTTATATCCACAGAATATTTATTTCCCTGAGTTTCTTCTTTCTCATTTTCACAACAAAACAATGTTTTTTCATACAACAAGCTGCCGCATAGCTGTAGACCATGACAAAAAGGATTTGAATAGGTTTTCTTTGCCATAAAGCAGCTTTTGGAAACATGGGGACAAGCTCCACTGTAGACAACTCTAAAAAGAAAGTTTTACCACTTAAAGGGGTTGTCCACTTTCAGCAAATATCATATATACTCGAGTATAAGCCGACCCGAGTATAAGCCGAGACCCCTAATTTTACCACCAAAAACTGGGAAAACCTATTGACTTGAGTATAAGCCGAGGGTGTAGTATACAGCTAGCCAGCCCCATTTAGTATACAGCCAGCCCCCATGTAGTATACAGCCAGCCCCCATGTAGTATACAGCCAGCCCCCATGTAGTATACAGCCAGCCCCCATGTAGTATACAGCCAGCCCCCATGTAGTATACAGCCAGCCCCCATGTAGTATACAGCCAGCCCCCATGTAGTATACAGCCAGCCCCCATGTAGTATACAGCCAGCCCCCATGTAGTATACAGCCAGCCCCCATGTAGTATACAGCCAGCCCCCATGTAGTATACAGCCAGCCCCCATGACGTCATCATCCGGACACCGGAGGGTATTTTATACGTTTTTTAATTTTTTACTTGACTTGTGTATAAGCCGAGGTGAGTTTTTTCCAGTACATTTTTTGTGCTGAAAAACTCGGCTTATACACGAGTATATACGGTAATGGTTTGTGCAGTGAAAAGTTATCCAATTTTCCAATATACATTCAGCGTCAATTCCTCATGGATTTCTATATCTCTGCTTGCTGTCATTATATAACTTTATTGTTTACTTCAGTGGATAGAAATCTTCCCATGGCCAAGTGATAGACCGGCAGGTGCACGGGGTGTTATTATCACAGAGAGTTATCAGAACTGCGCGATACTAGCGTCTTGTGCACCTGCATGTCCATCACACACCATGGACAGATTTATATCTAGTGGAAGTAAACATAGAAGCTTTCTATGATAGAACAACAAGCAGAGATCTAGAAAACCATGAGGAATTGAAACAGAAAGTATATTGGAATATTGTATAACTTTTCATTATTCAAACAATATCAATTACCATTATTAGACTTCAATGACTTATATGCACATCTGTTCATTGGAGCCAAAATACTTCTCTAACCTAGTTTACAGCCAAATCCGGTCCATACTTAAGGGGTTGGCCAATCTTTAACTCCTTACCGCCAAAGCCAGTTTTCACCTTCCTGACACGGCCCACCTGCAGCTTCTGGCACCGGCACCATTCGTCAGCCGGTGCCAGAAGCGGGACCTAGTACTACGTCATGATGCGGCAAGTACATGGCCCCCATGGCGTAGTTCTATGTCCAATGTCGGTAAGGGGTTAACATAAGTTGCCCATGTACCTTTACTGTCTTAATAATAATCCCTGAATCTTCATCAAGTGATGCAGCAGTCCTGCTACTACTTTTAGTGCTTTCTGAAAACTCTGTGATTCTTTGTTTACATATCTGAGCACTGATAAATAGGAGGAGCTGCAGCAGAAGAGTAATGACTCATCCTGCTTCCCCCTTCCTGTCAGTGAAAAGAGACACAGTGGGTGACGTGATGAGGGCGGGCTGTACAAGTGAAAGTAGTGGAACAGCCCTGACATGCAGAAACTGTGTGAGTTGTTACATTACTATTGAAGCTGCAAGACTTCTAAAAGGCTGAATAGTAATTTGAGCTACAATTTGTACTACAGTCTATGGCAGTGATGGCAAACCTTTTAGATGCCGAGTGCCCAAACTACATCCAAAATCCACATATTTTTTGCAAAGTGCCGATACGACAATTTAAACAGTAACTTATTACTCCCTGCTCTGTCACATGTTTAAATTGTATAGGCACCTGAGGACACCAATACAGTAGAAAGAAGGAGAAAAAGCTTTGGCTATCATTGTAGCTTCCTTCTAGGGTCCTGGGCTGCCTGGGACTGCAAGAGGCCTTGAGTCCTGTCTGGCAGAGTCTGCGGTGGGATGATGGCACGGGTGCCCATAGAGAGTGCTCTGTGTGCCACCTCTGGCACCCGTGCCATAGGTTCGCCACCACTGGTCTATGGTATCTAATGATTGCTTGTTCAATTCCCCAGGTCATCCAAATTTATGACACTTTCACAGTTTTTCCTTTAGATCCTCATGTATTGGGACTTTTATTGATTTTACCATTATAATTATTTAACCTCTATTATATTTTAGCCATCCCTCTACGAATGTTTCATGCTCATTCACCTCCCCTAATAGTTGCACAATATATCTTTGCCCTATTGATTTCCAATGTTTTTCTATGCATTTCCTCACATTACCCACATGTCCTCTATTATCACCTGTTCTTTCTAGTGAACACTAGCGGAGTTTCAATATGTGTCATTAGTCAAGGTTAAAGTATACTCCATTACTAGAAAGCAACTTATCACACAAGGTAAAGAATTCATACTTAACAAATAATAGATAAAAACCCGTTCTGTACAGATACTGCTAATAAGATACTTAGATAACATTGTGCAGGAAACACTAGGCATTAAAAAGTTAACAAAAAGACTACAACACATACATTCCAGTTAAAACCTATTTACACAATCACTTAAGAAACTTTATCATATATTGTAACTGAGTCAATTATTTCTTGTTCTACTCATTAGCCCCTCATACAAAACCTAGGGGACCAGGAATTGTGACCCTTTCATACTTTGTACCCCATTACTAGAGATGAGCGAGTATACTCGTCCGAGCTTGATGCTCGTTCGAGTATTAGCGTACTCGAAACGGCTCGTTGCCTGGACGAGTAATTCCCTTGCTTGAGATCGAGCATTTAGTTAAGAAAAGACAGTGAAGAACAGTGAAGAATACAATGAAAACAGTGAACACAGGATCACTTAAGTGAAGAACACATTGCAGATGTTTCCGTACATCTGCTAACTTATCCGAAGACACGCGTGCAGAACGGTGTTCTTCACTATAGTATGTGAAGAACAATATGTGTGAAGAACACATTGCAGATGTATGGAAACAACTGCAATGTGTTCTTTACTGTGTTCTTACAAGGAAAACATCTGGAAACATCTGCAATGTGTTCTTTCAATGTGTTCTTTCAGTGAAAAATGCTCGAGTCTCCCATTGACTTCAATGGGGCTCGTTATTCGATACGAGCACTCGAGCATCGGGAAAAGTTTGTCTCGAATAACGAGCACTCAAGCATTTTAGTGCTCGCTCATCTCTAACCTTGTGCATGGTAGTGTGTGGATCGGGTTACTCTAACAGTGCAAAAAGAGCGTAGTAATATTTACTCGAATATGTAAAGCAAAAATTAAAATAAAAAATTAACTGAAAATGTAGCTAAAGTTAGCTTTTTTTTTTTAGATTACAATATGTATTTGTATCTATGTGACATATACACTCACCGGCCACTTTATTAGGTACACCAGTCCAACTGCTCGTTAAAACTTAATTTCTAATCAGCCAATCACATGGCGGTAACTCAGTGCATTTAGGCATGTAGACATGGTCAAGACAATCTCCTGCAGTTCAAACCGAGCATCAGTATGGGGAAGAAAGGTGATTTGAGGCCTTTGAACGTGGCATGGTTGTTGGTGCCAGAAGGGCTGGTCTGAGTATTTCAGAAACTGCTGATCTACTGGGATTTTCACGCACAACCATCTCTAGGGTTTACAGAGAATGGTCCGAAAAAGAAAAAACATCCAGTGAGCGGCAGTTCTGTGGGCGGAAATGCCTTGTTGATGCCAGAGGTCAGAGGAGAATGGGCAGACTGGTTCGAGCTGATAGAAAGGCAACAGTGACTCAAATCGCCACCCGTTACAACCAAGGTAGGCAGAAGAGCATCTCTGAACACACAGTACGTCGAACTTTGAGGCAGATGGGCTACAGCAGCAGAAGACCACACCGGGTGCCACTCCTTTCAGCTAAGAACAGGAAACTGAGGCTACAATTTGCACAAGCTCATCGAAATTGGACAGTAGAAGATTGGAAAAACGTTGCCTGGTCTGATGAGTCTCAATTTCTGCTGCAACATTCGGATGGTAGGGCCAGAATTTGGCGTCAACAACATGAAAGCATGGATCCATCCTGCCTTGTATCAACGGTTCAGGCTGGTGGTGGTGGTGTCATGGTGTGGGGAATATTTTCTTGGCACTCTTTGGGCCCCTTGGTACCAATTGAGCATTGTTGCAATGCCACAGCCTACCTGAGTATTGTTGTTGACCATGTCCATCCCTTTATGAGCACAATGTACCCTGTAACATCTGATGGCTACTTTCAGCAGGATAATGCGCCATGTCATAAAGCTGGAATCATCTCAGACTGGTTTCTTGAACATGACAATGAGGTCACTGGACTCAAATGGCCTCCACAGTCACCAGATCTCAATCCAATAGAGCATCTTTGGGATGTGGTGGAACGGGAGATTCGCATCATGGATGTGCAGCCGACAAATCTGCGGCAACTGTGTGATGCCATCATGTCAATATGGACCAAAATCTCTGAGGAATGCTTCCAGCACCTTGTTGTATCTATGCCACGAAGAATTGAGGCAGTTCTGAAGGCAAAGGGGGTCCAACCCGTTACTAGCATGGTGTACCTAATAAAGTGGCCAGTGAGTGTACACTGGAGATCAAGATTAATAATAATTCTTTATTTATATAGCGCACACAGATAACGCAGTGCTACATGGAGCTTGCCAAATCGGTCCCTGTCCCCAATGGGCCTCACAACCAACCAGTATATTTTGGAGTGTGGGTGGAAACCAGAGGACCCGGAGAAAACCCACACAAACACAGAGAGAACATACAAACTCTCTGCAGATGTCTACCCTGGGACTTGAACCCGGGTCCCCAGCGCTGCAGGGCTGTAATGCTAACTACTTAGCCACCGTGCAGCCCACAAATTAGAGAACAATGTATGATCACTTGATATTTTTTCAGAAATAACGTAATTTAAATTGATCAACATTTTGGTGGATTATTTTTTGTTGTAAGTGCACATGCATTTGCTTTAAAGGACTTAGTCTATCACACTAGTCTATGACACGGCTCTGCTAGGATTTTGGTCCACTCTTCTTCTAACCCTTCTTCGTTTAACCCTTTAAAATGCCGCAGTCAGGGCAACCGCGGGATTTAAACTGCCTTCAGGGGGTCTTTCCCCCACGCCGTCTTCAGGGGGTGCCAATCGTTGGTAGCCCTGGGGTCCGATCAGGACAGCGCCTGTAAGATGGCGTCTATGACGTCATCTTAAAGGCACAGTGTCAGCCTACACATGTGCATAGGATCACACAGCTATTACCCTGCAATACATTAGTATTATAGAGTATTATCATGAACAAGCAGATGATTGCTTGTTCATGTCCCATGGTGGAAATAGTAAAAAAAGTTTAAAAAAAAAAAAATGTTATTCAATAAAAAATTAATTTAAAAAAACTCTATAAAAATGCCCATAAGCCCCATAACATATAAAGAGACATATAAAATGCAAGAAAAAAGTCTAAATCATAACACAAACTCCACATATATATTATCACCACGTCCGTAACAACCTGTAGAATAAAAATGAATCATTATTGAACCCGTAGGTTGAACACCGTAAAAAAAAAAATTAATTAAAAAAAAAAAAACAAAAGGTAAAAATTCCAAAAATTACGATTTTTACCTATTTAATCCCACAAAAAATGCAATAAAAAGTGATCAAAAAAATGTACTCCCTAATGATACTGTTGCAAAGTACAGGCGGTCCCCTACTTAAAGACACCCGACTTACAGACAACCCATAGTTACAGACGGACCCCTCTGCCCACTGTGACCTCTGGTGAAGCTCTCTGGATGCTTTATAATAGTCCCAGGCTGCAATGATCAGCTGTAAGATGTCTGTAATGAAGCTTTATTGATAATTCTTGGTCCAATTACACCAAAAATTTTGAAACTCCAATTGTCACTGGGGCAAAAGAAAATTTTTGTTCTAGAACTTCCATTATAAAATATACAGTTTCGACTTACATACAAATTCAACTTAAGAACAAACCTCCAGACCCTATCTTGTATGTAACCCGGGGACTGCCTGTACAACATGTCCCGCAATAACAAGCCATCAACCAGCTCCTTAGCCGGAAAAGTAAAATAGTTATGCCACTTGGAAAGACGGCAATGAACAAATGATCAATTTTTCCTCACCTTAGGATTGTAAATGGGAAATTTAGTAAGACATAAGAAAAAAATATTTATGTCTGGTATCCCCGTAACCGTATCGACCCATAGAATAAAGATAACATGATTATTAGTCTATACAGTGAACATCCCCCCCCCCCAAAAAAAAAAAAAAAAAAAAAAAAGTCCAGTGCAGAACTGATGCTTTTCTACTCTTGCCCTCAAAAAAGTTTCTAAATTTTCATCAATAGGTGATACCAACCCCAAAATGGTAACACTGAAAAAAAGCATCTCATCCCGCAAAAAAAAAAAAAAAAAAAATGCCATCAAATTGCCCCAATAACGAAAACACTAACATTTTATTGCCTACAAAAGGGGCCAATGAGGAAACTAAAATCCTGGCAGCTGCAGGGAGCTCCTTCCCTTCTGAGCCTCGCTGTGCACCCATAAAACAAGTAACTTATTTAGGTGGTAAATCTGAAAACGCAATTATATCAAATTTCAAAAATGGCAATTTTTTTTTTTTTAAATTCATAAATTTTTTCTCTTTTTTTTTTGTAAAGAAACGCAAAACTTAAAATAAAAAGTAGCCGGTTCGCTCACCCAATCACTCTTGATAGCCTCCAAACAGTAAGTCCATGTGGTGGTGTATGCCGTCAGGTCCTCGACTCCACAACCAACATATGGCAACACGTGAAAAGTTATCGGCACTCTTAGTTAACCACACCGGTGCAACTAGTAGCTGACAACCCAGTGTAACAGCCGCGGTTGGAGTGAGCTCCGATTACGGATGTTTAACCTGTTGCTGACCGTGGCATTTATCTTGCCTGCTAGTGGTCTCCTGCCTACGATCGCCCCAGTACCCTCTCACCCCGTGCAGTCTTCAGGCGCCGATAACTATAATGGCAGCCTGGATAAAAATAAATGCTAAATTTATCAGCCAAAATGTACCACTCTCTGAAACCTGCAGACATTTAGGGGATATTCTAGAGAGAGAAAAAGAGAGATCGGTCAGGGAGTGACATCTAGATCCGAGTCAATCGTCGTCACACTACCACAATACGCACCTCTTAAATCAATACATCAAGAAATGCAGGAGTTATGGTTGGTTATACGTCCCCTGTCACTTATTGGTGTTTGTGGGTTGTTACATGTGTATTTTCTTATAATCATGTGTTTAACTGTTGACCTGTGGAAGTTTCCAGTACTGGAATGTTCTACTCCAACAGTCTCAGTGACCCCCTTACCAGGTGATAACCAGATAGCAGAAGAAGTGGGGGTGGGATTTTGGGTGCGGTTTTTGTTTGAAAACTAGTGTGATCCCCCCCCCCCCCCTTTGCAGTTCCCACAGTTATTTACCTCTTAGATTATGGCTCATGGGAAGTCAGTACTTCTAATGTTATGCGCATGCTAGTAATATATCATCTTTGGTCTATTGAAGGGGTGTAACTTGAGGGGGTGCAGAGGGTGCAGTCACACCAGGGCCCAAGACGTTTAGGGGGTCCATAAGGTCTCACTTTCCCATATGAGAAGACTATTACTATAAACCATACATTATAGTCAGGGCCTGGCACAGACTTTACACTGGGGCCCATCAGCTTCTAGTTACACCACTGGTCTATTCATTTCCAGACCCCTCAGTCAGCATTCTGCTTTGTGTAGAGGACATGAAATGCAGCATGCTGTTCTTTTTTCTGTCTAAAGTAGCGACCGTTAACAGATGGGACCCCCAACTCCGAGCTATGACGCCCTTCTAGGCAGTAGTGTCGGAGTGAACAAGAGAAGATCTCGGTTTCCCATGTATGACTACACCAGATTCCAAGTTGGGAGTAAATCTCAGATATGGATGCTGGAGATTTTGCTTTTAACTATTGAGAACCAAGAAGAAAGTCTTGTAGAGTGAACATAAAGTTTTCACTTCCTCTTATTAATTTCTAGATTTAGTATCCCTTTAAATTCCCAAGGGAGACGCTGTATTTTTATGACTATCTCCAGACACAGAAATATTTTCCATGAGAATCATTTGTAAGGAAAACAATGGTTGACGCGGCGACACAACACTAAATAATAGATGAAAAATGTGTCTACCTATCGACTTCACCACGTCCTGGAAATGGTTTTAGATCTGTGAAACAGCAGAAGGCTTGATGCCATCCAGCCCGTACATCTAGTTCTGCTGGCACGGTATTCAATGACTCTGCACAGGATGGGAAAGAATTCTGTGCATTATTGTGACATCATCATGATATGGGATTTTATTTAAGCACCCTGCTGTCACCTCCTCTATAAACAGAGCAGATCCCACGCTCAACCACATCTGAAGTTTATCCCCGTTCACACAACACAGAAGTTTAGTAGGAGGATTTGCCTTGGCCTTGATGTGGCTTCCCTTGTTGTTAGCATTTAGTGTAAACAGTCTGTTTGTTTTGTGCACATATTTCAGATTCTCCATTTCTTCCTCTATTTAATGGTCCAAGAATGTAGGTTAGGAGAATGCAGAACAACAATACAAACTAGGACAATATTAATCGCCTCTCAGTTATTTGTAAGATAAATCCTGATAAATTATTATGTATAAAAGAAATTAGCGTGCATCTATAATAATACCATGTATCTATAATGTGGGTGTCCAAAACCAGTAAAGAAGTGTTCAGAAGCAACTACTAATCCCAAATCAGACTAGCGAATATAGGGGGTAGAGGGGAATTCACATTGGCCATATGTCGCCTTATAGTCTGAAAAATATGGTATGTATTTTTAGTTTTTACTAAATATCCAATTACCAGTACTGCTAAGAGAGTACATTCATGCACATGTCCAAAAGATAAGTATATCAGAAAATTAACATAAAGATTATAAAGAGCGATGATAAAGCTGGCTCTATTGTTAACTTCCTGCTTCCAACAAAGTTGTCAATTCACCCGTCGCATGCATGCCGGTATTTATGCATCCCCAACACTGTGCGCCACTATTTTGTGGAGGATGGGCGCTCTTCAATGACATCATGGAGACTTTGCATTCAGCATTTGAACCATTAAGGCCCGTTCCACACTTGCATCACACTCGCAACGCAAGCTGCCGGGAACGCACGGCCCGAACGCTGCACACCGGGAGTGAACTGACATGCTGAGTTCACTCCCGCGGTGCAGCATTCGGGCCGTGTGTTGCGAGCGTGATGCGAGTTCATCGCATCACACTCGCAAGTGTGGAAGGGGCCTTAAACCCACAATTGGGCATTACTGGGAGTGTGGTCCAGGTGCAATCTTAAGTTCAGGTCTGGCTGCACCCAAATGTAATTATCCCCAATAATAGACAACAAAAAAATAATAATATCTTAGATAATTATTGCATAAATGAAAACTTTATTTAAAAGCCGCCACAATAGTTTGCTTACAATAAACAGCAGAGAAACATTAACTCAAAACTTTCGCTTGATGCAGCATTGGAAATTTTACAAACTTTATATGAAACACTCATTTTGTTCCAAATTTAACAATAAACACATTTAAAGACCATAAAATATGCAGAATCCCCAATTTAGGATTTATATGCACAGAACTATAGCAAGATTTGCAGTTTAGTTATTGTTGCCATAATCCTCATAATAACCAAATGCTCCCTAGACAGAGTTTGTACATATCCCATATTTCAGCAACTTCTGGAAGGGGCACGGGGGTAATTGGACATTAGTATAGGCCTGAATAACATGGCTAAACTTATTTATTTCTTGCCCTTACTACCCTGTTACACTCTTTTGGATGGCTAAACTGTGCCAAGTACAACTTTTCAGACTGTTAGTCCAAATGGCTATTATCCCAATACAATAGAATAAGCATTTGATTTTTTTTTCAGCTTTTTATTTTAAATAAAAGTCAAAGCGCTCAGGCCAAAAAAGAAAAAATTATATATTTTATATATGCAATGGTGCACAATCTTGCACATGTTAAACAGATGACATAAACTAGATATATATGTCTATAAATTGAGGAACTCTTAAATGAATGCAGCTTTTGCAAAAGAAAAAACAACAACTCCTGCATTTAACCTTCTGTACACTTGGTTTTCTATCAAATCCAATTTCACTATTCAGCCTAATATGCCATGACCCCTCGTAACATATGCCTACCCTGTGGTAAAGATAAGATCGGGGGGTAGAGGGGGATGCAAAAAAGTAAAAAAAACACAACATGTCACCTAAAACATGTTTAATAAGAAGAAAAAAAAAAAAAAAAAAAAAAAAAAGCCCTTCAGATGAAAAAAAAAAAAAAAAAAAAAAAAAGTTTGCCTACAACACTTTTTTTTTTTAATAAAGTATCCATAAACAAAGTGGTTTTAACCAATTTCAAGAGAAAAGTGGGTCAAAATAAGTAAGATTCCAAGCCAAATTTAAAGGCCATAATATAGACAAGCATCAAGTAACTGCAGACATGATAGAGGCATCTAAAGAAACAGGCCCTTCCTGTCTATGCGCCAAACATTTCAACTTTTTTTTTTTTTTAAAGAATAATACAGACTACCGTGGCCATTTTAAATGGTGCAATGGTTATGCTTCATCATTCAAGAGGGAATCAAAAGTGAAGGACTTCTAGTTTTGGAAACCATATTTGGATCACATCAGTGTAGTGAAGACAAATATTAGATTGGTTGGCAGCAACCTCTTCCGGAGCAATATTTAGACCTACATGAAGATGTGGGCATAGCCGCCTCAGCAGTTTGAGAGTCCGCCTGCTGCTGTGGATTTGGCGGGTCATCGGGTTGTGTAAAAGGCATAATTGCCTCACGAATTGTTGAAAGTAAAACATCAAGCGGTGGTAAAGTTTGGATCCCTGAAAAGAGATGACGAGACCACATGACAAAAGCCATGAAGGTGTTCCTCTTTTCAGGAGACAAACTGCGACACAGTCCTGCTACAAGACGCCCAAAGTGATCACAAACATCTTGATTACTCATATGGCGCAAAAACTGAAGAGCCACCCTCTCTAGTGGAGTATACAAAACTTGCTGCTCTCTGTTAGGAGGGCGTTGATTTGTTGGCCTCGTTGTTGGGGGCTGTACGTCATTGGATTGTGAGGCATGATCGGCTGTCTCATAAGAGACATCACTGTATTCATTGTCACTTGAACTTTGGCTGTCCCAGGACACTTCATCGTCTTCACTTTCTGAAGGGTCGATGTAGCCTTCACCTCTGTGTTAAGATGATAATATACTGTGTGTAAGTTATATTAGATAATTTAGTAAATGTACATTTATTCTATTTGTAAAAAAAAAAAAACAAAAAAAAAAACACAGAAGGCGGAGGTTGAATTTTTCTACAAAGTTAGTTTTTTTTTTTTTTAATTGAAAATCATGAATTAGTTACCTACCGGTAATTCCATTTCCATTAGTCCACCATGACGGCCCACCTGGAGGATGCCCCTTGACCTCTGCAGGGACAGGAAGAAGAGAGGTTAAAAGTTCCCTCCCCGCATCCTCCCGCCAGTGATTTCAAAATAACCACACTTTGAGGAGGATACAACGGTTTTATTAGTATGTTATAGTCACATACAAAGTTTCATCCATAAACCTAGACAGCAAACTTTACTTTAGGGTGGGAATATATAGGCCGTCATGGTGGACTAATGGAAATGGAATTACCGGTAGGTAACTAATTCATGATTTCCACTTCGTCCCCCATGACGGCCCACCTGGAGATTTACAAAATGAGTAAGGAATTTAGGGAGGGATAACTGCTTGCAGAACCTTGCGTCCGAAAGCTAAATCCTTTGAGGATGGCAAGTCCAGTCTGTAGTGCTTCGAGAATGTAGAAGGGGTGGACCACGTTGCAGCCTTACAGATCTGCTCCAACGAGGCTCCTCTTCTCTCTGCCCAGGATGTCGACATGGCCCTTGTTGAATGCGCTCGAATTCCTGCAGGGATCGGTGTCTTCTGGATCTCGTAACATAGGGATATCACTGTTTTCAGCCATCTTGCAATGGTTGCCTTTGAAGCCTTCCTCCCCTTGTTTTTCCCCTGAAATTGGATAAAGAGGTTATGATCCACACGCCAAGGTTCCGTTATTTTTATGTACCTGATAACAGAACGTCTTACGTCCAAAGAATTCCATTCTTGTTCTTTCTTGGAGGACGGATTTTCACAAAAGGAGGGGAGTATAATCTCCTGGTTCCTGTGAAAGTTGGAATTTACTTTTGGAATAAAGTTAGGATCTAACATTATAATAATTCTATCTTCCAGAATTCTCATATAAGGTTCTCTGATTGAAATTGCCTGTATTTCACCTAGCCTTCTGGCCGAGGTGATAGCAATCAGGAATACAGTTTTTAAGGTTAAGTTTTTAACATCAGAAGAATCAATTGGTTCAAACGGTCCTTTTGATAAAGCATTCAAAACTAAGGACAGATCCCAGGAAGAAGTTTTGTTAATAACCTGAGGTCTTAACCTAGAGGATGCTGTGATAAACCTTTTAACCCACCTGTGTTCAATGAGCAGCTGGTCAAAAAAGGCGCTAAGAGCCGAAACCTGGACCTTCAAGGTACTAGTGGATAGTCCCAATTCTAGACCTTTCTGGAGGAAATAAAGGACCTGTAAAAAATTAGGGTTAGATTGGATAGGTGGGTTGTCTTTGCAAAAAGAAGAAAACTTCTTCCAGATCTTGTGGTAAATTTTCCAGAATGGTTGCTCTCAGTGTTCCTTCCTTAATATGAGATTCTAGCTCATTGAGCCAGTAGAGCAGGTTCCTTGCTACGGATGTAGCTGCCAGGTTTGATTTTAGGTTCAACATCGAGGTCTCCCAAGCTTTTCTTAATAGGGAATCCGATTTTCGATCCATAGGATCTTTTAGCTGTGCTGAATCCTCGAATGGGAGGTCCGTCTTTTTCACAATCTTCGTGACTTGAACATCTACCTTGGGACAAGAATCCCATAGTTTTGATTCCTCCGGTTCAAATGCTAGCCGTTTCCTGAAGTTTTTGGACAAGACAATCCTTTTCTCCGGTTCACGCCATTCCTCAGATACAAGTTCCTTTAGGGTATCATTTAGGGGAAATACCCTCTGGCGTTTTGTTTTTAGGCTACCGAATAATTCCTCTTCCTTAGATCTGGGAGGAGGAACATCTTCTATCTCTAGAGTCTGCCTAATGGCCTTCAGGAGATTGTCCAACTCCTCTATCTGGAACAGGTGTCTTGAATCCACAGTTCTAGCTGACTCCTGAGAGTCTGTCGGATCATCACCTTCAAACATAGAACACGACGGCACCTCAGAATCTTCCCCTTCCTCAGATAGCGATGAGTCGGGTTCAATTCTCGCTTTTTTACATGGGGGAGGTCTGGATGTAGCCGCAGCTACTGAAGACATCACTTTTTCTTCAATAAACCCCTTAAGTTCATCCAGGAAAGAAGTTTTTTCTTCTCTCATAAAGTTATCTATACAGTTTTTGCATATTGGCTTCTTGTAAGATTCAGGCATAGGACGAAAACACATATTGCATTTTTTTACTCTGCTTTTCTCAGATTTTTCGGGTTTTTCAGGCCTACTAGCCTTATCCCCTTTATCCTCCTTGCCCTTTCCCCTAGACCCCTGGTCTTTTTCCTAAAAGGCAATAGGAGGATAATAAGTGACCCGATATCTTTTTACATAACGTAAAACCATTCCTGCACAATTTACCCCACTTACTGAGACTGGAGGATGCGGGAAAGTCAGGTCTGCTTCATCAGCCATAACGAGACTACCAAAAGCGCAGGAGACACGGGAACCAGCAGTAATCCACAGAGATCTTAGACCTAAGATCAACGTGACTAGCCCGCTTTAAATACCTTAATGGGGAGCCCATCCCCCATTGAAGAGGCTACCGCTGGTCTTCCCGGCTCCCAGAGATGCTTTGCGCCTTTTTGGCGCCACTTCCGGTCGCGGCCGGAAGTCGTCATTCGACCTCGAGGACGCCGGGATGTGTAGTTTTTCTTCGGCCGCCGCACGTACAACCTCCAGATCGCGGTGCGGCGGCCCTGACACGGACCAGATGCAGCCAGCAAGGAAGGCCGAAGCCGACCGAGGACCCCAGTCCGCCCGGATTTAGCCGAGGACGGCATACCGGTAAGCTTCGTCCCCCCCCCCCCCGGAGGAGAGAGGGCACCTCTCTTAACCTGACCTCAACAGGGACAGGAAGAACACTGGCGGGAGGATGCGGGGAGGGAACTTTTAACCTCTCTTCTTCCTGTCCCTGCAGAGGTCAAGGGGCATCCTCCAGGTGGGCCGTCATGGGGGACGAAGTGGAAACACAAAATAAGGAACAAACAAAAATGATTGATGGGTATCAGAGGCAGGTGAATAAATACAGAAAATGATACAGTGCATTCACTCAGGCCTGTAGGGCAAGTCAGGGTCTGAGGTCAAACAAATTACAGGTGGTTCCCAAGTTACAGATGGAGCTCTCTGGATGCTTTACTTTTTGCAACCTTGAACTAAAGTTTTGTTGATAATTCTTGGTACCATAATAGCAAAAAGTTTTTTGAAAATGTCATTGTCAGTGGCACAAATACATTTTGTGTAGAGTTACATTAAAAAAAAAATTTTTTAAAGATGATATTGATACATATATATTAGCTTTGTAAATGTTACAAAAGTTCATGTTCCAAATCCTTACGCTGCAGTTTTTGGAGCTAAAATCCAGTGTGTATCATATTGATTGAGAATATGTAATTGAGAAAAGCTACTCCTCTTTTCACTCCACTCCTGGTTTTGACAAATATTCCATCAGTAAATCTCAAAATGGGAATGCAGCCCCAAAGACAAAGACACCCAACCTACCCTTGTAAAGTGGGTAAAAGGAACATTAATTCCTCATAGTGCTTAAAAGGCCTCCGGACAGTCTTGTCACGTTTTTCCCGGTAACGGTCTCTGCGTGACCTCCAGCGTATGCGCTCATCATCTAAGAAAAAAAAACAAACAAAAAAGAAAAAAAACACATTGTCAAGTAATATTACATTAAAAAAATTTAAATAAATAGGCACAGAATATACAAACCTGGACGCAATTTCTCCTGGTCAGACAAGTCACTCTGAGTCCCATCCATCATTTGGCAGAGCACTTATCGGGAATTGTCCAACTATTCTATGGCTCCCTTGACAGTGAACTCTCTTTCTTCTACAACTTAAAATCAATACATAAATAAGGAAGAAACAAAATATAAAAAAAATATACAAAAGTAACAATGCAGAAATGTTGGCAAAAACAAAAGGACATCAACAAAACCCTGTAATTGTCCAATGAACATAGAAACAAGATGAGGTTTAATATAACAGACTGGGCGCAATGTTGTGGAAAGGAAATCTTTTATTATATGATGCAAGGAAAAGATTCTAATCTGAGAATCAGCTTAACCACCATAGTTATATTCTTATTAATGGCCCAACTAGCCAACCTTACAAAATAAGTTCAAAAAGATTATTCCAACTCATGCCATGCGGCAAAAACCAGCCAAAGGTCTGTTGCAACATGCTCCCAACTCAGCCAAGCAGCAATTTTATTGTAAACCACAAATACCGTATACACTTGTGTACAAGCCGAGTTTTTCAGCACAAAAAAAATTGTGCTGAAAAACCTCACCTCGGCTTATACACGCGTCAATTAAAAAACGTAATACTCACCCTCCGACGTCATCAGCGCCACATCATAGTGTGAGAGAAGAAAGAAGAGGAGCTGTCTGGAACCGCGCCGAAGATTGGGACACCGGAGGGTGAGTATTAACTTTACTTATTTTTTTTCATGCGCTTGGCAGTGGGCTGGCTGTATACTACACCCTTGGCTTATACTCGAGTCAATAGGTTTTCCCAGTTTTTGGCGGTAAAATTAGGGGTCTCGTTATATATATATATTACACATACACACACAAAACATGTATAACAGGTCCAAATACTTAGGATGGTCTTTGCAACACACAGATGCACATCAGATGCAACAACACAAAGTAATGTATCCCCCCTGGCCTCTGCCGAGCATACACTCAGGCAGGTTTCCATCTATTGGCCAGTGACATCACCATGAACATTGCCAGCAAGTAGTCACAGGCTGCTGTCGATGTTCACTACTCCTCCCGATTTCAGGGGGTGGGGGGGGGCAGAACTCATTGATCCCGTTGTAAGGGAACCGATATGCAACAAACTCTGCTCTCTACCCCAGTATGGCAGAGAGGGGGCGAGGCATAAAGAGGGCCAGCCCCACGCCTATTCAGTTGCAGGGTAGGGCGCAATTATACAGACCTGGTGTAGAACTGCCCGGCCAGAACAATGCATTGCAACTGCCGCTGGGATCTATCAGGCCATTGCTTCCACCATGGTACCATCATACCTTGGCACACTTAGCACCAGTGTATAATTAATGTGCTCCATGCTGTAGGAAGTGAAAGACTGACAACAGAGTTTAATATAAAATGCTTTGTCAATTGTAATTCTAAAAATCTGATTGCAGTGAATGCCACATGACAAATGTGGAATGTACTTCTTTTAAACCTATAGAACATATACAAGAGCATATTAATGGGGCCCATTAACCCCAATGCAAAAAAAAAAAAAAAAAAAAATTTATATATATATATATTTTCATTCTGTACATAATGTACTTTCTGTACTCTGGCCTTGTAAAATAGTGGTGGATGCTATAAAAATCGGAAGGGTTTTTGATCATAAAAATATGCTCCAAAGTTCCAAATAGACTTCAAGTCCGTAACGATTTGTTTTATACAAAAATTCAACGGTAAATTTGTCTCTTGTTACTTGAAATAGGAGAGGTTATTAAGAGATGTGAACATTTTTTTTCTGCCCCATCCTTTAAATCCCCCAGTTTGCTCTGTATACATTTTCTATGACTAAAGGCTCATGTACATGAAAACGTGAAAATGAACACAAGAGTCGGCCCGGCACTGCGGATGGAAGTCCTTGCATTATATCAAAATACGATGTCAGGACTTTGTGACTTCCAGCTGGACTGCAGCTGTGGCATTGCACCAATAAATACAGTGCCAGCGCTGCAGTCTGGCTGGAAGTCACAAAGTCCTGGCATCATATTTTGGACTTTGTCATGAGCAAGGTGTGCAGTCCGTGGTCAAGCATACAGGTGTATCCGTGGACTGCACAAGATCATAGGCAAGATGGCTAAGGGTGAAGACACACATGGCGTTTTTGGGCCGTTTTTACTAAGTGCGTTTTCAGATCGTTAAAAACGCATGCATTAAAAAACGCATCCGTTTTTAAAAAACGCATGCGTTTTTTGAAAACGCATGCGTTTTTGTCCGTTTTTCCGAAATTGCGCAATGAAAAACGGACAAAAACGCATGCGTTTTTAAAAAACGGATGCGTTTTTTAACGCATGCGTTTTTAACGATCTGAAAACGCACTTAGTAAAAACGGCCCAAAAACGCCATGTGTGTCTTCACCCTAAGGGTGCGGTCACATGTCCCACCAACACACAGGGTGGGCCTTGGCCCGATTGCATGAAAAGTACTGGAAACACACGCGATCTGTTACTGATAACGTATTTCACTGGAAACACATAGATATGCGATCGGGCTGAGACCTGCCCCCATGCGTTAGTGCTGCACTTACAAATGCAAAGCTAGAGGTTGGTTGAGTTCGTGGTCGGCTCTTGGTGCGTTTTTGTATGTTTACCGTGCATTTTTTTTCCCCCCATTTGTGGAAGTGTAAGAAGATGTGAAAATGTTTATACACCTGCTTTACACGTATAGCAATGAAGCCAAAGACATTGGGGCAAATTTACTTACCCGGTCCTGTCGCAATCCCCGATTCGGACTGTCCGACGAGGATGAAGTCCGATGCAATTCATGAAGATCGTGCGCCCGAGTTCCAGCATCCTTCCCTCCCCCCCGCCGGGTCCACCTTCTTCTTCCCGGTGCTTGTAAGTGCGTGTCTTGCAACACAATTCTAAATGTTAAATCTTGCGCGTTGACCGAATCCGTCGGCTTGTCTGACGGCAACCCCGTGTGCAAGCTGGCGCCAATATCCGATCACGTGCAACACAATCCCCGGCGCGATGCAGCAGCAAAACGGAAACCCGACGAAAATGCGGTCCGCAGATCCTTAGTAAATGAACCCCATTGTAACATTTAAAAATGCATGCAAAATGCCACGTGTGAACGTACCCCAAGACTAAAAAAACAAAACAAAAACAAGTTTAATTTCTGAAGCATTGATAAGAGATGTAATAGAAGAACAGCTTCCGATCAGTTACCATTCTAGTTCTCGCTGTACAGATGCAGAGATGACAGACAGCACCGCCTGGGTATTCCCTACATTACATTAGATTTGGGAATCTCTTCTAATATATTTCCCTCTTTGTTTCCTGAAGGAACAAGCTTGTAATTGGTATAGACAGGAAAAATATGGTTTCCAGAAACTGCCCTGAACTTATATTAACCCTGTGTGCACCGACATTACAACTTCAGCAACCCAATGACTTGATCCTGGAGATTAGAACAATAAGTAGTTTTGGGGTCAAAATTCACAGCTGCCGGCGTCAGAGGTAATCAGTGACTTATTGGAGTCTTATCCGTGCACATCTCTCCTGGATTGCTGAGCGCATGGATATTCTATGGTAACTAATGGCAATGTACTTATAGTCCTATGTAGTGGCAAATCATTGAGACCTAAGCAGCTTTACCAAGTTTTTTGTATTTTGGTTAACTCCTTAGCACTCAGCGTCCAATATATCGGACGCGAGTGCTTCCTGGTTCTCTGGCGTCACACTGTCTCGCGACAAGGTTACATGTGGGAGGAGCAGGTGGGGATCGCAAGGCCACACCCACCCACTGACATCACAGGATCAATTTGATTGGCCAGTTTCAGCGAAGGACTTTGAAGGTCTAGTCAATGCAGACTGGCAGTTAGCCCGCGGTCACACGTACCGCTAGACGTCTGTCATAACGCGATGCTAGCGTACAGGGGGAGGTCCTTGGCCCGAACGCGCATGCTCGTTCGGGCCAAGGACCTCCCCCTGTACGCTAGCGTCGCGTTATGAACGGACGTCTAGCGGTACGTGTGACCGCGGCCTTACAGTCAAGACTGATCTCCCGCTCTCCAATGCCACTATTCTGCATTTGGTGGTGTTGGAGAGATACGGGTGATCTGTCCTGTAGGTACTGTTGCACAATCACTATTACGCTACCCCCCCCCCCCCCCAAACGTCCATTTTTACTTGTTTTATTCCCACCAGCGTCCCACCAGCGTTACTTGTAAGTGTTAGTAGCAGTGCAGATGGTGTGTGGTGGATGTAGTAGTACACGGCGTATGTGGAGGTCGTAATAGTGCACGCCGTGTGGGGAGAATGTAGTAGAGCAAACAATTTGCGAACTTGCTACTAAAACTACAAAACTTTTAAAATTCATTAAAAAAAAAAAATTAGGAAATGGAAAGACAAAATGGCAAAACTTTTCTACCAAAAAAAAAATTGTGGTATGTCTGTTAAAACACTAGAACATTTGAAAGTAAAAAAGAGATTGTACTTTTTTTTCCACATTTTTTTTCCCAAAAAAGTAGATTTTTTTTTTTTTAGCCCAAATAACCCTGACCAATCAGCAAAATTATACCACTAATATAAACAACAACGCGTCACGAGAAAACAAATCTCAAAATCAGTTTGATAAGTTAGTGTCAAAAAGTTATTACAACTTGACGAGAGTTGCATGCATTTCATTGCAAACGTATATATGCGTTTTGGCCAAAAACGCCACGTGGGAAAGTGCCCTTAGGGTGGTGGCACACATGGCCTTTAGAATCCGTTTTTAAGCAGTCCGTTAAAAAAAAAAACGCATGTGTTGTTGACAGGTTTTACCAGTTATCTTACTTAAAACTGGTCAAAAACGCATGCGTTTTTGGACGGACTGCTTAAAAGCGGGTTCAAAACGCCATGTGTGGCATCACCCTAGGCTGGTGCCACACGTGACACCTTGTCTGGTGCCGCGGCCCGATCGCAGGCATTTCCATAGAAACGCTGATGCGATCGGGCCGAGGCCCACCCCGGTGGGCGCGACTTTGTCTGCGTTTGCAAGCGCAGACAAAGTGCCACGTGTGGCGCCGGCCTTATGGTTTCCCAATTATCTTAACAGATAAACAGGTTGTAAGCAGCCAAATGCATGGTAAACTGCCAAAAACGCATGCATTTTTAAATAGACTGAAAATACATGCTTAAAAACGGACCAAAACGCCATGCGTGGCATCACCCTTAACGTGGGTTTTCCCACAAACACAAGTTAGGCCCTATCCATCGGGCCCCTTGTCGCTCCGTCAGGCCGCGGTCACACGGACCGCCAGGCGTCCGTTCCTAACGCGACGCTAGCGCACAGGGGGCGGTCCTCGGGAAACGCATGTGCGTTCGGCCCGAGGACCTCCCCCTGTGCGCTAGCGTCGCGTTATGACGGACGCCTAGCGGTCCGTGTGACTGCGGCCTCAGAGTAATGTCGCTCCAAATTAGAACCAGCCAAACACATGGTAAAGGAATGTGTTTTCAGCGCATTTAAAAAAGCATCAAGGACGCACCGTGTGGCCACACCCTGAAGGGCTTCTCCAGTCACTGGCTATAGCCCCTGTGCACAGCACATGTTGTTCTTTAACAAGCCCTTTTGCTGGATGGCAGGAGGACAGAACCAAGATGGAGGCAGTGCCCCCACCTGCATACACAATGCTACATAATATGAGATGTGTGAGGAGACTACAGGGCAGGCTGTGACCACCAACATACATCCACACAGATAACACTTCACATTGTGAGACCAGCTGCCAGGACAAGGGGAGTATTCACACTGTACAGTAACCAGGAGACTTACCTAACACATGATACCACGGCTGAGGTGAAGCTCCCGCGCAAACCTCCCTCCACCAGAAGCCGCTTGTATCTCCCAAATGACGCAGAGGTGCTCCTTATTTAGCCTAATGCTAAGCCCCACCTTCTGCGTTTACACATTGCGTTTGTAAACGCACTGAAAACGCAATCCTATTGCGTTTACAATGCGTTAACATCGCGGTTAACGCAATGTTAATACGGCGTTAACATCGCGGTCAACGCAATGTTAACGCGGTGTTAACGCCGCGGTAACGCAGCGTTAACATCGCGGCACCACAATGTTAACGCTGCGTTAATATCGCGGTTAACGCAATGTTTACACAGTGTCATCAGTCCAACTCCTCACTACAGCCTATGAATTGCATTTCAAAACACAAGGTGTGAACAAAGCCTCCAGGTGCTATTTACGCCACTTGAGGGCACGTTCACACGTTCCGCTATCGTCGCGTTCATAACGCGACGCTAGTGCACAGTGGGCGGGGCTCGGGCCGATCGCATATGCGTTTCCCGGGAAAAGGATGCGATTAATAACCCGATCGCATGCGTTTCTCTGGACCTCCCCCTGTGCGCTAGTGTCGCGTTATGACGGACGCCTAGCAGTACGTGTGACCAAGGCCTAAGCAGCTCTGAAAATAATAATACAGCTTCTCACACATCTAGCAATGAAGACAAACATATTCAAACCAGCCAACCGCATGCAAAAGCGCACGTCTTTTCTCTGCTGGATCTCTCTGTTCATAAGGTGACGGCACACGTCAGCCGCTTTGATTCCGTTTCGTACTGGGGCGGTCCACAGACAATCACATATGCTTTTCTATGCAAGCGCATGCGATCGGCAATCAGCGTTTGCATAGAAACTCCTATGCGATTGTCCGCAGGCCGCCCCAGTGCGCTTTTATTCCATTACGAAACAGAATCAAAGCGCTGACGTGTGACATTACCCATAGTCTGATACTGTCATAGTCTGACACTGCTCTGAGGGCGCGTTCACACGTTGCGCTTTGGTTGCGTTTTCATTGCGTTTTTTAAAACGCATTACAACAGCTGAGGAGAGGTGATTTGCCTAATTACATTACTATTTCCATTTGTTAACGCATATGTTAACACATTGTTAACACACTAGTTAACATCGCATTTGCAATGCGTTTAAACGCAAATGTTAACAGTAATGTAATTAGGCAACTCACCCTTCCTTAGCTGTTGTAATGCGTTTTAAAACGCAATGAAAACGCAACCAAAGCGCAACGTGTGAGCGCGCCCTCAGGGTCAAGCCAAAAGTGCCATTTTTGGTCCGTTTTAAGCATGCGTTTTATTCCGTTTAAGAATGCATTTGTTTTTAAAACGCATCAGTTTTTTACCGTTTACCATGCGTTTGGCTGCTTTGAACCTGTTTAACTATTAAGATAAAGATTTTTTATCCATTAAGATAAACAGTTTCAAAGCAGCCAAACGCGTTGAAAATGATAAAACGGACTGGAAACACATGCTTAAAAACTCCCCGTGTGGCATCACCCTCACTGGAAACACCCAGCTGGCAATTTCATTTACTACTTGGAGGAATTACAGAGGAACAACACAGAGGGTGCGGTCACACGTCGCGTTTACTGCATGCGTTTAAAAACGCATTGCTACAACTGAAGGGAGATTTGCCTAATTAAACAGCTGTTAACACCTGTGTTTACAAAACGCATGCGTTAACCGCGATGTTAACGCGCGCGTTAACAATACGTTAACAATCACATGCGTTAACCGCAATGTTAACACTTGCGTTAACAATGCGTTAACGCTTGCGTTTTGTAAACGCAAGCATTAACAGCTGTTTAATTAGGGAGATATATCCCTTCAGCTGTAGCAATGCATTTTTAAACGCATGCAGTAAACGCGACGTGTGACCGCACCCTGAGGCAGAAGAAAATGAATATAGACAATTGTAACAATACGGGGGAATGCAGGCATTAACGAAAGCAGATGTTTTATGAGAGGTAACAGGTTACACAGGTTGTCATGTGTTTGAAGAAATTGGCTAGTGCTGGGGAGAGTTACAAAAATATCTGATAATTACTAGTTTTCTACCCCATTACTTCCCGCGCCTCCCTGTAGTAGTGACGCTGATTGATATGACTGAATACAGGCCGGATAGTGGTGACACTTCACTTCTGTACCCACACCACTGTTGGCCCGCGCCGTGCTCCAGCTCTGCATTTATGACTGCACCCTCAGGTTGGATGCACACGTGGCGTTTTGAACCCGTTTTTTTGCCATTTTTAAGCAGTCCGTTTAAAAAACCTGTACGTTTTTGACAGAATGGACAAAAAAACGGACATAAACGCTCAAAAACGCATGCATTTTCTAATAGACTGCTTTAAAATAGACCGAAAACTCTCAGGGCGCGTTCACACGTTGCGTTTTGGTCGCGTTTTCATTGCATTTGAAACGCATATACAACAGCTGATGCGAGGTGATTTGCCTAATTACATTACCATTTACGTTTGTAAACGCAATGTTAACGCATGCATAAAAAACCGCATGCGTTAACATCGCGTTTACGATGCGTTTTGTAAATGAAAATGTTAACAGTGATGTAATTAGGCAAATCACCCCTCCTCAGCTGTTGTATATGTGTTTCAAACGCAATGAAAACGCAGGTCAAAACGCAACGTGTGAACACGCCCTCAGGGTGATGCCACACGTTTCGTTTGAACGCATTTGTGGCCCGTTTTTAAGCAGTCCGTCAAAAAACGCGTGCGTTTTTGACAGCTTTGACCAATTAACTTAATTCAAACTGGTCAAAAACGCATGCGGTTATTATTGAGGAACTGCTTAAAAACGGGCCAAAAACGCGTTCAAAACGGCACGTGTGCCACCACCCTCAGGGTGAAGACACACATGGCGTTTTTGGGGCGTTTTTACTAAGTGCATTTTCAGAACGTTAAAAACGCATGCGTTTTGTCCGGTTTCCATTGCGCAATTTCGGAAAAATGGACAAAACGCATGCGTTTTCAAAAACCGCATGTGTTTTTAAAAAACTGATGCATTTTTTAACGCATGCGTTTTTAACGATCTGAAAACGCACTTAGTAAAAACGGCCCAAAAACGCCATGTGTGTCTTCACCCTCAGAGGAGAGAGGACTGTAGCGCAATACAAAAAGTATTGCTTAATTTGTCAATCTACCCAGTTTCATAAATTTGGGGGGAATGCCATGTGGTGTTTTTGTCGCAGTTTTACACGCATGCAAAAACGCAAGTGGCAGGGGGTTTAGCCAAAATGCATAAATGTTTCCAATGAAACGCATGCAAATCATAGGAAACGCACACACGTTCTGGCCAAACCGCCTGCGGCACCCGGAAATCACTTGGACAAGACATAAAAATGGATTGTTGGTGCAATCGGTCGGTTATAGTTTTATGTATCTTAATCGCAACATTTGTATCCTTTATAAGGAGCGATTGTAACAATTGGTCACTTATAGTTTGACGTATCATAATCGCAACAGTTCTATTATACATAAAGAGAGGAGCGATTGTAACAATTTGGAAATGGTCTATTGTTGATGGCACCTCGTGTCCACCTTAAATCTCCCCAGGGCTGCAGTGTGCGTGCATCAGGGGGCTGATCTGTGTGTGACAGGGATTTAGCCTATTACATAAGAGCCTTGCTGCAGCCTTCATGAATGAGGGAGTCAAGGATCTGCAGCATAGAGGCTCACAAGTCACCGGCTCCTGTGGACCTGAATGCTTCCCCCACCCCCTTTTTTCTGAGACGAGCGTGTGCTGCTGGTGACACTCCTTCTCTCTGCCCATGTAGGAGCCATTCAGCTGGCTGGACACCGCCTCCTCCTCTTCCAGCCAGACCCAGGCACTGCAAGGCACCTCTGAGACAGCTAAGGGAAACAGGGAGACTCCAGCCAGGGCTTTAAATCCAGCATCCAAGATAATCTACAGTAGATCCGGCTATCCAGACACAACATGGAGGTACCACGCCTGAGTCAACACATCAACAGCCCCAACAGCCCTTGTGAGGAAATGATCAAGAACCTGAGCCTGGAATCTATTCAGCTGTGTGAGAGGGACGGTAAGAGGCGGCTATTTAATCCCTGTTATCCACATTGTAGTCCTGCATCTCCGGTCGTATGTGTATCGTCACCCACTGAGAACAATAGATCCGTAATGTTACATAGTACAGATGAGAAATAAATATGTGCACATAGCAATAAGAAGGATTAATGTCTCCCCATCTATGTGTACAGGCTGCGTTATCCAGCTATTGATTCTCCTCTCCCCTCGCTTTCTACCTCTGGGTGATTTGCATTGCAGTATTTCAATTTACACCATGCAGCTCTCATCGTGCAAAGCATGCTTACAAATGGATCTTGTGATAATGCCCCACGAAGCTCCGTCCAGCTGGCTCGGATACATTATCCTATGTACAGTATGTTGCCGATTTACAATAAATCAGCGTACTATTATCAGATTGTATGATCTAGAGACATAAAGGCAAGGTGCGTTATAATAATGATATAATTGTATATGGGGGGGGAGGGGGATCATGGAGGTAGCTATGCAATTTCAGGACCATGGACAGATGATCCTACGGGATTCTGGGCGAGGAGTCAAGAAATGCTGCTGAGCATCTGCACTCGACTGGCGCTCAATGTGGTGGAGCAGAGTCGTGGAAAAAATGCTTCAACTATTTCCATCTTCTGTAGAAAAGACTGGAATGAATGTGTATTTTTTTTTTTTTTTCTTCGACACTGTCACGCCATGAGGGATGTTATGGAAGTAGTTCATTTCATTCGTTTCATTCATTGGCGCAGTGGCAGACGTTTGGGTTTCCTGACACACCTGGGCGTATGAGGCTGTTCTATAGGGTTGTCTTTGGATTATATAATCTACGCATGTGATGATCAGAATTTATAATCGATTGCAATGTCTTGTTATTAATATCTATGAGGGGGTCAGTAGACATTGAGCTGAAGTGTGTGTGATCTATCCTGGAGCTCAACTATTGCAATGTCTGGTTACCATTGGTGCATTACACTCGGAAGTTCCCAGCCGTTGCATTTTCTCATGGAGTAGATGTATAATCGCTCACTGCAATCCCAATTCTCTCTAGATTATAACCTGGCTCGTGGTGTTTCGCTGTAACATGGAGTGGCAGCTTCTGTGCAAATCACTTAAATGCACTGTCATTTTTTATTTAGTGCTTAATTCTGACCAAGGGAAACAACAGAGATGTTAATGGAAAGTGAGCAGGATCTTGCCACCATCTTACATTTAGGATCACAGATTGCACTTCTACAGAATATTTGTATCGGCAAAGTTATTGTTACATTCCAAATGATGGGAATCGGCAGCGCGTTTATTGCCAAGAATTGCAAATAACTTTTATAGCTTGAATTAAACTGGGTGTTTTACTTCGTATTACCGTATTTTTCGGACTCTAAGGTGCACAAAAAATCCTTCCTTTGTCAGAAATCAAAGGTGCGCCTTATAGTCCAGTGCACCTTATGTATGAACCGTACTTAGACAACAGCTGCCTTGAACTGTGCACAGGTCTGCCACCTGCTGGTCATTCATCCTTATAATCAGGTGCGCCTTATAATCTGGTGTGCTTAAATATGAACCTAGACGATTAAACAGGTCTTTATTGATGGTGCACCTTATAATCAGGTGCGCCTTATAGTCCGAAAAATACGGTAAGTTGTATCAGGTTTTGTCATAAAATAGTCTTTTCAATTGGATGGGGGTTAAGAGACGGAAACAATGCTGGTAATTAAACGTATTGATCTGTCTCATTCCCCAAATAATAAAGTATTGGTTATGGTCAACCACATACTCAGCTAGTTGTCCCCTTTTACCTGTAGATCCAGTGGCAGGTTCCTCTCAGTTGCATAGCCTTTTTTAGGGCTAATTCTTTGGTGGCCCATAACTTTTGTAAACTTCTATCCCAGTAGCCTCTTGCGTTCCGCCTACCCTGACATCTTCAGTGCGCAGCTACCAGGAGAAGCTGGGTTCTGTGCATGTGCAGTAGCTCCGGTTTCAGAGTCGAGACTGCGCATCCGGCGGCCTGCCTTTTGCGCATGCGCAGAACCCAGCTTCTCACACGAGTTTGCGCAGCTACCAGGAGCTGCGCCCTGAAGATGTCATGGTAGGCGGAACACAGATGGCTTCTGAGGCGTGGAGTCTCAGCTCCGGCTACTCCACGCCCCAGTAGCCTCTTTAGAAAATTTGAATATTGTGTGGATTAAAATTTACAAAAGTAAATTGGGCCACCAAAGAATTAGCACTTAAAGGGCTATACAACTCTACATGAGAGGAACCTGCCACTGGATCTACCTTAATAGGTAGATCTGTGGTGGTAAGTTTCCTTTAAGATGTTGTGTTGACTTGTGCAGCAGGGGGTACACCAGCGAGTTGAACCGCTTGCCTCAGGCAGTACTACTTGCAGTAAAAGGTGAGTGACAGATCCTGCTTTGTAGCCTTGGATTCTATCACTTAAACATAGGGGAAGATTTACTTACCCGTCCTCTCGCGATCCCGCAGTGCGTTGTCCGACGAGGATTCGGGTTTGCCGTGATCGTGTGCCCGAGTTCCTGCATCCGTCTCTTCTGTGCCGAGGTCCACCGGAGTTCACCTGCTTCTTCCCATTGTTTTTTAAGTGCGTGTCTTGCGACACAATTCTAAATGTTAAATTCGTCGCGTTGTCCGAATCAGCCCCATAGGGTCCGATATCCGAGAAATGTGTCGCACGGCCCATGTTAAAGGTGCACTCATGAAGGGGCGCCAGATTTATGAACAGCGAGCACCAGAAACTACACAGGAAAACTACACCTTGGGGCTCATTTACTAAGGGCCCCGCAGACCGCACTTTTGTCGTACATCCCGACGATTTCCGATTTGCACCGCTGGGACAGGGATTTAAAAGGGTTTTTTGGCGCATGCGGTCGATTTTGGCGTAATTGCGCCGGCTTTCACAAATCAGGGGGGACGATCCGATGGATTCAGACAAACCGCAGGATTTAACTTAAAAATTGTGCCACAAGCCAAGCACTTATATGCACTGAGAGGAAGAAGGTGAACTCCGGCGGACCTCAGTGGGGAAGCGACAGGTGCAGGAAATCGGGCGCACGATCTTAGTGAATCCCGGTAGATGTGCATTATGGACGAACAATGCACTTTCGGGAACTCCGACGGACCGCGTAAGTAAATGTGCCCCCTAGTCTTAGTAAATGTGCCCCTTTTGTGTTTGCTAAAGTAGAAACCAGCACTATAAAAAAATTTGTGCAAGTTGAAGGCAAATTTTTACAACACTTTCTCAAACAGGCTCTACTCATTTTGGGGAATGCTGCACTCATTCTCACATGGAACCACCAACGGCGTTATATGACTAAGGTCTGGACAGTCTGAAACATCAAACATTTGCAAACATCACCTCTTTTAAATTAAAATGTTCTACATGTTCTAATTGTTGCTTATGGGGCTCTCCCTTCAAGAAGTTTTTCCTAACGATAGTGCATAATATGGTCTGTTTAATCTGTTGGTATTTCTTGTATAATCTCATTAACTGGATCCTTTGTGAAATGGTTTTTGGCAGATCCTGATGATTGCTATTGCTGAATGTCCACTAAATGAAATAATAGCTGGACAGCTCTGCTCACACACTATGACAAAGTTCCTAATATAGATAAACAGTTGTCTAGATTATGCTTTTGTTATTTGCAGGTGGTCATGTGGACGAGATGAGAACAGAGACAGATCATATAATAAGCCATACATACATGTACCCGGCATCCAATTGTACTAGTGTCACAGTATCTCACATATGACTGTGGCAGCCCTTCCACAATTCAAAATGAATAACATGTAGCCAATAGAGTCGTATAACAAAATCTGTTTTATTTGTTTACTTCTCTTACTTTACCATCTTTTTACAACTCCAATGACCAGATGCCATCCTTTGACACCCAGTTCTGTGTTATAGATGACTCCATTGTCCATTGACATACCCATTAGAAAACCAGAGGATCCTGCAGTAGGCCCAGGCTGCAAACTAATACTGAACCACATAATCTAATTTGGAGGCTAGTGGGTGATGGAGGGTGGCCCCCTAGAATGAATTTGTTTGTTGGACCCATGGATAGCTCATTGGAGCATGGATTACCCCGACCAATATATAGACATGATGGTGCTGGAATTTAGTACGGAGAAGGCATCTGACATGAAGAAGACATGATCTGAGTGCTGCAATATATTTTACTGTAACAGGATTATACTTTACAGGGTTTTGTGTTCCTTTTCAGATCAGTGTAGACTATGTTCAATGTTGAAAGAAATTTACGCACTTTCTAAATTGAACATGACTTTTGTGCTAGGCGTCCTTTGGGTTGCCTCTGTGTTCCTTGTGGTCATTGCAGTGTTGTCCTTCCTCAGTAATTGGTCGCTTCAGTCACTTTGATGTTTCGGGTAGAACATAAGGGAACTGTTTTCCTTCTCCTTCTTATCAGTTCCTCCATGTAGCTACTAGAAGACATACTACTAGTCGTAGAAGGTCACTTTCTGTGTTTTGAGGCAACTTCTTTCCCATGTACTACATAGTTACTACCAATATGTGTGGCTCTAAAGTAGTCAATCACCATACACAGCATCTGCTATACTAGATTTTCAGTTTTTAAATTCCTCCTAATATTCGAACCACCATGGAAGGTCAGATTTAGATGGAATATTCATATGTGTATTTCTGTGTTTGTATTTCTTCAATCTTAGATTCTCGTTGACGTAGCAATGCGTTGATCTAGATTTCCTTTCTATACGCCCCTGAATTCTCTAGCAGCCTCCCATTACTGCTGCAGGGATAATTTGGTGTTACACAGCACTCATGCAGATAGGTGACCTTGTAATAGATGGTTGTGCCAAGTTCTCCAATGCAGGAGCCCCCATTTATCTGCTGCCATCTCATCTTGCAAATAGAGGGGGGTCTTAAGTACTAAACCACTTCAATGGGACTATGTTACCTAATGGGGTTCAACATTGTGGAGGAGCTATTTTACTCTGCAGTTACAGATAAAGAACATATTTCATAGTATAACACTTGTACATGCAGAATATCACAATGCTATGAATAATACCACAATACTTCATAGTATCAGGGTGCGGTCACACGTCGCGTTTAACGCATGCGTTTAAAAAACGCATTGCAATAGCTGAAGAGTGATTTGCCTAATTATACAGCTGTTAACACTTGCATTTACAAAACACAAATGTTATCGCTTACGTTAACGCTTGCGTTAACACACTTATATGTTAACAGCGATGTTAGTGCATGCGTTAACAATGCATTAACGGTTGGGTTTTGTAAACACACATTTTAACAGCTGTTTAATTAGGCAAATCACTCTTCAGCTATTGCAATGCGTTTTTAAACACATGCGTTAAACACGACGTGTGACCGCACACTCAAAGAAGTGACACAGAGCTAATGGGACTAATGTGATACTTGATTTAAGTAGGGGTGAAGTAAGGCTGAGGCCGGGTCTGTATGAAGAATATCTATCGCTTCAAACTGATGTGACGACTACTATGTATTATACTAGAACCAAGCATAAGATATAGGCACAATATTACTCACAGACACCAAGCTGATGATACAATGCTCTGTGGAGTGGCCTTTAACCCCTTCCCGACGCGCGCCGTACTAGCCGGTCTCCATAGCCGGTAAGTCTTTGCTGCATATTGCAGCAAAGGCTTACCGGTAACACCCGCAATCGGTGCTAGCACCGATCGCGGGTGTTCTCACCTCGATCGCCGGCGGCAATGCTGCCGGCGGCTTCAAAGAGATGGCGCCGCATGGGCGCCGCCATCTTGTTGTGGATCGCTGCTCCCCGGTGACGTCACGGGGAGCGGCGATCCGTCGCCATGGTAACCTCAGGTGTTCCGAATACCCGAGGCTACTTCGTTTTAACCCATGCATTACAATGTGCTAATTGCACATTGTAATGCATGGGGAGTAAAATCCACATACACTGCCATACTGTAGAATGGCAGTATATGATAGGATCGATCAGACTATCTAGGGTTAGAGTACCCTAGGGAGTCTGAAAAATAGTAAAAGTAAAAATAAAAAAAAGTTAAAAAAAAAAAATTATAATAAAAAAACCTAAAAATTCAAATCACCCCCCTTTCCCTAGAACTGATATAAAAATAAATAAACAGTAAAAATCATAAACACATTAGGTATCGCCGCGTCCGAAAATGCCCGATCTATCAAAATATGATAATGTTTTTTCACTACGTTTAACCCCGTAACGGAAAATAGCGTCCAAAGTCGAAAATGGCATTTTTTTGCCATTTTGAAAAATATAAAAAAATTAATAAAAAGTGATCAAAAGGTCGCACAGTCCCAAAAATTATAGTAATGAAAACGCCATCAAAATTCGCAAAAAATGACACTATCCACAGCTCCGTACACCAAAGTATAAAAAAGTTATTGGCCCCAGAAGATGGCAAAATAAAAAAAATATATTTTGTACAGGAGGTTTTAATTTTTTTAAATGTATGAAAACATTATAAAACCTATACAAATTTGGTATCCACGTGATCGTACCGACCCAAAGAATAAAGTAGACCTGTCATTTGGGACGCAGAGTGAAAGCTGTAAAATCCAAGCCCACAAGAAAACGTCACAAATGTGGTTTTTCACCATTTTCACTGCATTTGGAATTTTTTTCACGCTTTCCAGTACACGCCATGGAATATTAAATACCGTCACTATGAAGTGCAATTTATTACGCAGAAAATAAGCCATAACACAGCTCTTTATGTGGAAAAATAAAAAAGTTATAGATTTTTGAAGTTGGGGAGTGAAAAATGGAAGTGAAAAAACTAAAAAAGGCCAAGTCGTTAAGGGGTTAAAATGGCCTAGAAATACAACGTAACATTATACATTATCACTGAAAACAGAGACTCCTGTGCACTTTGCATATTTCATAATTATATTTCCTAAAATATTAGTTGTAGGAATGGAGCCTACCTTTATTTTATTGTATCTATATACCCTGCGTATATGCACCTGGGTTACCCGATGTGCTATTTCCAGCTCAGATCATTTGAATTGATTAAACATCCTTCTCCAACTTGTCTTGTAAGCATTAGGCTTTCTATTTGCTGACTTTTAGTTACATCCTGAAATTGGCCCTAGTTTGCATTTCCTGTACTAGTGAGCATCCTGAAAGAGCAAATACAAGGAATGGTGTGTCATACTCTGACAAGCCTTTGTTTTACTCTGTAACCTATAGATGGCTAGTCCAGTTTGGGGTTAAAATGATCCTGTTTTTAAAGGGGTTGTCTTTAGATTGAAAGCAGACATGTTTTTTTAGCCTTGGCACACCCCCTATAATACAGATACATATTGGGGGATATTTATTATGCTTTTGCTGACAGTTTTCCAGCATTGAAGGCAAATAAATCTGCCAGTTTGGAGATTTTTCCACCGCACGCGCCACTTTCGGCATGTCGGAGCGTGCGGGTAGGGGCATAAACAGAAAATCATCAGAGACTTTAGATCAAATCTCCACTAGGTCAGACATGGTCTAAACTGATCCAACCTGGTGAATATTTTACCCGAATCTACTAGCAAGATATGGGTTAATAATAATAATATTAATTCCTTATTTATATAGCGCACACAGATTACGCAGCGCTGCACAAAGCATGGAAAATTGTCCCCTGTCCCCATGGGGCTCACAATCTAAACAACCTACCAGTATGTTTTGGAGTGTGGGAGGAAACCGGAGGAAACCCACGCAAACACGGAGAGAACATACAAGCTCTTTGCAGATATTGACCTGGGTGGGAATGGAACCCAGGACCCCAGCGCTGCAAGGCAGAAATGCTACTCACTCAGCCACCGTGCCGCCCATGGGTTGCAATATTAAAGGGGTTTTCCCACAAAATAGTTTCCACAGGACAGGGCCTAACTTGCTGATTGGTTATGCTATGGATAGTGCCTAACCCCTTTAATAAATTCACCCCATTATGTGTAGTAAAGATGTTCATACGGCGTTTGTGCCCCAGATTTAACCGGACAAAGTAAACATAAATGCGTTTTTATCCATACAATCATATGTAACCACAATATTACCGTCTTGTAATGAAGGCCAACCTCTACAGTTGCAGGGGGGCTACAGAATTTTGACGTGAAACGTCAAAAACGTGAACGTGGAAACAAGAAATAATACGTTTTTACAAAACAATTTTTTCCATAATTTGCTAGTGAATTACCAGCCTGATACAATGTAGACTATTTGGTTGTCTCGTTTTATTTGTTTATTACAACATTTCTGGTAATTTTGTCATAAAAACCGTCATAACATTTCAGCTCAGTAAATAAATATTGGAGTTGTTTTTGCAGCCAGTCTGATGAAAAATCACACAAAACAGTCAAATTCCAGGGGGAGATTAATGAATAACCACTAACTGCATTTTACTACATGGAGCTCCACAGGCCCAGACATTTTCCTTCCAGGTAGTTCCAAAAATAAAACAAATGTAAAAGTTACAGCTTTATTTTTACAGAGCTGTTTTGTTATAAGTATGATTTAATAGAAATTATTATTTTTGTACCGTCACAGTAATGAGTGTGGGCTCAAGATTCACATCTTGTCATAACATCTTGTCTTTGGTATGGCAGTGTTGTGTGGAGACATAGGGGCACGTTTACTTACCTGTCCCGTTGCGTCCGCCGATCCGGAGTGTCCGACGTGGATTCGGAGCTGCTACGATTCACTAAGATCGTGCGCCCGATTTCTTGAATGTGTCGCTTCCCCGCTGAGGTCCGCCGGAGTTCACCTTCTTCTTCCCGGTGCATGTGAGTGCTGATCTTGCAACACAATTTGAATTTTAAATTCTGCGGTTTGTCCGAATATGTCGGGTTGTATGACGCTCCCCCCCCCCGGTTTGTGTCGCATGCAAGCCGGCGCCGATGCACCACAATCCGCTCGCGTGCGACAAAAACCCCTGTGCGATTCAGGGCAAATCAGAAGTATTCGGGAAACCCGACGGAAATGCATCCGACGGACCCTTAGTAAATGTGCCCCATAGATGTGGAAATGTAGGTTAAGCACAGTGGGGCTCATTTACTAAGGGTCCGCGAACCGCAGTATCGTTGGAATATCCGACTATTTCCGATGTGCGCCACATTTCTGTTGCACACGATCGGATTTTGGTGCATTGACACAAATCAGGGCGTGGCCGTCGGACGATCCAACAGATTCGGACAACGCGCTGGATTTAACATTTAAAATTGTGTCGCAAGCCAAGTACTTACATGCACCGGGAAGAAGAAGGTGAACTCCGGCGGACCCGAGCGGGGAAGCGTCACATGCAGGAAATTGGTCGCACAATCTTAGTGAATCGCGGCAGCTCCGAATCCTAGACGGACAATGCACAGCAAGGATCGCAAAGGGACGGGTAAGTAAATGTGCCCCATTATCTATGCATTTTTTCCGTATTAACACTGAATAATTTGCATAACTGAATATCACATGTTTAATTGATTTGATTACTATTTCTCGCCCTTCTGCTCATATTGTGAACCCTAATGTACAATAACAAGCAAATAAAGGAAATCTTCCATCAAAGTCAAGTGTGAGAAACCAGGGACACTTACTCATAGATCCAGGCACCGTGACTGTGGTAATCTTATATTTGTTATCTATGGCCCCCTTCCTTCTAAAATCAACACTTAAAATTATTCTAAGGAGCTCAAGGGGCTAACATAGCCCCTTCTGTGATCTTGCTTTACAGGCTGTTACACTGTCTCACCATCCACCCTGCACAGCACAGAATACTGCTGTATTCTCAGTGCTGATGGAGCAGGGAGGTGGGTGAGACAGTGTAACAGCCTATAAAGCCAAAGCACAGAGGGGCTAGGATAGAGCTTCAGGCTCCTTAGCATAATTATATAAGTTGATTTCAGGAGGGAATGGATCTCTATGAGTAAGTGCCCCTGGTTTATCATGATGGTAGATTTTCCTAAAATAAGATTGAAAAATAACAACCACTTGCCTAAATCAAACGATGCTAAATTCCGGAAAGCTCTACAAAAGCTGGCAACACCACAGCCCCCAGGGGAACAATTATTTGACAGCTCCCTCATGAGATGTATGTAACAATTCTTTACTGGTACCACATTGAATTTCCCATTAAATAAAGTCATATGTCATACAGCAAGTGCATCACTTTCTGGTCATTGGTGGGAAACTTCCAGGCATCCCACAAATCCTGGAGATAAAGGCGCTATAGAGCTAGTTGGGTAATATGACCCACTTCAAAGATTTCTCCATAATGCAGCCACCTTCAAACCAAAATTGTTTCTTATAACCCAATGGTTATATCATATCCTATCAATATCATAACTATAAGTACATCATAAGCAGTTACTGTAGAGAACTACAGTTCTCACAACGTTTAACATGTTGTGGGCATTCATTCATTTCCAAGATGTAGCTAAAATCCGAACAAATTTGCGAAGTGCCTTTTTCAAACACTTTTTATATAAATAAGAGGCAGAATAATATTTAGGGACTCTACACAGGGAAAATGGAGGGACCTCAGACTAAGAAGACAGAGATCAGATCACCTGCACACCAACGTTGTGAATAAAGTCAGTTTTCCACAACCGATTTGCATCCGTTTTTCACATATCCTCATAAACTATAGTCCAGTGATGGCAAACATTTTAGACACTGAGTGCCTAAACTACAACCAAAACCTGCGTATTTTTAGCAAAGTGCCAATGCGACAATTTAAAGGGAAGCTGTCACCAGGAGACCCATTTTTAGCCCTCCCCCAGTCCCCACAGAGCATAGTACATACACTGCCAAAGAGTTTTTGTATTAAAAATTGGTTTTACAGAAAAAAAGATATGTTATATTGTACCTTTCATTAGCATGTGCTGTGTGACTAGGCAGTTGCCAAATGGGAGGGGCTGGAAAGGAGCAGTTCCCCCCCACCCTTGGGAAACAGCTCCTCCATGTGACCTTTTCAAATATATGAAAACACCCATCACTGGGCTTAGCGACGCCCCCTGCTCCTCTACAGCCAATCCCGAGTGAGGGGAGTTATTCATATATTTGAAAAGGTCACATGTTTCCCAAGGGTGGGGGGGAACTGCTCCTTTCCAGCCCCTCCCCAATGGCAACTGCCTATTCACACAGCAGATGCTAATGAAAGGTACAATAACATATTTTTTTTTCTGTAAAACCAATTTTTTATACAAAAACACTTTGGCAGTGTATGTACTATGCTCTGTGGGGACTGGGGGAGTGCTAAAAATGGGTCTCCTGGTGACAGGTTTCCTTTAAGCAGCAACTTATGACTCCCTGCTCTTTCACAGGTTTAAATTGTATAGGCACCTGAGGACACCAATATAGTAGAAGGAAGGAGTAGGAGTTTGGGTTATCATTGTAGCTTCCTTCTAGGGTCCTGGGCTTCCTGGGACTGTAAGAGGCCTTGAGTCCTGTTTGGCAAACTCTACCCTGGGGTGTTGGCAAGGGTACCCATAGAGAGGGCTCTGAGTGCCACCTCTGGCACCCGTGCCATAGGTTCACCACCACTGCTATAGTCTATGAGTGATCCATGAAAAACGGCTCTGGCTAAGATATGCTTTTCTTTTTAATTGATCGGTTGATCATGGGAACTGATCCGTGCAGCTGTGTGCAATCCGTGGACCTCTGATGGTATATTTCCGTCAAACATTTATGCACATGATATACTATTAATGTCTGATTTTTGTAGCCTTTCCATTCCGGACCATCAGAGCTGTTGGTTTCTCCACAAGTTAGGAAACTCCACGTTCTCTCAGGTAGGGGGTCGGTCCTGGCATTTCTATTCTAGCTTAGCACCTCCCATCAGACAGTAAAAATCCTATTTAGCATAATGTATGATAAAAACATAATTGTGGATTTCTCAGTAGTGGGGGCTAGAGAGAAAAAAATTCAGCTTTGCCAGAATCGGTGGAGCGTAGACCTGGAGTTGGTGGTGAATGATCCGCTAAGAAGAATATGACATAATAAATTTGCCCGCTTCATTACATTTTTAGCACACATTTTTCCCCTTTCCAAATGTCATTATCATTGCAGTTTACTCTTCCACGTAATGATTTTTATTTTTCCATAAAACAAACCTGTACGAGTGCCAAATGCTATTCTGAAGAAAACGCCTGGATGACAGCAAGATCAATTTTCACGTGGGGAGACACCAGCCATAGACGTCTCAGGGCCAAATTAATCACTACCAGACATATCATACACTTGCCTATTTATTTTTTTTTATATAGTTGAGCTTTGATGCTTTTGTTTTTAATTTTAAATATGCACGGTGGCTGAGGGGGTAGCACTTCTACCTTGCAGCGCTGGGGTCCTGCGTTCGAATCCCACCCAAGTCAACATCTGTAAAGAGTTTGTATGTTCTCTCCTTGTTTGCGTGGGTTTCCTCCGGGTACTCCAGTTTCCTCCCACACTCCAAAACATACTGTTAGGTTGTTTAGATTGTGAGCCCCATTAGGGACAGGGACCAATTTATCATGCTTTGTGCAGCGCTGCGTAATCTGTGTGCACTATATAAAGAATTCTTATTATTATTATAATATGTATAATTATATTTCTTAATTTCTTTTAGAAATCTGACAAAATATTAATTTGGGTCAGGATTAACCTACATCTAAAGCATCTGAAGGCAAACATAGGGAATCCCTATATCTACCGAGGCAAGGCCTTTCTCCATAATACAGTCCAGCAGTGCGCCTCCAGCTTCTGTACAGCGTGCCTAATCTCAATATGGTTTGCATATTAATGAAATTCCATAGGTCACATGACCACCACCTAACAAAAGTTTATTTTGCTGTGAAATAAATAGATGTGTAGGTTGCTAGGAAACACTGGGGCTAGAATGAAATAATAGTCTGGAAGCTCAAATGCCAAATCTGCCGGTCAGTGATAATGACTGTCGTTAAAGAAGAATAATTAGTTTAATGAGCTTTTAGAATACATTGATTCAAGTTTAGTTGTGAAATGCAATTCCATTGATCAAAATTGTATCTTTGGTTACTACAAATCCTACAATCTTATTTATCTTAGTATCAGCAGCGGATGATAACCTGCCGTTTACTTTCCTCAAATCTTGCAACTTTTTTAGCACTGAATCATTTGGATGGGCATTTTTCTCGGATAGCATTCATCGGTTTCTATAGAAATATTGTTTTCCGATCAAAACACTTGTTGTATTTATATTTGTTTTTCTGTTCAATAAACTTTATTGAAATTAGCATGTGACAGAGTTCAAAGTAATAGCAGTGTATCAAATGCAAACTGTAGCAATGCATCTTAGAGCATGTAAGACGGGCGCCATGTATCCAGTGGCACAGCTATATTGTACATGAATAGTCTTGTCGGTATAAAGGCTATCTCTAGTTATTCGGACCCTTAGTAAATGTGCCCCATTCTCTCTATGCATCCTATGAACCCGATGTTCAATATATAACTGCGACAATCGGCTCGCTTGGCAGACACAAGTCTACTAGCTCAGTAGCTACAATGCCTGGTCTGAAGCAGTCTAAGCTTACTTGCCCATGAGTGCAGTCCATGAAATATGCTGAAAGGATTTCCTTGACTGAACTCATACTAGACCTTCTACTAGAGCTTCAACAAATGATATTACAGGGGAATTGCCTCAGAAGAAGCACTGTAGTAAGTGTTGTAGTTACAGATCACAGCTTTGACCTACTAGTGCTAGTACAATATTTTTCGGACTATAAGGCGCACCGGATTGGAAGGCGCACCATCAATAAATGCCTGCTAAAACGTCTAGGTTCATATATAAGGCGCACCGGATTATAAGGCGCACCTGATTATAAGGATGAATGACCAGCAGGTGGCAGATCTGTGCACAGTTCAAGGCAGCTGTTGTCTGTGAGTACGGTTCATAAATAAGGCGACACTGGACTATAAGGCGCACCTTTTGTTTTCTGAGAAAATCAAATGATTTTTTGTGCGCCTTATAGTCCGAAAAATACGTTAGTCATAATCAGTCAGCACCCTGAAGGGTGGTGGTGCTCATATGCTACTGTAAATCTAAGTAGGCACAAAACTTACAAAGGGTTGAAATTTCTCTTCTTCTGTCCTAACGGATCTAAATATCCGAGAATGGAGCAGATTATTATTCCCCATAGTAACTTTTTTAAACTCCTCAATCGGCGATGGAAGTCTTCTTAAATTATGGAATAGTAGGGGAAAGTATTTGTGACAATTCTGGAGAAGTGTACAATGTTACTCATTAGGTTTCTTGTTATCACTTTTATAGAAGTATCACCCTTTAATTTGGTTCCTAATAAAATAAAATCATAGCAGCCTGACATATAAGGTGCTGGGGCCACCATAGACTTTGATAGTTCCTTATTTATCTACCGTATATACTCGAGTATAAGCCGACCCGAGTATAAGCCGAGGCCCCTAATTTTACCACAAAAAACTGTGAAAACCTATTGACTCGAGTATAAGCCGAGGGTGGGAAATGCATTGGTCACAGCCTCTCCAGTATGTAGCCTGCCAGCCCGTGCCCCAGTGTATATATCCAGCCAGCCCCTGCCCCAGTGTATATATCCAGCCAGCCCCTGCCCCAGTGTATATATCCAGCCAGCCCGTGCCCCAGTGTATATAGCCAGCCAGCCCCTGCCCCAGTGTATATAGCCAGTCAGCCCCTGCCCCAGTGTATATAGCCAGCAAGCCCCTGCCCCAGTGTATATAGCCAGCCAGCCCCTGCCCCAGTGTATATAGCCAGCCAGCCCCTGCCCCAGTGTATATAGCCAGCCAGCCCCTGCCCCAGTGTATATAGCCAGCCAGCCCCTGCCCCAGTGTATATAGCCAGCCAGCCCCTGCCCCAGTGTATATAGCCCTGCCTTCCCCATCGTGCAGCACCGCAATACCGCATGGATCGCACAGAAGATCTACGGGTGCCGCCAGAAAGGCGAGTTTTGATTTACTTATTTTTTTGACTCGAGTTTAAGCACATTTTTTGTGCTGAAAAACTAGGCTTATACTCGAGTATATAAGGTAATTACATGTTGTGAAGAAATATGTCTAGCAGCATTCTTGATAAAAGCTAAATAGGAACAGACCTTTATCATTCCTTACAGTCAAGGACACCAGTAATTCTTCTGCTAACGCTCACATTCCCGCACTGTGGAATCATGGGAAATGGAATTTTAAGGAGGCTCTTTATAAAGAACATATTCTCACTTTCTACTGCTCTTTCGTGTAAAGAAGGTGGTGAATAAGAGGAAGATTAATGTGAATTTTAACAGCCCTGGATAGGAAATATTATAAGGTATTATTAGACTCTGGTGATGTTGGTAGGGCTTATTGCACTACAAGGTCACAGCAATGATAGCATTGTGTCATTATAGTGCATTGAGGTTGTGAATGCCTTAAGAAGTAACTTGTAGTCTAGGAAGGTCATTTTGTATGTGTAATGTACATGAAACATTCATGAAAGCAAAGCTATAAGAAGAAAGACAGTGGGGCACATTTACTTACCCGGTCCTGTCCCAATCCCCGAGGTGCGTTGTCTGCCGGAATGCCCATCTGCTGCATTTCATGAAGATCGTGCATCCGATTTCCTGCATGTGTCGCTTCCCCGCTCAGGTACGCCGGAGTTCACCTTCTTCCTCCCGGTGCATGTAAGTGCGTGTCTTGCGACACAAATTGATTTGTTAAATCCAGCGCGCGTCAGATCGTCCAACGGCCCACCCCACGATTTGTGTTGCGTGAAAGCCGGCGTGATTGCGATGCAATCCGATCGCGTGCAACACATTCTCCGGCGCAATCCACGAAAATGTCGGAAAATGACGGAAATGCGGCCGCGGGACCTTAGTAAATGTGCCCCAGTATCTCAACTCAATAAATTGTTGATTAAATACATTGGGGGTCATTTACTAAGGGCCCGATTCGCGTTTTCCCGACGTGTTACCCGAATATTTCCGATTTGCGCCGATTGTACCTGAATTGCCCCGGGATTGTGGCGCACGCGATCGGATTGTGGCGCATCGGCGCCGGCATGCGCGCGACGGAAATCGGGGGCCGTGGCCGAACGAAAACCCGACGTATTCGGAAAAACCGCCGCATTTAAAAACCGAAAAAGTGTCGCTTGGGGACCGCTTACCTTCACCTGGTCCGAGGTGGTGCATTCCGGCGCTATGAGATGACTTTCAGCGCAGCAGCGCCACCTGGTGGACGGCGGAGGAACTACCTTCTTAAATCCCGGCCGGACCCGAATCCAGAGCAGAGAACGCGCCGCTGGATCGCGAATGGACCGGGTAAGTAAATTTGCCCCATTATATTTCAATTTAAATTGCATTTTATTACATTTAATGCGTTTCAGAAGCATCTCTAGAATCCACCCATTTCTTACAATTGAAACCTCTAAAATGCTAGCTGTTGCTCTCATCTAGACTACTGTAACTCCGTATTAACCGGGCTTCCACTCGCTATCTATTCTTAATGCAATCTATTCTTAATGCAGCAGCCAGGCTCGTCTTTCAGATCAAATGTTACACAGAAGCCTCCAGTCTGTACCAGTCACTGCACTGATTGCCAGTCTCCTTCCGAATAGTTTAAAATAATCGCCCTCATCCACAAAGCTCTGAACGATGCCGCACCTCCCTACCTCCCCTCTCTGTATACCACCCTACCCGTGTTCTTTGATCTGCCAGTGATCTCAGATTTATCTCTACCTTAATTTGAACCTCTCACTCGTCCCCATGACTTCTCCTGAGCTGCACCCATTCTCTAGAATGCCCTGCCATGGATTATCAGACTAATCCCTAACCAATTTTCAAATGTGTTCTTAAAACCCATCTTTTTAGGCAAGCCTATTACACTCACTATCCTACAACCACCAGATACCAAGCTCCAGGCTTCTCTGCAGTCACTTTCACCTTGGACTTAGTATATAAGATGGCGGCTGATGTCTGGTTCAAGCAGCAGCACCTGGACCATTATATAAACATTTTGTGTAACCCCATTCATTTTCATAGATTGTTAGCTTTTGTGAACAGAGCCCTCACTCCTTCTCTAATGTTGTATTTTATTTTTATATGCCCCCTATGATTAGTAAAGCACTACGAAATATGATGATGTTATATAAATAAAGATTATTATTAGGCTATGATTATTAGCTTCTGAGATTATTGTGCAGACAGTGGCAGTGTGTGATCTATTTATGGAGGGGGGGATGTAAAGCTGCTGGTACAAAGGAAGGAGATCTGGGGATAGCACTGGGGTGCTATAGTGTTACTGTGCTGATACAGGGAGGAAGGACTAGCTGAGAAACCCCACAGACTTACTGTCTGTGCTGGAGGTCAGGTTAAAGAGATGGTAAAATAAACATGGACGTTGTAGCTAGGGGAGAAATTTCTTTTTTATTATCAATGACGAGGAGCTAAAAGGGGAGGAGCTAATTACACACAGCCTGCTCTGCAAGGCTTCATTGTTGCACTGTGTGCATGTACATAAGCATGTGTGTTCAGGAATCATAGAAACTAATAAATAACATTAGTTTTTTTTACCAAAAATGGGCTAAACATGTCATAATTTAAAGCAGATAGGCCTCAATTCAAAATCTGTACAAGTTGCACACCAGCAAGAACAGGATCCCTTTAAGAATTGAAACTCTGGAACGTGATGTTGCGGATTTTTGTAGTAAAATAGGCCTTAGAAGAAAAGAATGGTCATGACTATTCAGAATAATATATTGACATTCATGGGTTTAAATCTGTTCAATCACCTCAATTTTGCTGAAGAGGTTAATAGGATGTTATCACAGCTTTGCAGCAAAAGTTCCAATAGTCAGAGCTTATGAAAAGTATCACATATTATCAGGTACTTAATGAGTGTTGTAAATTGTTTGTTTGTTCACCTTGTCGGCATGATAGAAGTAGGGATCCATTCCTCTCATATTTATCAAGGCTATGGGAGACATTTCAGGTCTCAGGTGAATGGTGAAGCACAGGCCTAACCTTATGCACGCAGAGAAGTGTTCGCTTAATGATTGACTAATGAAATGATTATTCTGTAATGTATTTTCTGCACTTGTGATGTATCCCCTGGCATTGCATTCCTACTTCTTCTTACCTTATGTCCATCTACAAATAAAACTTAGTATCCATTTTTATTCTGTAGTTACTACATTGATTTTAATTATTTTACAAAGAATTAACGTTGCATTTATATATATAAAGGGATTGTATAGAGAGATTGTACCCCATTGGAACAAGGTAACGCAACAATAGAAGCATGAATTACCTGTAGTAGAATCCTCCGCCATTGTCCTGGTCCTCCCTTCTGGTCTTTGCTTACCTAGCTGCAGTTTGTTGAGTGGGGCACATTTACTTACTGGTGCCGTTGCGTCCGACGTTCCGGAACGTCCGACGAGGATTCGGAGCTGCCGTGATTCACTAAGGTCGTGCGTCCAATTTCCTGCATGTGTCTCCTCCCCGCTCAGGTCCGCCGGAGTTCACCTTCTTCTTCCCGGTGCCTGTAAGTGCGTGTCTTGTGACACAATTCTGAAAGTTAAATTCCGCGGTATGTCCGAATCAGTCGGGTTGTCCGACGGCCCCGCCCCCGATTTGTTTCGCATGAAAGCCGATCGCGTGCGCCAAAAACCCCAGTGCAATTCAGGGCAAATATTCGGGAAGTCCGACGGAAATGTGTCCAATGGACCCTTAGTAAATGTGCCCCAATGTGTCATCACAGCAGCCAATCACTGAGCAGTGGTAATATTTTATACATTTTAAAGCCATTTTTTAAAATTTTTACATAAAATCCTCCAGATGTAATAATAAAGTCTGATTCAGGACAAGACCATATACCTTATGGTGTAGAAGCAGTGAAATAATCTCAAATTCTTGCTAAATGCAACGGCCAGCAGAGTGGGTGTGCACATGTCTTTCTCCCCCCGTGCCTATGTCATTTTGGAAAACTTGCAAACTTTTGTTCGCAGGATTTTACGTAAAACTACGCCAGGTCGGACCTGGTGTAGTTTTACCCTGTGGCTACACTACCAGTGGCTATGCCTCTGGATGTATCTGGTGGGACACAGGGGCCTGGCCGCTATCATATCCCGGCGCTCGTGATAAATTCCGCCCCACACAACATGTAACTATTAGATTACATGTAGGGGACAAGAATTTACTGCAGCTATTAATTGTTAATAAGTGGAGTATTCTCCTATTATTTATTCTATGAGCAATAAATATATGGTCTCAAAGGAACGGGCATTACCACTATGGTCAAAGTCTCCAGGATTTACAATGGTTGTACCAAGTTTGATGATCTGATCTTAGTGGGTCTGACTGCTGAGACACCCACTGATCACAAGAATTGACACCCACCAACAGGGAGCCTGCTATTACTAATTGATGGAGTGGCAGGTCACACATGCATGAAAGTGCAGGAGATAGCCAAGTGCTGTTACTGGTCTCACTGGGCACTTAGTCATAAATCCAGGCGCTGTGACTTTGGTAATCTTATATTTTTTATCTATGGCTTATTAGTAAGTGTTTCTGGTTTATAATGCTGGATTTTGACGGTAGATTTCCTTTAAAGATGATATGGGGCACATTTATTAAGGGTCTTGCGAACCGCATTTTCATCGGGTTTCCCAACTTTTTCCATTTTGCACCACATTTAACTGGGTTTTTTGGCGCACGCAATCGGATTTTGGCGCAATCACGACGGCTTTTGTGACACAAATCGGGGGGCGTGGCCGTCGGACAACCCGACTGATTCGGACTAAGCACGGGATTTAACATTCAAAATTGTGTCGCAAGACATGCACTCACATGCACCGGGAAGAAGATGGTGAACTCCAGCGGACCTCAGCGGGGGAAGCGACACATGCAGGATATCGGGCGCACGATCTTAGTGAATCGCGGCAGCTCCGAATCCTCGCCAGATAACACACCTCGCGGATCACGACGGGAAATGTGCCCCTATGAGATGCATAACAGGTGTGGACCCAAGAGTTGGCCCTCCAGCATATTAGGCCTGTAACAATGCTCTTGCATTGGGTATATCCATGCTGTCTGTGAGCATTGCCATTTTTACTGCTTTTACATGTTAAAATAAACACTAACTATTTTTCTTTCTAAGAATCATTATGAAAAGCTTTACTGTTTGTACATATGGACGCATGTTACGCTCTGTAACGCTCTGCTCATTGATTTTCCCTCCTCCCTTCATATTGATTTTATCATCTTTTTCCTGACATGTGGAGTCATCGGCAATGCGTTGCTGATGGAGCCGGTGTCTTCTGAATAGATGTATATTTATGTAGCACTTGTGTTCCAGCGATTACGTAACATATTGTAGTGATGTAGACTGTCGCCTCTGGGGCAGGAAGAAGATTCCTCTGGGAGCTCTGTACACAAATGCAGCTACAAAATAAAACGGTGGCATGTCCAGCGATACGAGACATGTCCAAGGTTATTCTCATCCAGGCCGTGGTAAAGTGCTTTTCCTCCACTATGAAATCAATGTGGAAATCGAAAATATGTCAGCCACTGGTATTTTATGATTCCAATTACTTGGCCAAGCTTTCATAGTGTTGTGTTAATATAACACAAAACAAGTTTCTGCTGCAAGTAAGGGTGATGACACATGTGCCGCTTGGAAACGCAGACAAAGGCGCATCCACCAGGGCGGGCCGCGGGCCGATCGCATCGGCGGTTCTATGGAAATGTCTGCGATCGGGAACGAGCCGCCGGTGTTTTGCGTTAATTTAATACATTTGCAAACGCAGCCAAAACGCAACGTTGCCCATGACATCCATTCCCAGCTCCCCTTTAAAATATTCATGAGCACTGGTAAAATGAAAGCTGAGCTGTGATTGGTTACCATGGGCAACTAAGAATATTCTGACTTTCAGACAGCTTGATAAATCTTCCCCATTGTGTCCCATTATGTGATACTACAATGGGGCAGATTTACTTACCTCGCCCATTCGCGATCCAGCGGCGCGTTCTCTGCACAGGATTCGGGTCCGTCCGGGATTTATGAAGGTAGTTCCTCCGCCGTCCACCAGGTGGCGCTGCTGCGCTGAAAGTCATCTCATCGCGCTGGAATGCACCACCTCGGACCAGGTGAAGGTAAGCGCTCCCCAAGCGACAATTTTTCGGTTTTTAAATGCGGCGGTTTTTCCGAATACGTCGGGTTTTCGTTCCGCCACGCCCCCCCGATTTCCGTCGCGCGCATGCCGGCGCCGATGCGCCACAATCCAATCGCGTGCGCCACAATCCCGGGGCAATTCAGGTACAATCGGCGCAAATCGGAAATATTCGGGTAACACGTCGGGAAAACGCGAATCGGGCCCTTAGTAAATGACCCACAATGTGTCCTTCTCTAGCCCCTGTCTTTACAGCTGAGATGCCTTCTATCTGTTATTCAGCAGGTATATTAAGCACGTGAGGCTCATTTTGGGAAGTGTGGGCTTGCCCTGCCTGAAGTGCTACTCCATGCAGCACTGTAATTATGCTAATTGTGGTCAATATCTCCTGCATCATGTTATCTGCTGGATTCTACTAATAGTTCTGCCAACGATATAGAAAACTTTATTTTTGCCTCTCTTTTTTTGCCTACTTTAATTTTTCAGTGTGTTTGGGCCATACCAAGATTTGTAGCCGGTTTTATAGGTAGAAATATATGATGGATGCATTTAATTAAGGAACGTATCATATATACAGGGGAGAGTTATCTGCCTCCGCTCATGCCTCAGCTTAGTTTAATAAGGATTAGTAGGGATACAGGCACAAGTTAGGATTCCATTCTATCATTTTTTTGTAAATACATTTTCATGATCAGCTGTAAGGTGTCTGTACTGAAGCTTTAGTGATAATACTTGGTCCCATTACAGCAAAAAAATGTTGAAACTCCAATTGTCACTGGGGCAAAAAAAAATGTTTTGTCTGGATCTACAATTATAAAATATATAGTTTTGACTTGCATACAAATTCAACTTAAGAACAGACCCATGGAACCTATCCTGTACGTAACCCGGGACTGCTTGTATACTGCTGCTGTATCACAGCACTAATGAGATCTAGTATATAGATTGGTTGGAGAGCATCTCGCCTCTGGTTACATATATGAGGTGTAGACTAGTCACACATGGATATCCTCTAACGTCTATGACAGTTATGGCGCCCACTGTGCCAGATGTGAGCCATGTGCATGTGGACCATTGCCAAGAAAGTAAATACAGTAGCCCGACCCCCTGCTAAAATCAAACTTAGCCATGAAGCAGAATATACAGTACATATCGATTAGGTAAAAACAACACAACTAACAGCGAGCTGCTGTATAAGCCTTAGGACATTTCTAATGATATACTGGAATCATAGAGGGAAAACTGCAAAGCTGAAAATACATAATTAATGAAGCAAATATTCCTGTACAGTTACTTTCAGGTAAACCATAGATGTTTTCACATAAAATAGGACACATCGGCAGGAAGGTTTGGAATTATCCAACACTACACTATTGATTTATTTATTTTGCAGATAAAATGTTCATACTTTCCTTTCTTTTTATTCCTTTCTTTATCAGAGGAATTTAATGGCAACAGGAATGCTTGTTTCCATTTAGGTTCCTAATCCATGGTACTTACCTCAGGAGTACATATATTTTCTAAGTGGGTAGTCATTTGATGCCCATGCTAATAACCTACACCAAGAGGTTGCATCCTGTAGCTTCCCCAGCTTGATCCGGGGGTACACAGAGAAAAGATAAGGGCATGCCCTATCTTTCCCCGTGTGTCCGGCCGTGCAGCGCTGTTTCCTATGGAGAGGGAAGCAGGAGAAGAGGCAGGAGACTGGAACGCCAAGTGGCTACCTGTATGGTGGCTAAGCCACAGGTGTCATGGATCCCTGGCTTCTGTTGTAGGCCTCATCCACACCCATCGCCAAGAAGAAGAGGAGGCTGTGTTGATACAAGGTTTCCAGAGTTGCACTCAGTAGTGGCCCAACTCCAGAACATAACATCATACTGACCGGTCTGCTGCGGGATGGGAGGAGAGAGGGAATGCTTGAGCTGCCCTGCTTGCTGGTGTTAGGGTAGGATTTAAGATATCCTCTTTTAGTGTGCGTTGGCTGTGTTTCAAATTATTAAATTATGTGTACACGGTCGCAAGAAAATGAATCCGACCACCGCTGATGCAAAACAAGCTCATGCTATTGCCTGGGGCAGATCAGCACTGCGCAAGCTTTATTTGGTTGCCCAAGTCTATATAGAAAAATAGGAAAGAACAGAAAAGGGAGGAGAATACAAATCATAGCAATATCAGGGTTCCCAGCTCATGTATTCTCTTGATTGGAGAACTTCCCTGCTGTCGCACATTGACGTCATCATAGTGCATTTCTGAAATTCTTTAGCCATGATGTTTTGGGTTGCGGTCCACGATGCCGGCGCCATCTTGAGTTCATTGTTTCTATTACAGTACTTTTTCGGAAAATAAGACAAGTAGAAATGACAGGATTTGATCTATCAGCTAGGTTTACCTTAACACCGGAGTCCAGAGGTGAACCTAACCTCCCTGCTGAGACAAACCAAAGAAAAAGCCCCTCCCCCCCCAAAAAAAAAAATTAATAGTATGTCTGTGCTAATTATCAATTTGGGTCCCTACTTCTAACTTTAGACCCTTTACCCTTGAAACAACGCAATGTAACAGTACGTTGGCATGCAGCAAGATTATAATAATTTCTATAACTTTGTATTGCCGCAGTCGCAGCGTATAGAGCATAGTTGCTCCGGAACTTCGTAGTAGGACACGTCTACACGTCTACCATCAGTCACTGATGTCCTTTAAATACACAATAAGAGCAGCGCAGACCTTTGATTACATTTAATGGTACTTCCTTAATATACAATGGAACTATAAAAATTTAAATATGAAGTGGCCTTCCCCTGCCTTTCTTTTCCCTTCGGGGTGGGAGTAGGGGCTAGTTTAGATTTTGCATCCCTGTGGACATTGTATTCCTACATTTTAAACAATTTTCGCTTTTAGCAGTAAATTATAAGGTTCCACTCAGACATGAAATTAATTTCCACTGCTCAGATTTGTGCCGTTCTTTCACATTTTCTGGCAACCCAAATCTAGACAGAGGGTGTATTTACCACGTCAAACATAACATCTCCCTTAAGACAGTCCTGTGGCTTTGGAGAAGAGGAGGGGGTGTCTATAATAATATTAGTTCAAACCATTGGGATTTAAAACCGTTTTAGCCCCCCCAGGGTAGAATATGTCTTTGGCACAGTTAAACTGACATAAAGCACATGCGATTACATCTCCACTGAAAAATACATGATTCTGAATGATGAGAATCTGAAGTCTCACTCATGAGACTGAGAAGCAGATAGACGTCTCACTTGCAGATTTTTGTGAAAGTTGAGAATAAAAAAAAACATAATTTATGTTTACAGAGAGAACGGGTGCTTAAAGGAAACCTACCATTTGATATGATGCAGTATGAAGCAAACATACCTTGAGAATGCTGTAGCTACACTGATGCAGGATCATATCGTGGTTAATCCCTGTGCTGAGAGGTTTTGCTGATAAAACAGATATAACATTATGATAATGGAGCTCTGTGGCTTCTATGGCTGGTTCAGCGCTTGCTTTCCTGCTTCTCAGAGCAGGAGAGTTTCTCACTGATTGCATCATCATCTCCTGCAGTTTACTTCCTGCCAGACAGATTAATCAATTGCTGCACCATCCCCCAGCTTGACTAGTCATGCTTTACATAGCAGCCATTTTAATTCCAGGCTCCTGTGTAATGGGTAAGACAGTCTGTCCCAGCTTTCCCAAGGTCCTGAATGGTATAATTGTCTTTTCAGCTAAACCACTCAGCTCAGGGAGTAACCAAGATATGATCCTGCATCACTGTAGCTGCAGCATTCTCAAGGTATGTTTGCTTCAAACTGCATCAAATCAAATGGTAGGTTTCCTTTAAAGGGGTTATCCAGGGTTTTACTTTTGTAACAGAGGCCCTTGTGAAAACAAGAAGGAAGTTACAACTAACTTTCTGAGGGGCTCCAGCACCACTGATCACCGTTTGTATACAGATGCTCAGCCGTGACATCATGACACATACAGGACTCGACAACCCAAACAAATCTTCATTGTCACGCTGTCCGGACAGTGGTGTGCAGTTTGTGGAAAGGAGTTTGTATGTAGACCGGATCCCACAGACTGCACACCTTGTACAAAGGGGGGGTCCTAGCATGATACCAAAATATGATGCAGTCCGGCTGGCAGACTGGAAGTCCTTGCATCTGGTATAATGCACGGACTCCCCTTATGTGGAGGGTGTGCAGAATGTGGCATTGGACCGATATAAGGAGCCCATTTCCGTGGCTGCACACATGTAAATGCAATTGGGCAAATCTCTTCTCCACAGCTCTTGAAATGCGTTTCAGAAACACAATGGTAATGCCACATATGACCACACACCCCGAGGGTCTGACTTCTGGAACTCCTGCTGATCAGGTAAACAGACCCCAAGCGATTTGGGAATTGGGGTCCTGCTGTCACCGATTTATTATGTCCCCCGCTGCTCCATTCAATAGTATGAGAGTGATGGAAAGCGCTTGGGTATCTCTGGCACTCACACAGACCATGAATATAAGTGTTGGGGAAAGCGGGGGCTGTGCTCGTCAATTTCCGACACTCCCCTAGTTTTGAATGGAGCGTACGACCTATGTTCGACCTGCCACTTTATTAGCCAGTGAAAAAGGGACCATGGTTCTCCAAATCGCAGATTTGCATCAGGGGGGTGCAAGCAGTTGGATCCTGAGGCCGTTAACCCTTCATCACCGCCGGCAGCATTAAAGAGCGGCTCCATTTTGGCTTAGATCGTCACTTCCCGTGCCATCATCGTGGAGCGGCAATCTGTTACTATGACAGCCTCTGGTCATATAAAGACCCAAGACTGTTTTGTTTTCACAGATTCATTACAATGTGCGATTTGCACATTGTAATAGAAGATGTGGGAAATCCCCATATACAGGCAGTTACATACGAGATAGGTTCCATAGGTTTGTTCTTAAGTTGAATTTGTATGCAAGTTAAAACTGTATGTTTTATAATTGTAGTTCGGTTGTTGTGAAAAATGACACCACCCACAGCTCCATACACCGAAATATGAAAAAGTTATTAGCGCCAGAGGAATTTTTTATGTACAGTAGGTTAGAATTTTTGTAAATGTATGAAAACATTTAAAAACCTATATAAATTTGGTATCCCCGTGATTGTACCAAACCATGGAATAAAAGAGACATGTCATTTGGAGCGCACAGTAAGATCTGTAAGATCCAAACCCATGAGAAAATGGCGCAAATGCATTCTTTTCACCAATTTCTCTGCATTTGGATTTTTTCCCAGCTTTCCAGTACACGGCATGGAATATAAAATGCCATCACTATGAAGCGCAAATTGATGCAGAAAACAAGTCCTCATACAGCTCTGTACATGGAAAAATAAAAAAGTTACTAATTTTTGAAGGTGATAAATGGAAACGCAAAAATGAAAAAGTGCCTGGTTGTTAAGGGGTTAAATTGTTATAAATGCCGTAGCAATTTGATTTCTGTGATTCTAAGGTTCCCTTTTTTGTCCGGGATACTGAGGCCTATGTCACATTAAAAATATACAGTACAGTATTTTTCGGACTATAAGGCGCACAAAAAATCCATTGATTTTCTCAGAAATCAAAGGTGCGCCTTATAGTCCAGTGCGCCTTATATATGAACCGTACTTACAGACAACAGCTGCCTTGTACTGTGCACAGGTCTGCCACCTGCTGGTCATTCATCCTTATAATCAGGTGCGCCTTATAATCCGGTGCACCTTATATATGAACCTAGATGTTTTAGCAGGCATTTATTGATGGTGCGTCTTATAATCCGGTGCACCTTATAGTCCGAAAAATACGGTAATAAGGAAAGTGTGAAGTGGGGGCAGATAAGATTTTGCCTAATTTTAGGATATTTGGACTAAAAATATGCAGAATCACATTCTACCATATAACGGTGTAATTGACTGTTTATTATTATTATTATTTCTATGTTATGTATTGGGATTAATACAACATTATTAGGTAAAGTCAATGTCAGAGGGTAAATAGAGGCATAAGTAATGACAGTCTGTGAAGTCAGAATATTTTCCCAAAATAAATAAAAACAAATTTGCTAAACGACTTTATTTATCGCTTCCTGAAAAACAATGAGGAATATTTAGTTTGCCTTTTGTGAATCTCAGTTCATTTATCTGCATTTTGGAAGACTAATGAAATGTTCATTGTGATGTAAATGTCATCTTCCCGTCTCGTGGAGCTCCCGCCGCTGCCGCTTTGTATTTTGGAATAGATGAGAGTGTGAAGGGAAGACGCGCGGCGCAGAATGCTAATGACGGGGGCGTCTCAGGGATGTCGCTGGCCACAGTACAATGCACAATTATTACCCATCACACAGGTCTCTGATTGGAAGTAAAGGTTTATACTAAGTTACGCAGTTACTTTTACTATCTGTATTTAGCTGCTGACACTGCTGAGCCTCCATATAGAATCTATCATGATTCCCCTAATGTTTTGTATGGGGAAAAGATACCCATAGGCTCCTGGACTCCAACGCGTTTTGAACCCGTTTTGGGTCGTTTTTAAGCAGTCCGTTAAAAAACGTTTTTTTTTTTTAACGCATCCGTTTTTGACCTGTTTTAAGATAATTGGTAAAACCTGTCAAAAACGGAAGCACTTTCAAAAAAACACATGCGTTTTTCATAAAAGCATGCGGTTTTTAATGGACTGCTTAAAATTGGCCCAAAAAACGGGTTCAAAAGTCCATGTGTGCCGCTGGCCTCAGGGTGCGTTCACACGGTGCGTTTTGGTTTGGTTCGGTTTTCATTGCGTTTTGAAATGCATTAGAACAGCTGAGGAGAGGTGATTTGACTAATTACATTATTGTTAAGGCCGTGGTCACACATACCGCTAGGCGTCCGTTCATAACGTGATGCTAGCGCACAGGGGGAGGTCCTCGGCCCGAAGCACATGCGTTTCCAGAGAAACGCATGCGATCGATTAAATTGCCTGTGATCGAAAAAACAATGTTAACGTATGCAATAACAATACATTTTTGTTAACCTTGTGTTAATGCATGCATTAACAAAACACATTGTTAACACAGTTTTAATCCATGCGTTAGTATCACATTTACGATGCTTTTTGTAAAGGCTAGTGTGAACAATAGCGTAATAAGGCAAACGCATGCATTTTTAAGGCCGCGGTCACGCGTACCGCTAGGCGTCCGTTCATAACGCGACGCTAGCGCACAGGGGGCGGTCCTCGGCCCAAACGCACATGCGTTTCCAGAGAAACGCATGCCATCGGCTTATCAATCGCACACGTTTCCCTGGACACGCATGTGCGTTCGGGCTGAGGACCTCCCCCTGTGCGCTAGCGTAATGAACGGACGCCTAGCGGTACATGTGACCGCGGCCTCAATGTTTCACAACTGACCAAAAACGCAGTACTAGCGCAATGGGGGCGTGCCTTGGGCGAACGCATTTGCATTTTGAGTGAAACGCTAATGAGACCGGGCAGAGGCACGGCCCCTATGCTTGGAAACGCAGTTTTAGTTATGAACGGACGCCTAGCGGTACGTGTGACCTCAGTTTTTCCAGATGGCGTTTTTAAAACGCATGCGTTTTTGACCAGTTTGACAGGTTTGACCAATTATCTTAATTTAAACTGGTCAAAAACGCATGCGTTTTAAAAACGGCATCTGGGAAAACTGAGGTCACACGTACCGCTAGGCGTCCGTTCATAACGCGACGTTAGCGCATAGGGTGAGGTCCTCGGCCCAAACGCACATGCATTTCCAGGGAAATGCATCCAACTGGCTTATCAATAGCATGCGTTTCCCTAGTGGTACGTGGGACCGTGGCCTGAACGTGTAAACGCACCCCAGGCCGCGGTCACGCGTTCTGCTATCCTCACGTTCATAACGCGGAGCTAGCGCACAAGGGGCGGGCCTCAGCTTGATGGCATATGCATTTCCAGAGAAACGACTCAAAAACGCGACGCAACACAACGGGGGACATTTACATAAAGTGTCGGTGTCTGCATTGGCTTTGTTACCGACCTGCTCTCGGAAAGAAGACACACATTTAATATTGTGGAGCTGTGCAGAGACATTTCTGGCGCCGAGACCATTTTCTGTCCCTGGGACCAAAATCTGTCCCGAGCACCAGAAATGTGTCCAACAGTCCCTGCTAGACCAGTTTTCTTTTGGTCTACTTTCCGCCAGTTTACACCGCCCAAAAAGGGCTGCGACACATATTAATTCTGTCTGAGTTTCCACTCCGCCAAAGCCACGCCCCTTTTCGGAGAAGAGTCGGAGCAGGCGGAAAAAGGCATTTTTTCTGTCCCCGACAGCTAATAAATAGGTCTGAGAGCAGAAGATGCGGTGAGAGCCACAAAACTGGCGGAAACATCATAGTAAATGTCCCCCAACGTGTTGAAAACGGGTGAATTCTCCCTCACTTGAGGTAGTGATTAGTAAAAAGCCTGTCAGGTGACAGCTTCTCCACCAATCAGCAGTCTCCCTGCTCTTGCTTCCTGTCAGTGAATGAAGGTGTCTCCAGCTGGAGGAGTCCCCTGCAGATCTCTGGCCGGTGAGTGGTGCTGCTTGTGTTGTACAGATGGGAGCCCTTCTCCAGACCGTGCAGTTTACATTTAGGGGCCATTTATAGCGAGAGAGTGGTGTTTGTATGCATTGTTGGTACTTTCAGTCCTTTTTGAGGCAAATATTGAATGTTTTCATTAATCTCCTCCGTGTTTTGTTTTGTTTTTTGTACACCTCACTAATAAATGGTAAATGCAGTTCCCATGGTGACCTGAATTGTTTTTGAAATACATTCCAGCTGCTGAGGAGAGGGGATTTGCCTGATCACATTACTCTTTATGTTAGTTAAAGCTATGTTAACACATGCATCAACACATTGTAAACAGATGCGTTAACATTAATTGTGATTAGGCAAATCACCTCTCCACAGCTGTTGCAATGTGTTTCAAAACACAATGGGGGACATTTACTATGGTGTTTCCGCCAGTTTTGTGGCGCTCTCACCACATGTTCTGCTCTCCTACCTATTTATTATCTGGCGGCGCCAGAAAAATTGCCTTTTTCCGTCTGCTCCGACTGTTCTCCGAAAAGGGGCGTGGCTTTGGCGGAGTGGAAACTCGGACACAATTAATATGTGTCGCAGCCCTTTTTGGGCGGTGTAAACTGACGGAAAGTAGACCAAAAGAAAACTGGTCTAGCAGGGACTGTAGGACACATTTCTGGTGCTCGGGACAGATTTTGGTCCCAGGGACAGAAAATAGTCTCGGCGCCAGAAATGTCTCAGCACAGCTCCACAATATTAAATGTGTATCTTCTTACCGAGAGCAGGTCGGTAACAAAGCCAATGCAGACACCGACACTTTATGTAAATGTCCCCCAATGTGTGAACACAGCCTGAGGCCGGTGGCACACGTAGCGCTTAGTCTGCGCTTGCAAACACAGACAAAGTCGCGCCCACCGGGGCGGGCCTCGGCCCGATCGGATCGGTGTTTCTATGGAAACTCCTGCGATCGGGAATAAAACACCGGCAGCTTGGTCCGCGGCCCGCCCCGGTAGGCGAAGCAGTGCGTGTGGCACCAGCCACAGGGTGAAGACACACGTGGCGTTTTTGGGCCATTTTTAGTTAGTGCGTTTTCAGATCGTTAAAAAACGCAGCTGTTTTTGTCCATTTTTAATTGCGCAAATTCGGAAAAACTGACAAAAACGCATGCATTTTCAAATAACGTTTTTTTAAAGGACTGTTTAAAAACGGGCCAAAAATGGGTTCAAAACGTCACGCGTGGTATCACCCTCGGGGCGCGTTCACACATTGCGTTTGAAACGCATTACAACAGCTGATGAGAGGTGATTGCTACATTCCTGTTTACATTTGTTAACGTAATGTTAACACACATGTTAACATCGCGTTTTGTAAATGTAAGTGTTAACAGTCATTTAATTGTGCAAATCCTCAGCTTTTGTAATGCATTTCAAACGCAATGAAAACGCATCTCAAAACGCAACGTGTGAACGTGCCCTCAGGGTGTCCTGGAGGAACTGCATTTTCATAGCAGAGCACTGTGGAGGTCCGTTCTTGCTGTACTGGGGGTCACCGCAGTTGGACTTCCACTGATCGTAATGTGGATAGGGGTTAAGAATCAAACTTGGAGTGAGCCCTTTAATGAGGGGCCACATGGACTACTTATGTCATGGCTGTGGGGGCTTGCATGGACTGCATAGTCTCCATACAGTAAGTTTATTATGATTTTTGGGGATAACACGGGACCCGTATCCAGAAAACCTGATCGCCCTGTATCTTATTTTTCCTGCTGGTTCCTGTTACTGTCTCAGTAATTGATCCTATAAATGACCACCCTATAACAAATGGGCAGTAGCTGAATTAATTTACTAAGTCCACAATACTTCCTACATAAGCTCCGCAATGTGCTAACGCCTTCTATGCCAGAAATTTCATCTCCTATGGGGGGGGGGGGGGAAATATAAATCTATATTTAAATTTTAATCTACTGTTTCAAAATCCTCGGTGTTACTTTATCTGAAAGTGTCACATTGAAACGAGGAGAGAAAACCGGTTTACAGCAGGATGAACCTCGAAGGTAATTTACAGCTTGTTCAAGACCTGCTGTCCCCGTAGTATATGATTTTCTCTAATTAAACCTCCTCATAAAAAAAGTTAATTAAAATGCAGCAAATTTATGAAACTGAACGTTTTTTTAGTCTCATTTATGAAAAATAGAAGCTGATTTTAATGAGCGCGCGCCGGTCGGTGCCATTCTAACACACGAAGCGGTGGAGGAGACGTGAAGTATGGAGTCTGTCCCAATGATATTGCCCTGGATATGTCAGGATCCTTGTGGACTGCTAGAACAGTAATGTGCTTAATAGTCAGTATGGTCCCTTTTGTAACCCATGTGATTGAGCAGAGGGGCAATAACTAAGTCATTTGTATCAAAAAAAGAAAATTACAAAAATAAACTTGCAAAAAACAAGCAACATTAACACAAAGGATGCAGAATTTTGGGGCAAAGGTGGATAAAAAATGGATTTTTCCAAGGGCATCATGCAAACTGACATATGCCCGCGATGGAGAGGAGTAGGGGTGACCCCCTGTCCTCTCCATTGAAATGAACGGAGTACGGCCCGTAACACGGGGAATGATAGGATATGTCCTATTTATTTCCAGTGTACGGTGCGGTACGCAGCGCCATATCGCTCTGTGCGGCCGTTGACCACTATGGGGGACGTATGTACGGCCGCAAGCTTGCTACTATACATACGAACCCCATACGTTCGTGTGCACGGGGCCTAAGACTGGCCCTGGTTGCCAATTTAAAAACTCTCCTTGTAGGACATGCATCCTGGGTTCTGCACGTAAATTTTACATTGTGATTAGAGATGGGCGAATCGATTCTAATGAGGTGGAATTCGTTTAGAATTTCAGGAAAACTTTGGTTCTGCATGAATCCAAAGTTTATGGTGATGCGTGGGAACAAATGTTTTTTTTTCCCCCCTGTAAGCCAATCAGCGACCGGCAGGCTTATGTGATGTCACAGCCCGATAAAAACAGACGGCCATTTGTAATCCAGTCATTTCACACTGCATGTGCTGTCTCTAGCGTCTAGCTGCTTGTACTCTGTAGATGATGGAGTGATTTTTTTTTCTTAAAGTCCAGGGTGTCCGTTTTGGGGATCTGTATTCCCCAAATTTCAATTCTTTTTTTTGTTGATAAAGTAGACTTTTAAAAAAATCCATGTCAAATCCACATAGTTGGTAGAATGATTTTTTTTTTCTCAAAGTCCAGGGTGTCAGTTTTTGGGGATCTGTATTCCCCAAATTGCAATTCTTTTTTTGTTGCTAAACTTTAGATCAAGAAATCCATGTCAAATCAACACAGTGCACTCTTTGATGTTATAGTGGGATCTTGGCCCTCAGCTCAGTCCTTTTGAGCTGGCACAGACGTTACCTTGCCAGGCTGCGTTCCCTCTTTGCTTATTTGGTGAAGTTGGCCTCTGTAAGTGCACATGGAAGTGAAGAGTGAAGCGATTCTAAGAGCGGCGGCTGTCATGTGCGTGTCATACTAAAACACAGCATTGTTTGAAGACCAAACCACGGTCCCTATGCATATTTGAGCATGGCACAACGTTCTGCAACACCCTACAGCAGTGATGGCGAACCTTTTGAGGCCGAGTGCCCGAACTGCAACCCAAAACCCCGCTTATTTATCGCGAGGTACCAACCAAAAATTAAAGCAGTAACTTACTGCTCCCTGTTCAACAACTTTCAATCATATTGGCCTCCTGAGGACAGCAACACAGTAGAAAGATGGAAAATTTTCATCATTTTAGCTTCTTTCCAGTTACCCTCTGGGGCCAGCAGGAGGTCCTCCAAAAATAATCCGACCCTGTCTAATTCTCCCTCTTCCTACAGTCCAAAGTATCAAAATTTGACTGAAAGCAGCATCTTTTAAGTTGCTTGGATCTGCAGGAAGATTCTTTGAGTCCTGTCTGGTGTGCTGGGTGATGGCCCGGGTGCCAACAGAAAGGGCTTTGAGTGCCGCCTCTGGCACCCGTGCCATAGGTTCGCCACCACTGCCCTACAGGCCAGGAAATACCTGTTTTTTAATGTGATTCCCCATGATTCGATTTTTCAAAGGCATCCTTAGGGTGAATATTTGAGATTGGAACCATGGGGGATGATGTATAATTGGATTTTTCTTTTTGACTATTAGTGCCGTTGTTTTGGCACAGTTGTGGTGCAAAAGCTGTTTTGTGACTTTGTCCTACGTTCATTTGGCGTGATGTTAAGTCACATTTGACCCTTCTTGCTACAAATTCATTGTTTGCGTAACGAGTTTTCACAATAGGACTGAATTCATTACCTGCGACTGACTTCCCATTTAGGCGAAAGTTTTGGCGCAAATTGACGCCAGTCCCACCCTGCTCTATGTTCTGTGACTTTTGATAGGTTTTTGCGACTTTTTATGCAACTGTCGCAAACAACCCACATAGAATAAGTCACAGCCAGCAGAATCATCAAAGCCACGCTAATAAATCTGACTGCAGCTCCAAAGACGGACATAAAGCTGGCACAAGGAGCTACCTATTGATAAATTACCCCCTTTATATTTCTGTTTTTACTTTTTTATCGTAGGCTGCACCAAAAAAAACATGTAGCAGTTTGGAGGCACACCACATCTTACAAAGCCTCACCTTAAAGGAAGTCTACCTTTTAAAACCAAGCATACTCATAAATCCAGGCCCTGTGACTGTGGAAATCTTCTATTTGTTACTTATAAATAAATACCTCCCGTCCGGTGTAGTCTTGGGTGGCGAAGCCATAGCCGCGTTGTTTGTCGAAGAACCGGACCATGCCGGTGGTGCGGTTCTTTTCCACCCAGGCTCCAGCTGCAGACCGGCCGGCCATGTAACGCTGGGCCTCCTTCTCGCGGCGTCGCTGTTCTGAGACAGCGTCTCGGAGTCTCTGGCGGACGGCCTCACCTCGGCCTCGAGGCTGCGGAGGTGCTGGGGCTCGTGGCTCCGGTGCAGGCTCGGATCTCCGTGTTTGTCGGGCAGGTGCCGGAACAGGAGCAGGAGCAGCCGGAGGATCAGGAACCGTCTCAGCAGGGCTGGCAGGCCGAACAGCAGGGACAGTAGGCCTCGTAGCAGGTGGCACAGCAGCGGTAGGCCCAGGCGCTGGCTCAACAGGAGTCGGGGCCTCCCCACGTGGCGCCTCCACGTGGGTCCGCGGTACCGGCATGGTAACCGGGAGAGGCACGAGGAACCGCCCGGGTGGTAATTGGTACTCCGTCACCATCTGGACATAGCTCCTGGTGACAAAGGCTCGGGTCAGTCCTCGATGCAGCCGGTGCCCAGCAAAGGGCCTCCGGACCGGCTGCGCAGAGACCACAACCATGGTCTCTAAGACTTCGAAAAACTCGGGACGCTCCACAGAAGGGAATGGCGGTGGACCCCACATGGTGCTGACCTCACAGTCCAAGATCCGCACGAGTTCTGGCGTTTTGTTGAGGCGGGGCAGGAAGTCCGCGTCGCGCCAGAGGGAGGAGTCCAAGTCCTTCCCGCGAAGAGCTGTGGCGGGCTCTAATTTTTCCTGCGCCACAGGAGGCGGGGTTCGCGCCCTTCGTGCGTGGGTGGAGCTTGGTGTGTTGTCTGGGTTTCCCGCCAGTGAAGGTTTTGGTGGGCTGGAATTACTTGCTGCGCCACAGTTTCTGAGGTAAAATCTTTAGGCGCGGCAGCGCCGGATGTAGCAGAGCTGGTACAGTTCTTGCAGGGATTAACCTCTTGAGTGCTGGAGCGGCGCTCGACAGCACGTGGCAGCATTAACACAGTTCAATCCAGAAACACACAATCACTTGGGCCTAAACCCGAATGGCAGCAGGGTTAGGCAGCACAGTCTTTAATAAAGGAAAGTCTTTAATGCCGTAATAAGGCACAGAAGTATATATCCTGTTCGTGACGCCACTTGCAACATCCCCCACCGGGGCCTAGCCTTTTCTCGGGGCCTGGAGACAGCCTGGGCCCGCAGTACCTGAGTGGCTGGCAGTTGCGGCCTAAGCACGCTTGTGTCACGGTGCTTGGTATGGGGAACCGGAGGGCTGTCCTACAGCCTGGCAGGTCTCCAGCAGGGTGGTTTTGGCAAGAAATGATGAGGGAGAGGCTGCTATAGCAGATCTCCCTGGGGCAACCCTTTGGTATCTAGAGTATGAGTCTCTGTGTGGTGGACAGGGTGCCCGTGATGGTGACAGCCGGAGTAGCAGGGACCAGACGGAGGCAGAGGTTGAACAGAAACACTTACAGTTCTTTATTGGAACCGACAGGAACATCAGCAACGTGCCTTTAACAAGATGGTGGAGTACTGGAGAGGTATTTGGAGGGAGCCACAGGATGTAGATCACTAGCCTGGATGCAATGGCAGGCTGGGAGGTAGCTGTGTCCTAATAGGAAGCTTCAGCTTGATCCTGGATATCTTCAGGTATCACCCTTGAAGGTAGGATGATACCCCTTTCCTCACTACCTAGCTATTAGCTCCACTTCAGGCAGGGGCTAGGCTCTTCCTGCTCTGGTCTGGTATGCTAGCTGTACAGACTCCGAAGAGTCTGTACTGGAGAGACTCCAGTCTCCTTCTGAGCTACTGCTCAGCTAACTGCTCTCTAGAACATTCTTGGCCAGGGGTTTTATTATCTCCCCTTGATCAGGTGGTGGCTGCTCCTCCAATTACCTCTCAGCTCACAGAGACAGGATGTAACACAGATCATTGGATAATAGACTTTTACATCATACACAGATTAACTTCTGCCTTGCCAGGCAGGATTAACCACTGCAATGTCCCCTGTGTGATGTGGTGACATGCTGTGGGGCTTATTCGCAAGCACTCCTTCGCCATTGCATCGGCGAGGGTGTTGCACATGTTCTTGGGCTCTGCTACCATTCTACACTAAAAGCAGATGTAAGAAGCCCAGCAGCTGTAACTATTATACACTGGTATACACTCACCGGCCACTTTATTAGGTACACCTGTTCAACTGCTCGTTAACACTTAATTTCTAATCAGCCAATCACATGGCGGCAACTCAGTGCATTTAGGCATGTAGACATGGTCAAGACAATCTCCTGCAGTTCAAACCAAGCATCAGTATGGGGAAGAAAGGTGATTTGATGCCTTTGAACGTGGCATGGTTGTTGGTGCCAGAAGGGCTGGTCTGAGTATTTCAGAAACTGCTGATCTACTGGGATTTTCACGCACAACAATTTCTAGGGTTTCCAGAGAATGGCCCGAAAAAGAAAAAACATCCAGTGATCGGCAGTTCTGTGGGCGGAAATGCCTTGTTGATGCCAGAGGTCAGAGGAGAATGGGCAGACTGGTTCGAGCTGATAGAAAGGCAACAGTGACTCAAATCGCCACCCGTTACAACCAAGGTAGGCAGAGGAGCATCTCTGAACGCACAGTATGTCGAACTTTGAGGCAGATGGGCTACAGCAGCAGAAGACCACACCGGGTGCCACTCCTTTCAGCTAAGAACAGGAAACTGAGGCTACAATTTGCACAAGCTCATCGAAATTGGACAGTAGAAGATTGGAAAAACGTTGCCTGGTCTGATGAGTGTCGATTTCTGCTGCGACATTCGGATGGTAGGGTCAGAATTTGGCGTCAACAACATGAAAGCATGGATCCATCCTGCCTTGTATCAGCGGTTCAGGCTGGTGGTGGTGGTGTCATGGTGTGGGGAATATTTTCTTGGCACTCTTTGGGCCCCTTGGTACCAATTGAGCATCGTTGCAACGCCACAGCCTACCTGAGTATTGTTGCTGACCATGTCCATCCCTTTATGAGCACAATGTACCCTGTAACATCTGATGGATACTTTCAGCAGGATAATGCGCCATGTCATAAAGCTGGAATCATCTCAGACTGGTTTCTTGAACATGACAATGAGTTCACTGTACTCAAATGGCCTCCACAGTCACCAGATCTCCATCCAATAGAGCATCTTTGGGATGTGGTGGAACGGGAGATTCGCATCATGGATGTGCAGCTGACAAATCTGCGGCAACTGTGTGATGCCATCATGTCAATATGGAGCAAAATCTCTGAGGAGCTTCCAGCACCTTGTTGAATCTATGCCACGAAGAATTGAGGCAGTTCTGAAGGCAAAAGGGGGTCCAACCCGTTACTAGCATGGTGTACCTAATAAAGTGGCCGGTGAGTGTATAATGAACAGTGCTGGTATCGGTGGTATATACCTCACATGGATACATTTTCCATTTGTGTGTTCTAACTTGTCTGTCTAATGAGCGTTAATAATTGATACAGTCTAAAGCCCCATAACTGCTCTGAGATCTCATTCCATCCCTTTGTTGTCACAGGCACGTCTCCGCTATTTGTCACCTTTCCCATCTCGCTGCATACATTATTCTGCATTATTCTGGAGCTTCATTACAAGCTCATTTTAGCACAGTAACACGTATAGAAGACTCCCTAGGGGACAGCTCTGCTCTTTATCCATGTAAAGGCTTTCCTAACAAGACTCCAGGGGCAGTCCTAGATTCTCCAGGAATTTTTTTCCCCAAGAAACAGCGCCACACCGCTTTATAGGTTGTGACTGGTATTACACAGCAATCCATATTAGAGAAATATTGCATATAATGTGACCGGAGCTCTACAAGTTCTCAGTTTTTCTCCTTTTTGCAGGCTTATCCCCCACGTGGGATCCTTTCTTGCATTCACAATCCCAAAAAACGACCAGTAAAACTTCAGATGAGAATAAGACACAGTTCAGACACGGGACTGCTACGTTTTTCTCCTAGTCCTTTAGATTCTCCTGATGGCCAATTCCGCTATGCAGAGAAAATATACACGGACATAGTGTAGACAGTTCCCAAGAATTCAATAATTTAGTGTTAGATCTACTCACATAAAATGCAATAAAAATGCGCATATAACTCTAAACAAGGACGCCAAGTCACTGCCCGACCCTGGGTTTCGCCTCACAGCTGCCCAGTTCTTGGGAACTGTCTACACTATGTCCATGTATATTTTCTCTGCATAGCGGAATTGGCCATCAGGAGAATCTAAAGGACTAGGAGAAAAACGTAGCAGTTCCGTGTCTGAACGGTGTCTTATTCTCATCTGAAGTTTTGGTGGGATTCCACGTGGGGGATGACATTTTATATAAGCCTGGAATCAGGGAAAAAAACTGAGAACTTGGAGAGCCCCGGTCACATTATATGCAATATTTCTCTAAATTCTTTGGGTGACTTTTGGATCATTATCTGTAGAGAGAGCTTCAATAAGGTGCTGCATTATTTTATTATTATGTTTCTAGTTTAAATTTAATCCGTATTTGAGCTGCAATGCACGATTCAGTGACACAACAAAGCCAAAAAAGCACTAGTTACCCCATAATATAATTCTACTGGATTTGTGTGTTATTCCTCTTGAGCGGCATGGATCGCTGGCTCTTTCATATTGAATGGATTGATAATGGCTGGTGCTGACATTGACCAGAGCAGGTCAGAGCCCAGAATGATAGCTCTTCTAATGGGGACTTGTGACGAGAGGGATCTGTGCCTGCAGTCATATATGCTATTAACTTTCAGATACAAATATAAAGTTGGTCAGCACTGACAGAGGGGAATAATTTGCACAATATCCAATGCAGATATATAATTATGTAACAGCTATATCTTGTTTACAGTCACGTGGCATTGGACCATATAAAATTATTTGTCCGGATCTACAATTATAAAATATACAGTTTCGACTTGCATACAAATTTAACTTAAGAACAAACCTATGGAACCTATCTTGTACGTAACCCGGGGACATATTTACTACAAGTATTTTAAAGGAAATCTACCATCAAAATCCATCCTGATAAACCTGAGACACTTACTCATAGATCCAGGCCCCGTGACTGTGGTTATCTTCTTATATTTGATACCCATGGCCTTCTTCCTTCTAAAATCAACTTTTACAATTATGCAATGGGCCTAAAGGGCTCTGTAGCTTCACAGGTTGTTGCACTGTGCAGGAAAACATTTCTCCTCCCACTGCCAAGGAATCAGTAATGGAGGATGAGACTTGCTCCTGCACTGTGTAACAGCCCATGAAGCTACAGCACAGATGGGGTCTGGTAATTCCCCCCCCCCCCACCCCACCCCCACCCCAGAAACCTAAAAGTTGATTGTAGAAGGAAGGGGGGGGGGGGACAAATAAAATTAAAATTAAAATTACCATAGTCAGCGCCTGAATCTGTGAAGTGTCTCCGGTTTATTAGGACTTTGATGGTAGATGTAATTTAAGTGTATTCTTTTTTTTTTTTTTTTTTTTATTTTGTTGCCCCCTTCACTAATCTGGTGTTATAGACAGTGTGAGCCCAGATGGGAGAGTTCTAAAATACAACAGATGTCTCTTTGGCTGATGTTTAGTGAACCCTTGCTCCTTGAGTGTGTAGGATTTACCGGAATGAACCCAGAATCTCTGAGCTCATCATGTGTAAGATCAGTTCAGCAGTTCTGGTAAATCCAAGATGCAAAGTTGTCGTAAAAAAAAACCTCGCTTATTGGACTTCGAGTGTCTGGTTTAAAGGGAACCTGTCACCGCTGTTTCAAAACAATTCATCTAAGATGGGTTCCCATAGAGCCCTTTAGTCCTAAGGGCTCCCCTTTTTTCAACTAAGACCAGCGATGCTTACAAATGCAGAAAATTATGTTTTATTCTCTACCTGGTAACTGGGGAGAACCCAGCAAGTCAAGGTGGGCGGATCACCTCTGCTCGAGTCCTCGCCCTCCTCTGGCAGCCACATGTGTGGCTTCCTGCTCACTGATTCGCAATGACAGCTGAGAGCGGCCAATGCGCATCTGCGGGAACTCGACCAGGGGGCCGCGTGACATAGGAAAGATAGAGGCGTGTGCTGGCTGGAGGAGGGCGAGGACTCAAGCCGAGGTGATTCGCCCACCTTGACTCGCTGGGTTCTCCCCAGTTACCAGGTAGAGAACAAAACTAGATTTTTCTGCTTTTGTAAGCATCGCTGGTGTAAGTTGAAAAAGGGGAGCCCTTAGGACTAAAGGGCTCTATGGGAACCTGTCTTAGATGAATTTTTTTTTAAACAGCAATGACAGGTTCCCTTTAAAGATTACACCACAAATTACTTGATGTACTAATCGGCAAAATTAAGTCAATGATGGAAATGTATCATATCTTATGCCAGTTTCTGGAAGCCAAATTTGTCTGAAGAACAAAGATCCCCTGATCCCCTGGGATCCACACCTAATATGAGAATAGTCATTTAAGAGATTAACCTACAATTTTGGTATCTTTGGCTTAGCGGATCCTTAACGACTTTTATTGCATCAATTTTTAAAAGCAAGTTTTGGAGGCCTCTTTTCACAATTTTAAAGGGAATCTAAACCTTTATGGTCCAGTGGATTAGTGTCCCACATCGCCCTGTATGATTTTTGTGCATTCAGGAGAAAAAAAAAAAAGATATAATATTATTAGAGCCTGGAGCCCCTCAGACTCATTTGCATAATTTTTAAAACCTTAATTTCTTAAAAAACAGGGCATGGAAAGCTTAAAGAAGAACAGATATGGCCAGAGGGGAGCACACACCAGTATGTCAGCGTGCTTGGTTTACAATCTTTGATCCTGGTGGTAGATGTCCTTTAAGTTTGGTATGGAGGAGCACCTTGTCTACCAGATGTTTGGGAGATATACATACAGGACTTGCATTTTAAGCTGTAACATTTTATATTAAAACTAAAAACAGGGATGCAAAAATTGGAGATTGAACCGGACTCTGACACTGAGACAGACACTAGATTTTCTGTATACAGGCAGTCCCCTACTTAAGCACACCCAACTTACAGACAAACCCCTCTGACCTCTGTTGAAGCTTTCTGAATGCTTTACTATAGTCCCAGGTTGCAATGATCAGCTGTAAGGTGTCTGTAATGAAGCTTTATTGATAATCCTTAGTCCCATTACAGCAAAAAATGTCCAATTGTCACTGGGGCCAAAAATTTTTTTGTCTGGATCTACAATTATAAAATATACAGTTTCGACTTACATACAAATTCAACTTAAGAACAAACCTCCGGACCCTATCTTGTACATAACCCGGGGACTGCCTGTATCTCTTCCTGTTCTAAGACGCTTGAAGATGTGATACATTGTATTCCATATCCTTCCATATTGCTGTTTTGACGTGAGAGCTATAATTTTACATTGTTTGTTTATAATTTACACACAACAGATACTGTCAAGATCAACATGACGACTGAGCAAGTAAAGACAGGACAGGGTGGAGTGCACATGGGGGTATGTTTCTACATAATTCGGCTTATCTTGGCACAACACCAGCGGTTGAGGAAAAACATGGGTGCAGTGAACCATAACAATGAAATAAAGTGATAAATCAAGTATACGACCAGGGGCAAAGATTTCTGACAATTCCTTAAGATTACGCTTGTGCTATGTTTTCCGCGAAGGCATATACATACAGATTTATGGTTTTTTTGGAAATGGGCAGGACCAGTTTTTGCACTTTATGTGATGTGACTTGCCTCATACACTTTTCTTATTATAGATTTCTTTGAATATTTATCACACAGTCCCAATAAATTCCGATTTTACTCGTACTATCAGATGTTGCATAGTAAAATTTCCCATACATTTAGACTGAATTGGCTGATCTTCCAGGTCTCTAGGCTGCACATGACAACGCTACACAGTAAGTGCACTATGACTTACCGTATCTATTGATTGATCTGTTGTTATGAGGACATTATCAGTGAATAAGGGAACAAAAGCTGAAATGATGCTGTGAAGATTTACTTAGCAGGGAGATCAGGAAGAACACTCAAACGAAGCAAGGAAATCCAATAAGGTAGCGCTGCTAAGGAAAACATCAGCTTGGAAGCAAATCCTGAGGTTGCAATATATTGGATGATTCTAGATCAAAACTGGAATGTAGATGGAAGCCAGAAACATTGGCTAGGGGAGTGAAGTATTGATTAAAAAAAATTATTATCGGTTATATGAAATGGATGCACTTTTTTGGAGGGGGGGGGGGTTGGAAAAAAAGTTAGGGGTATTCTTGTCTGGGCATTCACATTCTGTCTTATTAATCTGCCATATATAAACATTTCTTTAATCAGTTGTTATTGAAATAAATTGGCTGTGTGAAGATAATTTCTCATAAATGTAGTCATATGGTCCCTTAGAAACAAGACTGGCTCCTTTGATACGACCACCTCTGCTGGAGGGATTGCACAAAGAAACAAAAGGTTTCTGTATATGAAATGTCTGGGAGTGACTGCAAGTCCCACAGCCGTCCAGTGATAATGATTGCTGAAGACAGGTGGTCAGGGAGGGCTCTATAGCGCATGTCTGGCCACTGCTGCCAAAATCTGAGGTGGTCGTATCTGAGGATGTTTGGAGGGGGCACCCTACACCCTTCCATCTCTTAGCCATGCCATGCCCTGCCTCTCTCTGCTACCTGATTCTCCGCCACAGTGCGCCTGTGCTCTCCGCTTCGGCCCTGCCTACACCTGGACAGAGAAACAGGGGCACAGCACATGATCCCGAGGTGCCGTAAAGCGGTACAAGGCTAGTCGGCCATGCTGCTGCATGCACATTGTGGAAGAGCATCGGACGAAAGATAAAAGCTTTTGCTCATTTCTGTGACTCCAGCCGGTTACATGCTGCAGCGCTGGCCCATCCGAGCACATTAAAGCTGCCAGATACTTTTTGTGGTTGCACAGGTCTTCAGGAGGTGAAAGGTTCCCTTTTAATAAACCAGAGGCATATACCCATAGAATCTACAGCACGGATGGGCTCCGTAAAACACCCCCATTTTAAAATTTCATTATAGAGTGGAGGCCATGGATAACACATATAGGAAGAGCTGGATCCAGTTTTTCATGCTCAATTGGTAGATGCTGGTAGATTTCCTTTAGGCTACATTCGTAGCACAGCGAGCACATGGCTCACCCCCGCCCCTCTTCATAGGAATATGTGGCGCACGGCGCCGTATTCTGGAGAAAGATAGGAGATGTCCTATCTTTCTACGGGGCACGGAGCAGTATGGAGCCGCCCGTGCCATGTACGGTGCTGTTGGGCGCCCATTGTGATGTATGGGGGACGTATATCGGCAGTGTGAATGTAGCCTTGGTGGCAGATGTACTCAATTGTAATGACTTAAAGAGATTGTCCAGGATTTAAAAAAAAAAAATAAAAATATATATATAATATAAACACACAGTTCTCAAAAAAATAAAGGGAGCCCTCAAATAACACATCTTGGTTCTGAAAGAATTAACTATACTCATTAAATACTTTGTTGTCAGCACATTTGTAGAATAAAAGTTGGAAAAAAATCATCAATGTAGATCAAATATATTAACCAATGGAGGCCTGAATTTGTAGTCACCCAACAAAATTAAAGTGGAAAAGCACGCTACAGGTTTAGCCAACTTTGATGTATTGTCTGTAAAACAAGACAAAATGAGGCTTGGTATTATGTGTGGCCTCCACGTGCCTGTATGACTCCCTTCAATGCCTCAGCAACCCACACAAGTGGCTCAGGTTGTGCAGCTTATCCAGGATGGCACATCAATGGTTTGCTGTGTTTGTCAGCTTAGTGTCCAGAGGCTGGAGGCGCTAACAGGAGATTTGGAGGGGGCCGTAGGAGGGCAACAACCCAGCAGCCGGACCCCTACCTCCACCTTTGTGCAAGGAGAAACAGCAGAAGCACTGCCAGAGCCCTGCAAAATGACCTTCAGCAGACCACAAACTGTTTAACCCCTTAAGGACCAGGCCCTTTTTCGTTTTTGCGTTTTTATTTTTCACTCCCCACCTTCAAAAATCTATAACTTTTTTATTTTTCCATGTACAGAGCTGTGTGATGGCTTATTTTCTGCGTAACAAATTGCACTTCGTAGTGATGGAATTAAATATTCCATGCCGTGTACTGGGAAGCGGGAAAAAAATTCTAAATGCAGTGAAAATGATGAAAAAACACATTTGCGCCATTTCTTGTGGGCTTGGTTTTTACAGCTTTCACTGTGCACCCCAAATGACATGTCTATTTCATTCATTGGGTCAATACGATCACGGGGATACCAAATTTGTATAGGTTTTATAATGTTTTCATACATTTACAAAAATTAAAACCTCCTGTACAGAAAAAAAATTCTTCATTTTGCCGTGTTCTTGCGCTAATAACTTTTTCATACTTTAGTGTACGGAGCTGTGGGTGGTATCATTTTTTGCGACTTCTGATGACGTTTTCAATGCTTCTATTTTTAGGACTGTTCGACATTTTGATCACTTTTTATAGAATTTTTTCTATTTTTCAAAATGGCAAAAAAATGCCATTTGCTAATTCGGGCGCTATTTTCCGCTACGGGGTTTAACGCAGTGAAAAACGGTTATTATATTTTGATAGATCGGGCATTTTCGGACACGGCGATACCTATTGTGTTTATGATTTTTACTGTTTATTTATATTTATATCAGTTCTAGGGAAATGGGGGTGATTTGAATTTTTATGTTTTTTTAATATAATTTTTTTTTTTTTTACTTTTTTTTATTCATTTTTTTTACTATTTTACAGACTCCCTAGGGTACTTTAACCCTAGGTTGTCTGATTGATCCTACCATATACTGCCATACTACAGTATGGCAGTATATGGGGATTTTGCATACCATCTATTATAATGTGCAGATCGCACATTATAATAGATAGCCTCGATCATGACAGCCTGGGATCTTTGTGTGATCCCAGGCTGTCATGGCAACGGATCGCCGCGCCCCGGTGACGTCACGGGGAGTGACGATCAGAGCCAAGATGGCGGCGCCCATGCGCCGCCGGCTCTTTAATGCCGCCGGCAGCTTTGCCGGCGGCAATCAAAGGGTTAACACCCGCGATCGGTGCAAGCACCGATTGCGGGTGTTAGCGACGGGCGTTTGCTTCATTATGAAGCTAATGCCCGGTGAGTATGAAGAGGGCTCAGCCTGTGAGCCCTCTTCATACTCCCCCATGCGCAGTAAGACGTAAGGGTACGTCTTATTGCGCTATGGGGTTAAAACCAATTCCAGATGCATGTATGACCAGTGGCGTAACTAGAAATCCCAGTGCAAAGTCTGTTCCAGGCCCCCAACTATAATGTATGGTTTATAGTAATAGTCTTCTCATATGGGAAAGTGACACCATAAGGGCCCCCTATTTGCAACCTCTGCACCCCCTAAAGTTACGCCCCTGTGTATGACCTCCCTACAACACCTCTGCATGTTCCTGATGAGGTTGCGGATGGTCTCCTGAGAGACCTCCTTGCAGACCTGCAACATTGGTAGATGGAGAGTGACTTGACATCCCAGATGTGCTCAGTCAGATTCAGGTCTGGGGAACGAGTGGGACAGTCCATAGCTCCAATACCTTAATCTTGCAGGAACTGCTGACACACTCAAGCTACATGAGGTCTACCATTGTCCTGCATTAGGAGGAACCCAGGGTCAACCGCACACCAGCATATGGTCTCACTATGGGTCTTGGGATCTCATCTCGGTACATAATGGCAGTCAAGCTACCTCTAGCGAGCACATGGAGGGCTTTGCGGCCCTCCAAAGAAATGCCACCCCACGCCATTAGTGACCCACTACCAAACCGGTCATGCTGAAGGATGTTGCTCCCTCCATGGTGTTCCCCAAACTCTGTCACGTTTGTCATCTGTGAAGCACACAGGGCGCCAGTGGCAAAGTTTCCAATCTGGTTGTTCTCTGGCAAATGCCAAGTCCTGCACCCCCATCTGTGGATGATAGGCCCTCATGTCATCCTCATGGAGTCTGGTTCTAACAGTTTGTGCAAACACATGCACATTTATAAGGGTTCCTCCGTGCTCAAAGGCAGCGGTAGCGGTTCTGCTGCTGGATTGTTGTCCGCCTACGGTCACCTTCATGTCTCCTGGTGTACTGGTCTGTCTCATGGTATCCCCTCCAGCCCCTCTGTTTGGACACTTAACACAGTAAACCTTCTGGCCACAGCTCACAAGCTGCTCTACCTAAACCACTTGTGTGGGTTGCCGAGGCTTTGTAGGGAGGTCATACACGCATGTCTAGGCCACACGCAATACTGAGCCTCATTTTGTCTTGTTTTACGAACATTAAGTCAAATCGGCATGTAGTCTGTTATTCCACTTTTATTCTGTGTGTGACTCCAAATCTGGGCTTCTATTGATTAATACATTTGATTAAGTGTTGTGTTATTTAAGTGTTCCCTTTATATTTTTTTTGAGCAGCGTATATATAGGATATAGATATATCGATGTAGATACATACATGCTCCCTGCTCCTGTTTCCCAGGTCTCTGTAGACTGAGGTTGGAGGTGCCAGTCTAGTCGCTGCCATGCACCTGCTATAGCCTGAAATTCATGGATGAGCCCCATTCTCATGTGATCATAGAAGTGCAACATATATCTTTTTTGTTGTATTTTAGGGAAATAGAGCACAGTAAATGTTCCAGGTTAAAAAACATCTTAAAGGTATCAAGAGTTCATATCAGGATGCTGCGATATTGTTTTCAAAGTTTATCAGGCCAATTATCTCTACATCACAGGTAGACACGTAATTGTCACATTCCTTCTTAATATTTGCCTCCCATTTCCAGATTCTTATCAGTGTTCTGTTTGGGCATGTAGATGCACATCAGACATGCAGTCTCCCTTCTAAATACAATAGGCGAAACCTTGGAATCCTGTTTATGGAGAGAAAGTATATCTCTAAACTGATATATTGGCCAAGCATCTATAGTGAAGCCAAAAGCCTTGATCAGATTTAGAAGCTAAGGGTGCATCCACACGTTCAGTTTTTCAGATGCAGTTTATGATCCCCAAACCAGTCGTGGAGTGAAAATAGAGGAGGAGCAGCACTTCTTAATGATAAGTGCTCACCCATTATGATCCACACCTGCTTTTGCCTTCAAAAACTGCATCCGATAAACTGAATGTGTGGCTGCACCCTAAAAGAAAGATTGTGGCTTAACACCTTACTGGGCTAGTGACTGCTGTATTACATGCCCAAACATTCACATTACAGAATCTGGGGCCCACAGCTGTTTTTGCAGGAGACTTGTATACCAAGTAGAGTAGAAATGTGCAGCTTTCAGGGCAGGGTCGGCTTTAGGTTTCAGTAGGCCCCTGGGCGACAGCGCCTAAGTGGGCCTCTTGCAGTGAACTCACGTGGCGGCATTGGAAATTCAGAAACTTAACAGTCTCCTGTTTCCTGGTTCATCATACCAAACAGCCCCTTCATGTTATTTTATATAAGTCCCCCCCCCCCCTCCTCACCCCCATGGATTCCTGATGTAGCAGCTCTGGGCACCGGCACTTGGCTAGGTATGCTCAGTGCTGGCCTTGTTTCGTGGTGTGGTCGCAGGCGGCGTTTGCATTACACTTGGATGCGATTGTTAAACTATGCAAGACACCAGGTACTGGTTACCAATGTTCATTTCATGGAAACACATATGCAATCGGGTCATATCCGCCCCCCTGGTGTTTGCATTGTGTTTCTAAAACGCAATGCAAGCGCTGTGTGTGACCGCACCCTCATCCAGGGATTCATTCTTGTGACCCAGAGACACATCCACTGAAAATATTCTACTATATCAGGATTCATAATAGTATGGAGTAGTTTTCTCATCTTTCCTTATATATGTTTCCGGGTGTGGGCATTGAGGATCTGATTTGTATGGTCCTTTCTGTATATTACTACAATTAGCAGCTGTATAAAATGCTAAGCATCTTTTCCTCAGTAAAATAAAGATTAGAGTCATTTAAACCTCCAAGATTCAGAAAATTATACCTGCTCTTCTTTATTTCCCCCGAGGAAATTGTGTCTGACGCATTTGTTAAAGAGATTACATTGATCTTTATCTTTTATTAGCTTGGCTGTCTATTAAATTTCTCCATTCTCTTTGTATATCCAGTGACAATATAATCGTAATGGACCTGTAGCCGTGGGCATATGTATTAAAGACCCCTGCAAACATTGGGGGGGGGCACAAATCAGCTAAGACCCTTCCTCTTATAGACCCGTGCATAGTCTTCTTCTTTACCACCTAGTTGGAGAGGTGCCTTTAGGCTCACAAAAGAAATAATTGTGTTGCCGAAATATAAAATTGTACAAAAACTCGGTGAATATTGGTTTGAGCACACACTTTGCAACTATAGAATAATAACATCAATAATAATTTTTTAAAAAATAAAAAAATAACACCAGCTCCAAAATTTGAATATAAAATTACACAATTTCCAGTAGGATTCTTGTGTTACATTTTCTCCGATTGTTCCATACATTGTTGAATTGGGGCGAATTCTTTTGGCTGGAAGTGAAATTTTGTGTGTGTATGTATGTGTATATATATAATATTATTATTATTTATTATTATTTTTCTTTTCTGGGGGGGGGGGGGGATATCCAGTAGGAATGGGAATAGGCTATTCTCTTGGATCTATACAGCTATATCAGTGAACAAATTACATTGTTTCTCAGACTTGTCCTCCAACTGTAATGGAGGAAGTTTCATAAATTCCTACAATTCTGCTCTTTCCATAACATTGTACTTACCCAGTGTCCAACCGGCCCACCAGTCTACCAGAGGAATCTCCGGTAGGTACAGTATCTAACCCAAGAATAGATTCCAAGGGTGGGATTTATCATATCTGTACAATGAAGTCCCTGCCCCTTCAACACGCTGAATAAATCAGGAGGCTCCTGAATGGGCAGGTACCCTGCAGCAATGCCCTGCAGGCGTATATACTTCACACCCCAAAATGGTGTGGAGGTGACATGAATAGGGAAATGATTGTAATATATGATGATTTGCAAGGAATTACGATTATATCAAGGCGTGTACACCATAAAACTGGTGTATAAGCCCTAATAAATGCCCCCCTTTCCCCCACGGATGTCTAAAAGAGGACAACCCAACTTGGAGACTACTAAGATCTATTTATTGAGATTACATCGAAAGTGGCCCTTCTGACCATTTTATTCAGGGGGCCAAAGGACCCTTGGGTTGCTTAGAAGTAGCAAACCACTTCTAATCATCCCATCTGATAGAGGATTATTTTTTTTAAGCAATTTTTTCCATATTTCACTGTGGGTTCCTGTTTCTAAATTTGGCACAATGGCACGTTCCTCAAAACCACATTGCTGATGTGATGCCAGGAATTGGTTCTTATGATCCCATGTATGAAGGACAGGTTATCGCTGCAGCATAGCCGCCCCCATACCCAGGTTATAATGCAAATGTATAGACACAATGACACAATATGCCACGCAAACAGGGAGGTCACGGTAAGGGCTGTGCTCGGGATTATCTAGTAGCATAAAGCGAGATTTATAGAAGTTCAGGCGTGATCTGCTCTCTGATACAGGTCACAGCAAGTCTCCTCACTGCAGCTTGTGTACAGCCGGGGATAACTAGAAGGTAAAGTGATGGTTGCTCTGACTTTACAGGCAGCATCTTCATCTTAACCCTAAACTGAGGATACCCTGAGCACAGAAGGTAAGTGCATATGTTTTACTTTGCATCTGTGCTGGTTCTTTATACCCAGAACAGAGTTTTACAAGCCATTGAATAATATCTCTTGTTTGCCTTGGTGACGATGAGGAGTGACATGAAAGCTGGTCACCAATGCAGTCTCTGTAAACCTACTACCCCCATCATACCAACTGGCTATGCATTCATTTCGATTTATTGCACTTTATAGAATTTTATGAAGACCCTTTATATCATTGGGGGGGATTTTCTAATTGTGGCGCAAGGACGACTGTCTGCATCAGAGATCAGTCTCCGGAAAGCACAGCCCGATGTATTATAGTGGTGCACGGCTGTTAGTGACTACTCGGTAGACGGAGCTGAACAGTCGTGCGCCAGAAAAATGGCAACAATAATGAGATGTGCACCCAAATTTTACATGCACTGCCCTTAATTTTGCTCTCTGACCAATTTTTTCGTGGTCTATTCTGCGCCTAAATTTGCACTTAAAAATGCCGGCAAAATACACATAAATGTGAAGGATGATGTGGAAACGTTAGGCCACGCCCACTTACACCAAAAAAAGACGGAGGAGTCGGGATAGTCGGAAACATCTGTTCTTTCTGGCGCAAACTCATTATAAATAATCCGTAACAGTTCTGCGCCAAAAAAACATTAAAATCCCGGCATTTTTTTTTTTTGGGCGCAGATGCGATAATACACGTGCCCCATTGTGTCGTTTGACAAGATGTGACAAAATTTTGAAAATCTGGAATGATAGGAGGTAGGATGTTTTTGGATGTGCGAGAGAGAATGCACTTTTAAAAATGCTTTTGATTGGGAAACATACTTTAGGCGGAGAACATACTATAGTTGGGTAAGGTAAGTTCAGAGTTGCGTTTGACTGTTCAGTTAGACCTCTTATTGGTAGCAGAAAAAAAACTGCTTTATAATAATAATGTAACAGAAGGTGAATGGAAGACCACCCAATGTTTGTTTAGGGGCACTGTGGAGTAGGAAGCATTGGGCGCATTTGGTAGTGCCACCAATTCCTTCATATGCTCCATATTCCCGTTATTAGATTAGTGTGTTTTCCTTTTGTCAGGTGAAGGTGACGTTTTATATTTGAGCTAACTGGAGTATTAGATGTTTCACTTGACTGCTAGTTTATTAAAGCTTTTGTCATGTGACATTTCAGTGTCACTCCAAGGTTCCAGTATATCCGCTCAGAGATATTACTATGGATAAATGTTAAGATACAAAAATATTTCCTTTTTTAGCATTTTTTTTTTTTTAATGTATACAAAACAAGCTCGACAAAAATCTATTTTGAATGTGAATTGGACATTGGATTTCATAATTTGCTTATTTTTGTCCCATTTGATAAGGTGACATGTACCAATAGGGATTTGTGTATACATCAAATCAAATATTTTGTGAAGGTCAGAAAGTAAATGTTTCCAAAAGGTTTATATATGCTGCTAAGGTTTATGTATGCAGCTAAGGTTTATGTATGCAGCTAAGGTTTATGTATGCAGCTAAGGTTTATGTATGCAGCTAAGGTTTATGTATGCTGCTAAGGTTTATGTATGCTGCTAAGGTTTATGTATGCTGCTAAGGTTTATGTATGCTGCTAAGGTTTATGTATGCTGCTAAGGTTTATGTATGCTGCTAAGGTTTATGTATGCAGCTAAGGTTTATGTATGCTGCTAAGGTTTATGTATGCTGCTAAGGTTTATGTATGCTGCTAAGGTTTATGTATGCTGCTAAGGTTTATGTATGCTGCTAAGGTTTATGTATGCTGCTAAGGTTTATGTATGCTGCTAAGGTTTATGTATGCTGCTAAGGTTTATGTATGCAGCTAAGGTTTATGTATGCTGCTAAGGTTTATGTATGCTGCTAAGGTTTATGTATGCTGCTAAGGTTTATGTATGCTGCTAAGGTTTATGTATGCAGCTAAGGTTTATGTATGCTGCTAAGGTTTATGTATGCAGCTAAGGTTTATGTATGCTGCTAAGGTTTATGTATGCTGCTAAGGTTTATGTATGCAGCTAAGGTTTATGTATGCTGCTAAGGTTTATGTATGCTGCTAAGGTTTATGTATGCTGCTAAGGTTTATGTATGCTGCTAAGGTTTATGTATGCTGCTAAGGTTTATGTATGCAGCTAAGGTTTATGTATGCAGCTAAGGTTTATGTATGCTGCTAAGGTTTATGTATGCTGCTAAGGTTTATGTATGCTGCTAAGGTTTATGTATGCTGCTAAGGTTTATGTATGCTGCTAAGGTTTATGTATGCTGCTAAGGTTTATGTATGCTGCTAAGGTTTATGTATGCTGCTAAGGTTTATACATGCTGCTAAGGTTTATGTATGCTGCTAAGGTTTATACATGCTGCTAAGGTTTATACATGCTGCTAAGGTTTATACATGCTGCTAAGGTTTATGTATGCTGCTAAGGTTTATACATGCTGCTAAGGTTTATACATGCTGCTAAGGTTTATACATGCTGCTAAGGTTTATGTATGCTGCTAAGGTTTATGTATGCTGCTAAGGTTTATGTATGCTGCTAAGGTTTATGTATGCTGCTAAGGTTTATGTATGCTGCTAAGGTTTATGTATGCTGCTAAGGTTTATGTATGCTGCTAAGGTTTATGTATGCTGCTAAGGTTTATGTATGCTGCTAAGGTTTATGTATGCTGCTAAGGTTTATGTATGCTGCTAAGGTTTATGTATGCTGCTAAGGTTTATGTATGCTGCTAAGGTTTATGTATGCTGCTAAGGTTTATGTATGCTGCTAAGGTTTATGTATGCTGCTAAGGTTTATGTATGCTGCTAAGGTTTATGTATGCTGCTAAGGTTTATGTATGCTGCTAAGGTTTATGTATGCTGCTAAGGTTTATGTATGCTGCTAAGGTTTATGTATGCTGCTAAGGTTTATGTATGCTGCTAAGGTTTATGTATGCTGCTAAGGTTTATGTATGCTGCTAAGGTTTATGTATGCTGCTAAGGTTTATGTATGCTGCTAAGGTTTATGTATGCTGCTAAGGTTTATGTATGCAGCTAAGGTTTATGTATGCAGCTAAGGTTTATGTATGCAGCTAAGGTTTATGTATGCAGCTAAGGTTTATGTATGCAGCTAAGGTTTATGTATGCTGCTAAGGTTTATGTATGCTGCTAAGGTTTATGTATGCTGCTAAGGTTTATGTATGCTGCTAAGGTTTATGTATGCTGCTAAGGTTTATGTATGCTGCTAAGGTTTATGTATGCTGCTAAGGTTTATGTATGCTGCTAAGGTTTATGTATGCTGCTAAGGTTTATACATGCTGCTAAGGTTTATACATGCTGCTAAGGTTTATGTATGCTGCTAAGGTTTATGTATGCTGCTAAGGTTTATGTATGCTGCTAAGGTTTATGTATGCTGCTAAGGTTTATACATGCTGCTAAGGTTTATACATGCTGCTAAGGTTTATACATGCTGCTAAGGTTTATGTATGCTGCTAAGGTTTATGTATGCTGCTAAGGTTTATACATGCTGCTAAGGTTTATACATGCTGCTAAGGTTTATACATGCTGCTAAGGTTTATACATGCTGCTAAGGTTTATGTATGCTGCTAAGGTTTATGTATGCTGCTAAGGTTTATACATGCTGCTAAGGTTTATACATGCTGCTAAGGTTTATACATGCTGCTAAGGTTTATACATGCTGCTAAGGTTTATGTATGCTGCTAAGGTTTATGTATGCTGCTAAGGTTTATACATGCTGCTAAGGTTTATACATGCTGCTAAGGTTTATACATGCTGCTAAGGTTTATGTATGCTGCTAAGGTTTATGTATGCTGCTAAGGTTTATGTATGCTGCTAAGGTTTATGTATGCTGCTAAGGTTTATGTATGCTGCTAAGGTTTATGTATGCTGCTAAGGTTTATGTATGCTGCTAAGGTTTATGTATGCTGCTAAGGTTTATGTATGCTGCTAAGGTTTATGTATGCTGCTAAGGTTTATGTATGCTGCTAAGGTTTATGTATGCTGCTAAGGTTTATGTATGCTGCTAAGGTTTATGTATGCTGCTAAGGTTTATGTATGCTGCTAAGGTTTATGTATGCTGCTAAGGTTTATGTATGCTGCTAAGGTTTATGTATGCTGCTAAGGTTTATGTATGCTGCTAAGGTTTATGTATGCTGCTAAGGTTTATGTATGCTGCTAAGGTTTATGTATGCTGCTAAGGTTTATGTATGCTGCTAAGGTTTATGTATGCTGCTAAGGTTTATGTATGCTGCTAAGGTTTATGTATGCTGCTAAGGTTTATGTATGCTGCTAAGGTTTATGTATGCTGCTAAGGTTTATGTATGCTGCTAAGGTTTATGTATGCTGCTAAGGTTTATGTATGCTGCTAAGGTTTATGTATGCTGCTAAGGTTTATGTATGCAGCTAAGGTTTATGTATGCAGCTAAGGTTTATGTATGCAGCTAAGGTTTATGTATGCTGCTAAGGTTTATGTATGCTGCTAAGGTTTATGTATGCTGCTAAGGTTTATGTATGCTGCTAAGGTTTATGTATGCTGCTAAGGTTTATGTATGCTGCTAAGGTTTATGTATGCTGCTAAGGTTTATGTATGCTGCTAAGGTTTATACATGCTGCTAAGGTTTATACATGCTGCTAAGGTTTATGTATGCTGCTAAGGTTTATACATGCTGCTAAGGTTTATACATGCTGCTAAGGTTTATACATGCTGCTAAGGTTTATACATGCTGCTAAGGTTTATACATGCTGCTAAGGTTTATACATGCTGCTAATTCCAAGACTGTGGAGTCGGTTAGACAAACCTCAGACTCCTCTGTTTTGCTCTCACTGCAAATTTGACTCCAACTCCACAGCCCTGCTTTCTTGATTACTTTAGCACTTCACAAATGAGTATGGGTATTCCTTTGCACTGCCTTTTTCCTGTGATATGTGGCAGAGGAGCTTCACTACTGAGCATGTACATAATGTTCTGACATATTCATATCAGTTAAAAGCCTAGAAGAGGATGCACAACCCACAGTCAATGCATCACTTGCAGCCTGTCAAGCTTTCAGCTGCAGCCCCCACCCTGCTGATGGTCAAGAGTCCAATGAGCTTCCTAATGAGAGCATTTATTGGTACAGCAGGCTGGGTAGAGCTAGAAAGCCCTCGCTGTTCCCCAGTATTATTATCTGCCCTGGGGTCTCCAGTATTATTATCTACCCTGGGGTCTCCAGTATTATCTACCCTGGGGTCTCCAGTATTATCTACCCTGGGGTCTCCAGTATTATTATCTACCCTGGGGTCTCCAGTATTATTATCTACCCTGGGGTCTCCAGTATTATTATCTAGCCTGGGGTCTCCAGTATTATTATCTAGCCTGGGGTCTCCAGTATTATTTTCATCTGCTCTGGGGTCTCCAGTATTATTTTCATTTGCTCTGGGGTCTCTAGTAGTATTATTTTCATCTGCTCTGGGGTCTCTAGTAGTATTATTTTCATCTGCTCTGGGGTCTCTAGTAGTATTATTTTCATCTGCTCTGGGGTCTCTGGTAGTATTATTTTCATCTGCTCTGGGGTCTCTGGTAGTATTATTTTCATCTGCTCTGGGGTCTCTAGTAGTATTGTCTTCTCTGAATGCAGTATTTGGTTGCTGGGGTGGCATTTTCCACTGTACTTTGGTTGTTGGTGCCTCTAGAGTACATTGAGCAGTAATACAATGTGGCCCTTGGACCATTAAATGTTGTTCTTCCCTGGCTGCAATCCTTAGATCAGAAATAGAACTGACATTTAAAGGGAATTTCAGAATTCTCCCAAGTTCTTATGAAAAAATATTCGGCACATACTGCATTGATCAAACTGTAGCAATTAACTAAATATTTGTGGAGTTGGAGTCGGTCAATTTCATAATTGGCTCCACCCAAATGGTCACTGGTACAATAATCATATTTTCTGACCAAATATTCTGTGTAGTGATGTAGAGAAGGTGGAAGGTTTCTCAATGGATAATTACACTAATTACTCCTCACCAGACATTCCTTCTTATAGGAGGAAATGATTGTATCCTGTAAATGTGTGAAGTACGGTAAATGCTGCTCCACATGTCTTATTCTGTAAAAAGGTAAGACTGATGTGCACTAGGATATGACGGTCTAATATGCAGCTGAGAGCAAGCAAGACGAACCTGTATTTATGACACTTTTACAGTCATCAGACAATAGAAAGTTGTATGTAAAAAGTAATTGAGACAAGGTTACATTCTACTCTTTGATGGATAAAAATCCATCTCCAAAGTATTTTCAGACATGTTAATCTTTATCCATGGCCGTCTTCTAAGGGTAGACCAGTGACATAGGGGCTCATTTACTAAGGGTCCGCGGAGCGCATTTTCATTGGGTTTCCCGGCAATTTCCGTTTTGTGCCGCATTTAACAGGGGATTTTGGCACACGCAATCGGATTTTGACGCATCGGCGCCAGCTTGCACGTGACACAAATCGGGGGGCGCGGCCGTTGGACAACCTGACGGATTTGGACTACGCACGGGATTTAACATTTCGAATTGTGTCGCAAGACACGCACTTACAAGCACCGGGAAGAAGAAGGTGAACTCCGGCGGACCTCAGCAGGGAAGCGACGGATACAGGAACTCGGGCGCACGAGCTTGAGAATCGCGCCGAACTTCATCTTCGTTGGACCGTCTGGAATCTGGGATCGCGACAGGACCAAGTAAGTAAATTTGCCCCATTGTCTTAAATTACGGTACCATAGTAACTCCTAAATATAAGGGGCTATAAACCCTACTGATATTTATTTTTTTCTATAGCTTGGCGAATTGCAATTTACCATGATTTACCACATTCAGCAAACATGGACTGGGGTGTTTCTGTTAATGTGAATGTACCAATATAGCACCTCCTGAGGTAGTTGTGTGACTAATAGTACTACAACAATAAGTGTCTTTTGTTATGGTTTTGTACAAACAGGGAGGATCTTCTAGGATCCACCTTCTTTTATTGGTTTACTGCCTCCAGACTTGAGCTTTGGCTGTCAAACCACACCCAATTCCATAGTGATGGTATATACAGTTTCTATGGCAGCTGTGTTACAGTATATATGATGCATGTGCTGAGAGTCCAAGAATAGCATATAGGTGTAACCTATAGATCAGTGGTGGGCATTGAATTTTCCCATGGGGCCACATGATTGGAATGGTTTTAGAGGATCTGAATAATCTACTTTGTTACTATATTCAGTCTATACATACTGTGCCTATATAAAACATTTCAATACTTCAATGACAATATGGAGGACCTAATTGCATCGTTATTGATTAGGAGGGGAGCTCAAGTTTCTTTTTTTTATTTACCAAGCTCAAGCAGGCTCGTGGGCTGTACAATGCCCAAATGTGCTATAGATGATCACATATTTATTCATACACACTTTTATTGCTCTATTCTTCAAAAATATCTAACTTTACGTATAAGGTGGGGAATTTATCATTGCTTGCACGAATGGTGCACAATGTGATCAGTGCTAAACACCACTTGTAGCTGTATACAAATCAACATAGTATCAAAAGGTTGTCTTTGTTTTCCATAGAGCTGCAGGAATATTTTTATCTTCACTCAATGAGTTATTATTATCTAAAGACAAAACAATCAATGACAAAATCATTACGAAATCTGCGAACAGACGTCCCACTGAAAAAGGTTTAGAAAAGTGTTTAATTGTATAAGTAAAGAATGGAATTTTCAAAATGTTATAAATTGGAATCTTTTCTCCCCCTCTGACAAGCACGGCTGCCTCTAACAGTCTCTTAGGATCCCCAGATAAAGAGAGCGCTGTGTATAAATTGCATAATCCAGGTCTCAATAATCAGAGCTCCAAAGATTTTGGGATTAATGAAACAAAATAACAGTTGGATGCTTCAGGATTAAGTACCGTTGACGGGCACCAAGTGGATTAAATCCTCCTTCCAGACAAAAATAATAAATAAATGACGTTACACTTAACATGTGTGTTTCTAAATGAAAGAATTAGGATTTAACGACCTGTGATCCCTTTTAGTTATTTATTCAGAAATTCTCTGATGCTGTCATTGTGGCAAAGTTTGATAAAAAGGGAGAGGCTGTATACATTGATGGAGTCGAGAGTTACGGGAAGTGGAGTGTTTAGACTGAAAGAGAACCTGTCAGGTTGATTTAGGACCCTAAACTGTAGTTACAGGTCCACATGGACCTGTGGTTTAGGGTGGTGGCACACGTGGCATTTTGAACCCGTTTTTTGGGCCGTTTTTAAGCAGTCCGTTAAAAAACGCATGTGTTTTTGAAATACGCATGCGTTTTTTGAAAACTCATCCATTTTTGACCAGTTTTAATTAAGATAATTGGTAAAACCTGTCAAAAATGGATCAGTTTTTTTAACGGACTTCTTCAAAACGGCCCAAAAATAGGTTCAAAATGCCATGTATGCCACCACCCTTAGGGTCCTAAATCGAAATCTGTATGACAGCTGTCTGGCCGCAATTTAAAAAAAAAAAAAAAAAACCCCAACATTTATACTTCTAGCTGTGAGTCTGATGAGGCACTTGCTGTACCGACCAGGGTCTACTGCGCCATGTTCACTTGCCGCGATCTCCGGAACAAGGCAAAAATAATAGTTTTTGTTTTTATGTTTGTTATCCAACAAACTGTTACAGAACAAATTGGGACACTCAGCCACCAGTCCATAAGGGCTTGTGGGTAATTTTATCTTTACAATTTTTTTCTGTTTACAGAACTTGTTTTCTGCAGGCCATATAGTACTTTCTAGTGGCACCATTTAATATTCTCGGCCATATCCTGCAAAGCTGGAAAAATAATTACCAAATGTAGTGAAATTAAACAAAACACGGTTGTGTAACAACTTTACAATCGTGGAAATAAAAAGGTCAAAAACCTTGCGAGTCAGATATGGCGATACTAGAGATTTTATTTTGACACCTGTAACTTTTTAATACTTTAGTTTATGGAGATGTGTAAGGGGTCAATGTATGTGGGGTGTGAAGACGTTTTAATTGATACCATTTTTTGACAGTTTGACAACTGCACAACCTTCTGTGTGCGTGGGTTTTTTAAAAAAACATTTTAATTTCAAATTTTGGATGTTCTTGTGTTCAAGGCAGGAATACATTTTTTTTTTTTTTTTTTGTTCTGGTTTAACCGTGGCAAGTAACAGGTTAAATGCCGCAATTGGTGCCGGCACCTAGCACAGCAGTTATGTGAACATGTTTGACTGGGTGATTTTTAGTTTTTGTTGTAGGCTCCGTCCCTGTATGTGCAACTGATACATTGGGGCACATTTACTAAGGGTCCGCACATCCCATTTCCATTGGGTCTCCCGACTATTTCCGATTTGCGCCACATTTAACAGGGGTTTTTAGCGCATGCAATCGTATTTTGGCGTAATCACGCCGACTTTTCATGCGGCACAAATCGGGGGGCGTGGCTTTTGGACAACCCGATTGATTCGGACTGAGCGCAGGATTTAGAATTCAAATTGTGTCGCAAGACGATGTACTCACATGCACCGGGAAGAAGGTGAACCTGAGCGGGGAAGCGACATATGCAGGAAAATGGATGCACGATGTTGGTGAATTGCGCTGCACTTTATCCTCGTTGGACAACGCAGCTCGGGGATCGCGACTGGATTGGGTAAGTAAATGTGGCCCATTAAGTTTGGACTATAATCTAAGCCTTTCCACATGAGTGGTAGTTGGCGGCACTCGGGCTCTCTCCTTTCTTGTCATCCACTTAGATTTTCAGTGTTGACTTAATACACTACAACTTGCTCATGCCTCTCTATGACTGACTGGGCAACTCCAACAGGAACACCCATCAGGGCGTTTGGGAAACTTTTTGATTTGTCTTGGGTAGTTCATAGCACTAGCATTATGATTTAGAGGAATTCATGATGCGTAGAATGATGGACTTGATTCTGCTGATTGGTGGGGTCCTGGATCAGGTATTTTAGGACTAAAGATAATCCAAAACAGCATTCAATGCTGCAAAGGAGTAAAGGAACTTGTTTGTAATCAAGTAATACCATTGGTCGTCTCAGGTTGACTGGTCAGATGGGCTAACCGGAGTACCAGAAAATCCCCCACGGGTTTCACAGGTTTAAATGAAAAGGATTACATTTCTACTTACTCCACATACTCCCACAAAACTTAATATCCAGTATCTCCTGCTCTATAACATCCTGCCTGCAGATACAATACTATGAAAAATCCCCACGGCTCCACCAGCTCTATAACATGCTACCTGCAAATAGGACACTTTGTATAGTATGCTTAGTTCCACCTACTTTATAACATGCTACCTGCAGATAGGACACTGTGTATAGTATGCTTAATTACGCCTGCTCTATAACATGCTACCTGCAGATAGGACACTTTGTTCAGTATGCTTAGTTACATCTGCTCTATAACATGCTGCCTGCAGATAGGACACTTTGTATAGTATGCTTAGTTCCACCTACTTTATAACATGCTACCTGCAGATAGGACACTGTGTATAGTATGCTTAATTACGCCTGCTCTATAACATGCTACCTGCAGATAGGACACTTTGTACAGTATGCTTAGTTACAACTGCTCTATAACATGCTGCCTGCAGATAGGACACTTTGTATAGTATGCTTAGTTCCACCTACTTTATAACATGCTACCTGCAGATAGGACACTGTGTATAGTATGCTTAATTACGCCTGCTCTATAACATGCTACCTGCAGATAGGACACTTTGTACAGTATGCTTAGTTACATCTGCTCTATAACATGCTGCCTGCAGATAGGACACTTTGTATAGTATGCTTAGTTCCACCTACTTTATAACATGCTACCTGCAGATAGGACACTGTGTATAGTATGCTTAATTACGCCTGCTCTATAACATGCTACCTGCAGATAGGACACTTTGTACAGTATGCTTAGTTACATCTGCTCTATAACATGCTGCCTGCAGATAGGACACTTTGTATAGTATGCTTAGTTCCACCTACTTTATAACATGCTACCTGCAGATAGGACACTGTGTATAGTATGCTTAATTACGCCTGCTCTATAACATGCTACCTGCAGATAGGACACTTTGTACAGTATGCTTAGTTACATCTGCTCTATAACATGCTGCCTGCAGATAGGACACTTTGTATAGTATGCTTAGTTCCACCTACTTTATAACATGCTACCTGCAGATAGGACACTGTGTATAGTATGCTTAATTACGCCTGCTCTACAACATGCTACCTGCAGATAGGACACTTTGTTCAGTATGCTTAGTTACATCTGCTCTATAACATGCTGCCTGCAGATAGGACACTTTGTATAGTATGCTTAGTTCCACCTACTTTATAACATGCTACCTGCAGATAGGACACTGTGTATAGTATGCTTAATTACGCCTGCTCTACAACATGCTACCTGCAGATAGGACACTTTGTACAGTATGCTTAGTGACATGCATAAAAAATGCAACACTAAATTGACAAACCCGCTTGAAATCTACATGCCTAATAGTATGAAGTTTACAATGCTAGTTGCTTTACTGTTCTACATACTTTAATTTCTAAAAAAATTCTGGTTACTTTTACTGGTTCTCGTCCCACCATTGCATCCAGTCCACAGGAATCTATAGGGATATTTTTCTTCCTGAATTTAACAAATTACCGTAATGAGGAATTGCGGATCTAGTGATGAATAAAGTAGTACAGGAACAGTGAAGGATTTCCACATACTCAAAATCTCACATTTCCAGGATTTTCTCACTGTGCTAAGAACTGCTGCCAAAGTGTTACATTGTATCGCAGCTTACAACAGATTTTCTGATTATAGGATACAAGAGTATTTACTTGTTAAAGTCTAGCAAAGTTCCTTGATTATCTAGGAAGCGCTGTCACTTGGAGAGCAATTTCTTCCCTACTTAAAGATTCAGAATGAGGCCTGTATGCGGGGAGCAGGGTGTAGGTATCGCTCTTTGGTTAGGTTACTTGATTCCTCCCACTTGTCTGTACTCTTGTGCAATCAACAAAAGCAAAATAATCAGGATCCTTCAGTATGAGACCAGACAGCTCGCACAGGGCTGGAAACTTCTGACAACAGACGCCTTAATTTAATTCTGCATAGGAGGTGTGTTACCGCTTCACTGCACATTTTAAGAGAGAGTTAGAAATCTATGGGCGATAATAAGACAGAAAAGCGTGGAAAATGCTTAACTAATAGGGACAGTTGTATAAAAATGGAGAACAAAGACTTTTTTTTTTAATTCTGTAAAACCGTAATGCAAATGTACAAAGCATCAGTTAAATTTAGCTTGCTAAAAGTACTGACGTGACACCAATAACACATGATTGCAGAGGACGGTGAAAAAAAAAAAAAAATATATATATATATATTATATATATGCAGCGGTCTTCTATTGTTTATCTGCAGCCAAGATTCCACCCAGTGGAACAGTATTGGAGATGCAGGGAACCTTTAGGCAAGTATGGCCTATAGCAGTGGTGGCGAACCTATGGCACTGGTGCCAGAGGTGGCACTCGGAGCCCTTTCTGTGGGCACCCAGGCCTTCACCCCAACACAAAGTTTGCCAACTATGACTCAAGGCTTTCTCGTGTGATCCAATACAGCCCAGGATGTGCCATGCTCAGCGCTATTTTAAAGCAACATGTAGTCCTGCCAGGACTACAGGAAGAGCAAGAAGGTGTAGATAGAGATGGATTGTCGTTGGAGCTCCTGCTCTGGGTCCCCTGATTCTTCCTCTTCAGGGGACCCTGGAGGGAAGCTACAATCCAAATTTCTCAATGATCTTTCTATTGTATTAGTGAACTCGGGACGCCAATATGATTAAAACCTGTGATACAGCAGCGATCAATAAGTTACTGCTTAAATGGTCATATTGGCACTTTGCGACATACAAGTAGATTTTGGTTATATATAACCGATTGTGTCTCCAACAGGAGATCAAGCCAAATTATGCACGACTAAGTTGAATGGCAAAAAATGATGATCTTTATTAATCTTGGTTAAAAACATTGACAAAACATGGAGCGACCCGGGTCACGCCAGCTTAGATTATCCACATGGGTAAGAACTTTACTTCATACATATTCTAATAAGACACCTTTCTTAGGTTATAGGCATTGCCTGTTTACCTATATATATGTGCAATATTATGCCGTGACTGTTCGGACAGAGCTCCTTTTCTGTGTATCCCATCCACCGCTGTAATTAACTCTTTTTAAACATGTTTTGTTTTTTTAAATGTTTTTCAGATGCCACTTGGCAACTAAAACTTAAAGGGACGGTCCCTTACCCCGGACAATAGACTCCATTATATGTCCAAGTAGATTTTGGTTGTAGCTTGGGCACTCTGTCTCCAAAAGGTTCGCCATCACTGGCCTATAGCATTGATGGCGAACCTTTTGGAGACAGTGTGCCAAAGCTACAAGCCAAGCCCTCTCAAATGTCACAAAGTGCCAACATGACATTTTAGGCAGTAACTTATTGATCCCTTCTGTATCATAGGTTTTAATCGTACTGGTGTGCGGAGTTCACCAATACAATAAAAAGATGGAGAAATTTGGATTGTAGCTTCCCTCCAGGGTCCCCTGAAGAGGAAGAATCGGGGGAGCCAGAGCAGGAGCTTCAATAATAATCTGTCTCTATCCACACCTTCTTGTGAGGATGTCGCTTTAAAATAGCACTGAGCATGGCACGTCCTGGGCTGTATTGGATCACCGGAGAAAGCCTTGAGTGCTAGCTGGCAAACTCTGTGTTGGGGTGAAGGCTTGGGTGCCCACAGAAAGGGCTCTGAGTGTCATAGGTTTGCCACCACTGATTTATAGGAAATGTGAACAGCATGATCAGGAGGACTTTTTAAAGCATCAATATCAAGCATGATAAACCAGGGACACTCATTGATCCGTGGAAATATTTTTCTTATCTTCTGTATTGTAGGTGTGTACACCGAAAAATATACCATGTTTTGAGAGTGCTACTTTTTTCATTTTTATTATCAATAAAACCTCTATGTGGTGGAAGTCGCTGAATCTCAATTAGAAGAAATGAGCACTAAATGACTTTCCCTTTGCCTCTTCTTTTCGATTCCTCCAGCAGTATTTTGCCTGTGTGTCTGAAGCTTCTACAGGCGGAGATGTTACAGTGTTTGGTTAGGGCTCCCATGTGTCCTAATAGTCCCAGAGCGATCCACGTTGTTACTAAAAAAAAAAATCTTTCTTGAGTATTTGTACAGAAATTTGCATGAATCCAATTTTGCGCTTGACTGGTTCTAGAAACTGTGTGTGATGATTCTATGTATGAGGCAGAGCACTGCGGTGTCCATAGTGAGCACGGTGGGGATAAACATATTCAGTAGTTGGGGGATATACAGGCGGTCCCCTACTTAAGAACACTCGACTTACATACGACCCCTAGTTACAAACGGACCTCTGGATATTGGTAATTTACTGTACTTTAGTCCTAGGCTACAATAAACAGCTGTAACAGTTATCACAGGTGCCTGTAATGAAGCTTTAGTGTTAATCCTGATTCTAATGACAACCCAACATTTTTAAAATCCAATTGTCACAGAGACCAAAAAAGTTCTGGCTGGGATTACAATGATAAAATATACAGTTCCGACTTGCATACAAATTCAACTTAAGAACAAACCTACAGACCCTATCTTGTATGTAACCCGGGGGACTGCCTGTAATCCTATATTGGGTTACATTATTCATTGCCCGTCATATTAGGCCCCATTGCAAAGATTTCAACTTAACTAAAACATTTATTTAGGGCACAGGACATTAATTTTTGTAATGTGTGTGTAAGTGTAGGGGGCAGGATATTGAGTACAGTAATTTCCCAATATACATCTATTGATAGTTCTGCTGCACTTTCTGTAAAGTGAACCATCCTGTTCTTTTCTACCTCATCAGCCAGACATTTCTAACCATAAAATTTCTGCAGATGGAGGGTCATGTTATCTCTCTCTGTCCATGAACAATCGCCCTGCCAGGACCTTGATCTTATATTTATGAATATGGTCCTGGTAGGGCGATCACATGACCCTCCATCTTTATGGTCATGAATGTCTGGCTGATGAGGTAGAAATGGACAGGAGGCTGCACTTTACATAGCAAGAAAGTGGTGCAGAGCTATTAATATATGTATATTGGTAATTTACCAAACATCCTGCCCACACTTACACATACATTATAAAAAACATGAGGTAAAGTGGCCAACCCCTTTAATTATATATAATAAATATATAGATATGAGAACAAGTGCATATAAGATATAACCTGGTACATCCGAATTAAATTAATATTGCCTAAACCTGGCGCTTACAGATGGACCAGTAGACTATTGTGGATGTATATGTTATGACTTTAGTTTTTTTTAAAAATGGCCATGAGAGTTTTCTGTCAGAGGTAGGATATACTGTCACCATTCAGGACACACATGTCTGGTCAAAGGGTCCAGAGCAGGACAACGGCTGTAGTCATTGTTGGCCCGGCCCACCATAGGCTCAGGCTCTAACTCAATATTAACCCCTTAACGCTCTGCACCGTAGCTCTACGGCGCAGAGGTATAAGGGATGTATGAAGAGGGCTCACGGGCTGAGTCCTCTTCATACAGAGGTGGGGGTTTTTGCATTTTGCACAAAACCCCCACCGCTAATAACCGCGGTCGGTGCTTGCACCGATCGCGGCTATTAACCCTCTAAACGCCGCCGGCCATCTTTTTTTCGATCGCCACGCCCCCGAACGTCATCGGGGGGCGGCGATCGGTTACCATGGTAGCCTCGGGTCTTCTTTTGACACAAGGCTACATGGTTTATGCAGGTTCGTTACAATGAGCCAGTGGCTCATTGTAATGTATGACCTGCAAAAATGCCATATATTGCAATACTGTAGTATTGCAGTATATGGTAGCAGCGATCTGACCATCTAGGGATAATGTACCCTAGATGGTCTAAAAAATAGTGAAAAAAAAAAGTTTAAAAAATAAAAAAAATTAATAAAATATTAAAAGTTCAAATCACCCCCCTTTCCCTAGAACGGACATAACAAACAGTAAAAATCACAGACATATTAGGCATCGCCGCGTCCCAAAATGCCCGATCTATCAAAATATAAAAACGGTTACGGCCGGTGGTGACCTCCGAGGCGGGAAATGGCGCCCAAATGTCCGAAATGCGACTTTTACACCTTTTTACATAACATAAAAAATGATCAAAATGTCGCACAGACCTCAAAATGGTAGCAATGAAAACGTCGCCTCATTTCGCAAAAAATGACCCCTCACACATCTCCGTGCGCCAAAGTATGAAAAAGTTATTAGCGTCAGAAGATGGCAAAAAAATGTTTTTCTTTTTTGTACACATTCGTTTAATTTTTGAAAATGTATTAAAACACAATAAAACCTGTATAAATTTGGTATCACCGCGATCGCACCGAACCAAAGAATAAAGTAGGCGTGTTATTTGGAGCGAAGAGTGAAAGACGTAAAAACTGAGCCCACAAGAACGTGACGCACGTGCGTTTTTTTTTCAATTTTTCCACATTTGGATTTTTTTTTCAGCTTTGCAGTACACGGCATGTTAAAATAAATAACATTACGGGAAAGTAAAATTTGTTACGCACAAAATAAGCCCTCACACAGGTCTGTACACGGAAAAATGAAAAAGTTATGGATTTTTGAAGTTGGAGAGCGAGAAATTAGCCGAAAAACCCTCCGTCCTTAAGGGGTTAAACAACCCAATCTGTATTCTACTAGGGTCTTTTTCCAAGGGGCTAAAAAAGGATAATTTTATCTGCTTGGCCCAAAGACTTTGTGTCGATCAGTTTATGCCCTACCATACTTCACCAAGTATCTTTTATTCTTTTAGTGCTTTTTTTTGTGTTGGTACACGGCCCATGTTACATTACAACATTACAGCTCGGCTTGCAGTCCTCCCTATGTGAACATTGTCCTATGATACACCACTATAATCTTCCAGTCTAGTTTTCCAATCTTTTTCCGGAATATTTGAAGGCCCTCTACACTACGCATTAGGAATTTTTTTTGCAGTATTTCAGAACTTTTTTTTTTTTTTTTTTTTGTACTAAAACAAGCCATTACTGTACAAAATAGACACTTGTTAAATCTGTAGAGACCTTGTAAATTGCTTTTTATAATAGATGATAAAAGTGCTACACAGTCACGGAGGAAACAAACTTGGCTTTGTGTTGCGTTCTGTGTAGACCCATTGAAGACCTCATTATGTCATCATTGTGTATTCGTAAGTGCTAATCCCTGCAGCCTTGTGAATCGTAGCACGGATTCTCTGGTGATTGACAATAGTGTATTATGAATTCACATTTGTCTCTCACAGAAGAGTCAGGGTTTTTTGTTAGAAATTGGCGCTATAACGTAAAAAGCAAAGTCTTTTATTTCCTTTTACAACTTATTATACTGTATTATAAGAATAATTCCAATGCATGGTGAAGTTAAAGGGTAAAACTCATAAATTTGTAACATATTTCGTTTCACGGGTCTGTAAATATAATTCCATGAAAACTTTCTGCCTGCAAGCACCACTGCTCCAGGGAATATGTTACATTGTATTTCCAGTCTTAAAGGGGTGTTTCCATTTCAGAAAATTAATGTTATTGTTTGTATTATCATAAAAAGTTATACAATTTTCCAATATATTTTCTGTATTAATTCCTCACAGTTTTCTAGATCTCTGCTTGCTGTCAATCTATAGAAATCGTTTGTTTATTTTCAGTGGACAGAAATCTGACCATGGTCACACAGGTGCACCGCTCGTTATATCACTTGGTGCTGATTACCTTCCGTGCTGCTAATGAGTTGTGCACCTGTGTGACCATGGTCAGATTTCTGTCCACTGGAATTAAACATAGAAGCTTTCTACAGAGATCTAGAAGGAATTGATACGGACAGTGGCGTAACTTTAAGCTGATGGGCCCCAGTGCAAAGTCTGTGCCAGGCCCCCGACTGGGTGTAGAGGTTGCACTCCACGCCCCCTCAAGTTATGCCCCTGGATACGGAAAGTATATTGGAAAATTGTATAACTTTTCATCATAAAAACATTAACATTTTAATTTTCTACATCTACTAGCATCTGACACACAAAAAGAGAGATGAGACAGATCAGAGGTGAGATGAGATCCCTGCAATGTGTAAAAAACACAGTGACACTCTCAGCTTTGTTAACTCGGCTATAACACACAGAGTCCGCTCTGCTATATGCCTCCCTCCCAGATAAAGACCTTGGCTATCTGTAGCTTGTAGAGTAAACTCTGCCAACTATTGCTTGCTGCCAGGAAGTGCCTGTGTCTGAGATGGTCTTGTAATGCAGGGGGAGGAGCAGAGAGCACTGCAGTGTGCAGACATGAAAAGCTATTCATGAGAAGAATCTGACCATAGTCAGAAGATTTACGGTCGGTTTCAGGGACAACCAAAAGTGTAAACACCAGGACTGATACAGACAGGCTGGACTTATATCTGTGAAATGCTTTCTTTTTGTTAATAACCGTGAATTAGAGAATGTGTGTTAATTTGTTACCCTGGGTATATTTAATAATCTTGTTTTCATGGGAAATACCCGTTTAATGTGTCCTGGGTGCAGAGTTTTTTTTTTTATTTGAACATAAAGGAAAGGCCATACAGAATGACCCATAAAACTCCAATAAATGAACATATCCACAGGAGAGGGCAGAAAGAGACAAATTTGGTCCCCTTGGTCCCTGGCTTTGGGTTTTGTTGTGTTGGGTGTTGATTGTTATTCTCGAGTTCCACTGCAAATCCTTTTTTTTTTTGGATGGAAATCATGAATGTATGGATGTGGAAATAAAATGTTTCGGAAGGAGGGCAAATTTGATTTTGGAGCACCCAAAAAGTGATCCTTGGGTGTCACAGACCTACATCCTCTGCCATCCTATCCTTGCATGCAGGGTAATGCTTCCCAAGAGTTTCCCATGCAGGAAATACACGGTCGCCCGGCCCAAGGGATCCATGAGAAACTTCTATTTTGTTGTTGATGAGAATCCAGATTTCAGCCGACAGCTCCACTAATCATAACACACGCAACCAAGGGACCTGAGCCATAACTCTACATTTCAACCCTCGATATTTTGGTGATGAGTCCTTAGCAGGACTGTATATGTCTGAGCGGATTGACCGTATTTTTCGGACTATAAGGCGCACTAAAAATCTTTTTGATTTTGTCAGAAATCAAAGGTGCGCCTTATAGTCCAGTGCGCCTTATATATGAACCGTACTTACAGACAACAGCTGCCTTTAGCTGTGCACAGGTCTGCCACCTGCTGGTCATTTATCCTTATAATCCAGTGCACCTTATATGTGAACCGTACTTACAGACAACGGCTGCCTTGTACTGTGCACAGGTCTGCCACCTGCTTGCTGGTCATTCAGTCTTATAACCAGGTGCGCCTTATAATCCGGTGCACCTTATATATGAACCTAGACGTTTTAGCAGGCATTTATTGATGGTGCGCCTTATAGTCCGAAAAATACTGTACATGATCTTCTGGTAAGATATATTTAGATATCATTAATAGTAGTCTGTTCCTTCTTTTCAGGGAATAAATCTCAAGACAGCGGCATCGCAGAGATGGAGGAGCTGCCTGTCCCTCACAACATCAAGATCAGTAATATCACATGTGACTCTTTCAAGATCTCGTGGGATATGGATCCTAAATCCAAGGATCGGATAACGCACTACTTTATCGACCTGAATAAGAAGGAGAACAAGAATTCCAACAAGTTTAAACACAAGGTAATTTTTTGTCAATTTTAACAAAACGTAGTAATATCCACTGGTGTCTGAGTGTATTATGCGGACCTTTACTTTGTCAAAAAGAAATAGGTTTTCAGGAGATGTGTCCCATTTATTTATTTATTTTTTTTAAGTTTTTATTGAGCAATTTTAACATTACAAGTTAAAGAAGCTTTAGGAGCTGTTGTACACGAAGGTACTGTATTCTTTTAAGATAGATTGTTTCATTTTTAAAACTGGGATGGCACTGGCTTGAATGGTGGCCTAATTTCCTTTGATTAGGGGTCCTTTTTCTGTGGGAGCTGTGAATATATGCTCACACTGCAGTATATAGGCCAAGGTTGTTGATACTGCTACTTCTGCTGTGCTGCATGTGTACTAACCCTTGCGCCACCCGCGAGGAGGGACCCGTTTTTGGCTCAGCAGCTCATCAGCAATTTACCTCTTGTTACACGATAGGTATATCAAAAAGGAGTGCAAAAAATCTTGTGTTTTACCAGCATAACATAGGCACCTGATACAATTTATATTCTGGGGGTGCATAGAGAATCTACCATATTTTTCGGGCTATAAGGCACATAAGTCCAGTGTGCCTTAAATATGAACCATACTTACAGACAACAGCTGCCTTGAACTGTGCACAGGTCTGCCACCTGCTGGTCATTCATCCTAATAATCAGGTGCGCCTTATAATCCGGTGCGTCTTATATATGAATTGTAACAGGAGAGAAATCATGATATTCTTTAGTATTGCCAATAATGGTGTCATGCAATTCATGGATTTATGATGCCTCTATAATTTGAATGGATAAATACTTTATTAAAAGACACTGGTCAGCTCAATAAAACAATTTAGCTGTACATAATAATGAAATGATCTCCCTAGCCCTCTTCCAGTTATGTCCCTGTGAATATCCTAGGTTTATCAGAACATACCAAAAAGCTGTGCTGTACTGCGACTGACCTATCTTCCAGCGATCCAAGCCTGGAAGTCACCGCCAGCATCCGGTATGGGAGTGGCGGTCCAGGAAGAATAAGAAGGGAGGGGAGTGCCTGGCCCACCCCCTAAAACGCCAGACTGCTGGAAGATGGGTTTGTCGATAGGACCGCTACATGCCACAGTATGGAACTGCTTTGTGGTATGTTCTAATAAAGCGAGGATTCTCACAGTGACATAACTGTTGGGGGGCTAGGGAGATTCTTTCATTAATATGTGTAGCTAGGCCTTTAAAGGACACCTGTCAGCTAAATGCAACAAAGTGATTTTTCAGGGTTTTTTTTATATTCCTTTTTTTATATAGTGCACACAGATTACGTAGCGGTACACAGAGCTTTTTTTCCCACAATGCAAATTTTAAAGGAAATCTACCATTTTTGTTTTCATGCATTGTGAACCAAACATACCTTGAGAATACTGTAGGCACACTGATGCAGAAACATATCCCTGAATTTTTCTGAAAAAAACAATTATACATTTATGATAATGAGGCTATGTCGCTCCTGTGGCTGCCCCGGCGCTTCTCCTCTTACATTAATTATGCACTGCTCCAGAGAATGATGTAATCACTGTGCTGTCCCTGACAGGCATAAGTAATCAATCGCTACACCATCCCCCAGCTGCTGTGTATCATCCAGCTCAGGTTGATACGTCCTGTGTGGACATTTTAGGAAGCTCCGTGCAATGAGTTTACAACAAGTATGCAACCCAGCTTTCTCAAGGTCCTGAATTTTATAATTGTTTTTGAGCAAAACCACGTGGATCATGGATTAAACAAGATATGTTTCTGCATCAGTGTAGCTACAGCATTCCAAAGGTATGTTTGGCACAATGCATGAAAACAAATGGTAGATTTCCTTTAAACCTTTCCAAAAAAGTTCAATATGGAATAAATGTCAAAATATACTTTTACCCAGATATAAACTACTGTAGCAGACCATATTCATTGTGACCTTTGACATCTGGGGGAAGCTGAACCAGAGAACACCACTCACTGTATAAGCGGACATTGGGATACATTGTAGCCATCTATAAGTAAGGATACATTGTAAATCCTCCTAATATAGCCTTACACCATAGCAGGAATGAATCCAGCCTAATGTGACACTGCACTCACTGTCTTGCTATAAAGATGGAATTTCAGTGAAAAGTAGATTCTTAGGGAATGAGAACATTATGTAAGTGGTGAATGAAACACTTTGCTACAATTTGTTATAAAGTCTTTTTGTATTCACTTTTCGTTTATACGACGTTCAATGAAGTTAAAAAATGTACTTGTTGGGTCTTCCTTTTCTTCGCGGTGAAGCTTAGGTGGGATCAGAAAGGCTCTGAGCTTTATTATTGGACGCAGCCTCCGCCAAGTCTTCAACATTTTAACAAGTGCTAAAGGGAATTTCACATTCTTGCGGACTTTTCCCTTGCCCGGGGGACTGTCAGTATAATGTGTGGAAGAACAATTATCTGGAAAGTAATAGAAAGGCAATTATTACAAGCCTTAATTGCCGCCTTTGGGTGTGTGGACCTGCTCATTGTAGGAGATCTCTTGATGTTGGTGACATCATATGCGGCCTGTGAATGTTTGTCAGTATGTGGCATGTCATCTATAATTGCAGCCATTTGCAGCTGTAGATCCGGTATAACTTGTGTTTGTGATGTACTTGTTCTAAGACTCGTACAAGCCCATTCACATCTTTATTTATCCTCAAGTCTCCCCGTTTTCCTGTTTTTTCAATTAAAGGGTTTCCATGTACCGAGCTGATCTGCAGTAACCAGGTGTGGCCACTATCAGGGATGGATTGAGGGGTGGGCACACGGGGCCCATGCCCAGGGGCCCCCATCATCTTCTCAGCAGGCTCTGCTGTGCAGGAGGGAGATCACACAGAATAGAGGGACAGAGAGGAGAATTGGTGTGGTTGTAGCCATTCCCCGTTCTGCAGTTAGGCAAAGGGGGAGACTTAGACTGTGGAAGGGGTAGGGGGGGAAGAACAGCAGACTTCCCCCAAGTCAAAGCCTGTCTTTACACCTTAGGGTGGCTTTCTGACACATGCATCTGAATGCATGCATGCATTTTCATGTTACTATGATGAAGCAGCCAAATGCATTGTAACATGATAACCCTTGTGTTGGGACACCACGTGTGAACGCTCCCTATGTGACCTGTGTGTAGGTTGCTTAGTTTATTATTCTTAAACTGCTTTTTATTTATTTTTTTACAAACCATACGGCTTGCACAGCCCCGTTATGGAGCTCTACTGACTGAGTCCCAAAAACACATAAAGACCCTCGAACACCTCTGTATTATTCTCACATACCACATCTGCCACTGAACTCTTCCTTATGAGGTTCTGCAACAGCTGAGGTATTTAATAGGTCACATGTTCCTGTTGATCTACGTTTTTTGAATGGCAATTCGGTCAGAACGGGAGGAGCCGAGACGCATGTAATCGGTAACGAGCAGCATATATTATGCATGTAAAACGCGTGGTACTTGTTACCAATGTCATGTGTTTCAGTTAAAACACATTGGGCCAAGCCTCTCCTCACTCCGATTGAATTACATTCAAAACGTAATTAAATGCAGCCATAAACCTGCTCTATCAATTATAACAATCTGGCGTAAATGTTGGTAAATCCGGCAACTGCTGCCTTATCCCTACCCTGCAGCTATTGCACAATTTGCTCAAGGTGCCAAGAAGAAGGATTTTGTGCTCTGATTTTCTCTAATTTAGATGCACCATTTAAGTAGTAGCCTGGGGGCAGACTGCTTCAGAGTACTGTATGCCTCTAACCATATACAGGCAGTCCCGGGTTACATACAAGATGGGGTATTTGGGTTTGTACTTAAGTTGAATTTGTATGTAAGTCGGGACTGTATGTTTTATAATTGTAGCTCCAGGCAAAATTTTATTTTTGTCCCACTGACAATTGGATTTTCTAAATTTTTTGCTGTAATGGGACCGAGGATTATCCATAAAGCTTCAGTACAGACACCTTACAGCTGATTATTGCAGTCTGGGACTATAGTAAAGCATTCAGAGACTTCACGAGAGGTCCGTCTGTAACTAGGGGCTGTCTGTAATCGGGTGTCCTTAAGTAGGGGACCGCCTGTATATATTAATAATATTACAGTACTTGGCAAATAAACCTCACACATTTCTAATGTGTAACAAAGTCTCATTTCTATTTTTCTTTAAATTGTCTTTAATAGGAAGAAAAATCATATCTGGCACAGATAACTCGACAAATCTGATTGTTGATGAGATGGAATCTGCTTAATTTGCCGCCTGTGTGCTGGGTGCATTTTGGATTATACAGATTTATTCCCATTGCAGAGTCGTCTAATCAGGAGGCTGCTACTGACAAGACAATATTCTCTGCATTATCTCCCGCAGAAGTTATCCCAACTTATCTGTAAAGTCAAAGTAGTTCTGTCTGCCCTGTGCCAGGTTTCTTAATGGGCTTCATCGTTACATTTAAACCTGTCACCCAGATTGCAATGATAACGTTATTGGAAACCTCCGATAACGCTAACAAACACCACTGCGGAGTACAATAGAAACGACGGTCTGGCGTATTCATGAGGGGGCGGGATTAGGGGCGGTGACTGCCGCATGACACATGGCATTCACAGCCGAGCTATGGAGCGAGCGGGAAGGCCCGGGGCGCGCGCTCCAAAGCTCGGCAGTGACTGCCGCGTGTCATGCAGCAGTCACTGCCCCTAATCCCGCCCACAATCCCGCCTCCTCATGAATACGCTGGACCACTTTTCTATTGTACTCCGCAGCGGTGTTAGATAGCGATATTGGAGGTTTCGGATAATGATATCATTGTAACATTGCTGCGTTTGTTTTAGCACTAGGAGCTTTAGTAAGCAGCTCCTAGTCCCGAATTTCTGGGTGACAGGTCCTCTTTAAAGGACATTTACCACCAGGTTACTGATTGTAGACCATACTTTTATGCATGCTTGTTAGCTATAGGCCCTAGAGCTAACAAGCATGCATAAGAGGACTAGAGTCTAGAGGATGATGGCACAGTCTTCAGCTAGATCCAGGGCTCCCGGATTCCTCAGAAAACAACTTTATAAAACTATGGAAATGAGTCTGAGCTGCTCAGTCACCTGAGTCATCTGCTGTTCCCTAATAATTCAAGACCTGAGTGAAGTTGGCACCCCCACCTTGTTCAATTCTTACAAAATTGGTGTCAAATGTTTGTGCTGGTTTGTGTAGTAGAAATTTTTGTTTGTGCCGCCATTGTTTTTAATAATAGTTCAGAAGTCTACCAGCCCCCCCCCCCCAACACCACCACCACCACCACCACCACACACACACATTACCCAAATCAATGAACCAAGGATCATTGTGCTGCTTTTGTTTTGAAGATATTAACTAAATTGTAAAATTCAAAAGGTCAGCCAGACCCCCCCCCCCACACACACACATTAACCGAATCAAACAGGTGGTGTCAAACGTTTGTGCTACGTTTTGTGCCACTATCGTTTTTAAGGTATGTTTAGGTGTTTACATAAGTTACGGTGTTTAGGATAAACTGCTAAAAAGAAAAAACCTAGTGACACCTCTCTGGTTTGATCAACAGAGGGAGCTAGCAAACACAATTTACTTTGGGAGCAATGAACTCTGATGACCTCTGTGAAAAACGATCAATACATTCATACAGTGACGAAATAATAGGTATTCGCTGTTGGTTTATTGAATGTCTTAAAAGCACAATAAAAAAAGGGTCTAGATTTTTATTGTGCTTTTAAGACTTTTAATAAACCAACATTGAACACCTATTATTTCTTCACTGCCCATTCATTATACCTGAGTGCGCCAACCAATCAGACCACGTCCCAACTTTCTATTCCAATGATCCTGCTCAGTGTGGCTACTGGAAACTCAGATTTTCATCAATGTTTTCTGGACCGGGAAGATGATCTAAGTAGTGTTGTGCCTATTCTTCAGCACAACCAGAGATGGTCAGCACCTTTTAATTTGTCCCTGACAATTTGCCCCATATGATATTACACCATCAGCGCTTTTTCTTTCCTTTTCTTGACGAGATGGCTAATGCACCAAAGTCCTTTATTCTAGGAACAGAAAAGTTTTTATTAAGTCTTCTCATCAATTCTGGTTTCGATTGTGAGGGAATTGAGCGGAGTTAAACTCATCAAATTGTTATTTTCCCTAGAACACCCAAAGCTTTGGGTCAAAACATTGTACCATTTGATACTTGACCATTTAGCAGCGGTGACGCTGTATTTTCAGGGACCAGAACCAATGGTCTTAATGTCTGCGCAATATTCTGAGCATCTGGCACACCGAGCCTGCAAGCGTTTACTGTCTGTGTTATAAAAACTCATCGAAATGAGACTTTACCAATGTAGCGTAACTTATTGCAAGCTCAGATACAGGTGTGATGAATCCATGACCATGAGCTCAAGCCACAGGCTGTCCCATAGTGTTCAATGATCCTTGGTCATGCATAATGGACACACAGCTTCCTGGTCATACTCTACTCTTTTCAGCTGCAGTCAGAGGAGACATAACTTCTGTATATTCTTCAACTCAAGGGAGTAAACCTCTCTAGCAGGGGAGGATTAAGGGCTCATGCAGACGATTGTGCGCAGCCCATGAAAACAGGCTTGTATGTTTGCCCAATTGCATGGAATGCACAGCATACGGCACGTCCACAGCATTGTGTACAGTCTGAGGGATAATGCCAAAAAAAACCTGTTTCCACGGGCTGCACACATTCATGTTCATACAGGCCAGGACCCATGGAAGTCTTAGGACCCATGCAAGGGGGTGTTAGCTTTCGGTTCTGCAGTTGGTGGACCTTTAACTCCTTAACAATTTGCCCCTTTTTTGCATTTGTGTTTCCAGGGTGGGTCCTTTAACTTTGCTACTATGGGGAGGCTGTGACTTGGCTACTTAGTGAGGGAACTGTGGTTTGGCTACTGTAGAGGTGACTGTGACTATTGGCTACTGGGGGGAGTGACATTTAGCTAATTGTTGGGGGTACTGTGACTATTGGCCACTGTGGAGGTCGCCGTGGCTATTGGCTACTGTGAGTGGGGCACTGTGACTACTGTGGGGGCAACTGAAATGGCTTCTGTGAGGACCACTGTTACTGTTGCTTTCTGTAGATTAGTGACTCTTTTGGCTACTGAAAGAGCACTATTACTATATTCACCACTGGGGGGCATTATGACTATATCAGAGACTTTTGGGTCACTGTTACTCTAGTGCAGTGGCGGCGAACCTATGGCACAGGTGCCAGAGGTGGCACTCTGAGCCCTCTCTATGGGCACCCATGCCTACACCCCAGCACAGAGTTCACCAAACAGGACTCAAAGCCTCTTGCAGTCCCAGGACCCTGGAAGGAAGCTATAATGATAATTTTAAAACTTCTTTCTACTGTATTGGTGTCCTCAGGTGCCGATACAATTTAAACCTATGCCAGAGCAGGGAGTAATAAGTTACTGCCTAAATTGTCACATTGGCACTTTGCAAAAAATATGTGGGCTTTGGTTGTAGTTTTGGGCACTCAATGTCTAAAAGGTTTGCCATCACTGTTCTAGTGCATATAATAGTGGCACTGTTGCTTTATTCATTACTTTGGGGGGCACCTTTGCTATATTGGATATTGTGGGGGCATTGTTACTATCATCTCCACGGTAGCGGTAGTATAGTATTACAGTTTACGTGTTCTTCCCATGAAAGAAGTTGGTTAAGATAAATCGGGGTGCAGGGTTTAGTTTCTGCATATCCTACCAATATCTGATACATGGAAAAAAAGAGATGGAACAAAGCAAAGTCATAAGATGGATATAAGTTTTTCTAACTCGCTTTACCCCCCACCCCCACCCTTGGATCAAGACCCTTGGATCAAGACCCTTGGATAGAGTTTTAGTGCTGCTGTGTCCTCTGCACACTGCTAGACAGGAAGTGCCTGTGTCTGTAGTGCTCACTGCCTCCTGCCCCTCCCCCTGCAGTACAAGAGAAGCTGTTACTGAGAGAGGAATCTGCCTGACCATAGCCAGGAGTTTTTGGTCATATCCAAGGACAACCAAAATGTAAATACCAGGAGACTGATAGAGACAACTTGGAATTATATCTGTGACATGCTGTATTTTTGGGAATAACAGTGAATAAGTGAATGTGTTAGTTTGTTATCCTGAGTACATTTAGGAATATTGTCTTCATGGGAATACCTGTTTAAAGTAGGTGCTAAGATTTTTGTGTTGCTAAATCCTAGCTTGAAGGAGCTCACGGGGAGGCCAGGTAGATGACGGCTTTGATTGAAGGACAATCTTTTCTTCTTCTGTCACCATATTCACAGTAACTGCTGTTATCCTTTCCTATAAGGGGGGGGGGGCAACACGGAGACAATCTTAGGGCTCATTCAGACGGGTGTTTTTGAGGTCTGTATGCTATCTGTGACATATAGACGTGAAAAAAACTGATGTGGATACAATACGGAATGAACACAGACATCACATGTGGATGTGCAGGGGACATGCCTGTGTGAATGATACCTTATTCATTCAGCATCGGGCAATAAATTGGATGCAGTATAAGGCTGTAAACTTGTTTGTTTCTGGTTCTGTACCTGTGTAGTAAGCTTGGTGCTTTTTTTATGTATTAGGCTTGGTACTGGTAACATCTGAATTTATTCATCTTTGTTCTGGTACTGTCTCTCTGTAGTAAGCTTGATTCCAGTGCTGTATCTATGTAGAAAATTTCAGTGCTAACAGAGCCAATGACATCCATAGCTATAGATCACCTGCCTTCTATGTTCTGACCAACCCCTCAATTTACTCTATAGAATCTATTTGTGTCTGGGCAGTAGAAAGAAGGCGACTTATAAACATTTTTTTTTTTTTTTTAAATCTGTGGCTTGATGACTTATCGCAGGATGTAACCAGAGCTCCTCAGTGTGACATACCACACCCTACATTGTGATTGTAGATTATATAGGAATGCCCTTGGTAGACATTTAGTTCCCAAATCTTCTCTTTTTCCAGACACAAAGCATTTTTTTCAATGCAGGTTTTTCTCTAACGGCAGAGCTCCCCCTGGTGGCATCTGCTCCCGCACACACTATTGAAGACAATAGATTTTGGTATTTTATTTGTATAGCTTTCATAGGAAACAAAGGCAGGTGAGGGAGGTGAACGCCTTCCCCAGAGCGGCTTCTGCAGATTGTTTCTTCTGTATCCGCAGATTTGTGTATAATCCAGCCCCGATAATAGCTGTGACTACGGAGCGGCAGCATTCTGCAGAGAAGTGGATGTGATGAGCTGAGCTTTTTTATAGAACCCACTATAGACTGATCAAATTAATAATAATAATAATTCTTTATGTATATAGCGCACACAGATTACGCAGCACTGCACAAAGCATGACACATTATTCCCTGTCCCCATGGGGCTCACAATCTAATCAACCTAACAGTATGTATTTGGAGTGTGGGAGGAAACCGGAGGACCCGGAGAAAACCCACGCAAACACAGAGAGAACATACAAACTCTTTGCAGATGTTGACCTGGGTGGGAATCGAACCCAGGACCCCAGCGCTGCAAGGCAGAAGTGCTACTCACTCAGCCCCCGTGCCACCCAATTTGTGTCTGCAGTGTCCACTTGTTTTAAGGAGACGTATTAAACTCTCGTGTTGCAAATCTAAACAGACTGGGTTGATTTTCATAAGACATGACAGGAATACAGTGCCAAGACAACATCCCCATTGATAATGAGAAAGCGAATAATGTAGCTTGTATCAGTACAGCCAGGGCTGACAGCAGGAATTTCTGGGCTACGCTCTGCCACATTTTTGGGGTTCCCCTGTATCTTCGGTTTATTACAGTTCACCATCCATACAAGCCTTTATACTTTATTTTGGCGGATAGTCAAACCCCCGTAGACTTTGATGGGTCAATTAGGTGTTAAGTCCTTTTCCATTATAGGAGGAGAGAAGGTGTAGAGCATAGGACTCTTGATCAGATGGATTTTAGTGAGGAAACTTTGCTCTATATAGACTTCCATCAAAACTGCCTGGCACAAAGTGTAGGAAATTTTCATCCTTTGTGGGGTGTCTGGAAACTACTGATGTAAGACCACGGATTGTGTCCAAGCAGAGGTCCCCATATGATCATTGATTAAATGATCAATAGGACTTATAACTGCTGAATTCACCCCAGATATCTTCAGCTCATAGCATTACATCTCCACACTGTGCCCCTAAAGATACCACAGTCACAGTTTAGAATTCTTTGGATAAGTGTCCCACACTGCGCTCATAAATATTATATGCTTCTCACAAATAACTTCCCTGTGCTCTCCTGCACATATACAGTATATATCAATTATTGCTATATAAATTCTACAGCACCCCCTAAAAAAATGTAGTGTACCCCTATAACAGTGGTGGCGAACCTATGGCACTGGTGCCAGAGATGGCACTCGGAGGCATCTCTGTCGGCACACAGGCAGTCTCCCAGGCACAGAGTTTGCCAGACACGGCATCTTCCTGCAGTCTCAGGCAGTCCAAGTAGTTCCCTGCTATTGTAAAGTGACCCATCCTGTGCTGCTTGGTCCTGTCCAAAGAGTGAAAAGGTGTCGGATTGGAGCTCAAAGATTCTGGTAGCAATAAGTTTGTTACTGCCTAAATTGCCGTGTTGGCACTTTGGGAAAAGCTAGTGGTTTTTGGGTCTCATTTTGGACACTCTGGGGGTCATTTACTAAGGGCCACAACGTGTTACCCGAATATTTCCGATTTGCGCCGATTTCCCCTGTATTGCCCCGGGATTTTGGCGCCCGCGATCGGATTGTGGCGCATCGGCGCCGGCATGCGCGCGACGGAAATCGGGGGGCGTGGCCAAACGAAAACCCGACGGATTCGGAAAAACCGCCTCATTTAAAAACCGAAAATGTGTCGCTTGGGACGCGCTTACCTTCACTTGGTCCGGGTCGGTGAATTTCAGGGCACCCGGATGCTTTTCAGCGCAGCAGCGCCACCTGGTGGACGGCGGAGGAACTACCTTAGTGAATCCCGGCCGGACCAGAATCCACCGCAGAGAACGCGCCGCTGGATCACGAACGGACCGGGTAAGTAAATCTGCCCCTCTATCTCTAAAAGATTTGCCATCACTGCCCTATAATGATATATGGAAACTTATTAGTAGCAATAATTGTTTTTGACAGGTCACGAATATATATTATTCATCATCAATATCTATTAGGCCTAGAAAACATTGGGGTCTCCGTATAAGATTCTCTGATGTCTGGGAGCAGCTTTCTCTTTATACAGCGAGATGACAGCATGCGAAATACTTGATTTTTCTTGAACAATTTGCATATCATCCCCTAAAGCGCTTAAGCTTTGCTTCCCATCAGCAAATAGAGTAATGACCCAGAACTGCCTCATTAACAGCGCAGAATGAAGCCCACGCCTGTGAATAATAAGGCAGCAGCATTAATTGCTTGCAAACAAAGTTACAGGCAGCAAGAACGTTCAAGAAATTATTAAAATGTGTCATTTTATCCAAAAAGAAATTTGTAGCTCAAATGTGCACCAGGTCTGGACGTAGAGTTTGTGGTGTGGCTCAGCGGACCAATGTATTACAAGAAGAAGTCACGTCTTCCCTCAGAACATAGGAGGTTTGCACTGGCATTAGAAATACCTTCTCCCCACAACATGAAGACTTTCAAATGTAGGAACTAGGAGTTCACTAGCTACAAGGCGAGTTTAGCCTCTTGCCTCAGGCAGCACCAATTTCAGCAAGAATGGGACAGTAACCTGCCACAAAGCAGAATTTAACACTTTAAAAAAATTGCATGGAGACACTGTATTCAGTACCCATGTTCCAAAAAAAAAAAAAAAGAAGACCTGATCTTATTGCTACTGGGTGGAGCGCCGCTCTATAACTCAACCTCAGGTAGCCGGATGTTCAGGTTCACCTCTGGCTGCATGGGGTGCTTTTAGAATAAGATGTCAATGGCCGCCAGTGGTTTTAGAATAAGATGTCCAACAAGCTACTGGTTATGATGATCCGGTATACACATGCATCCTTATAGGTGGGGGACTAAGATTTACTATTGTCCTCCACAACACAGTACTGACAAGTTGGGGCCTTAGCACCAGGATGACAAGAATGGTACCATAATATGAGTAAATGGAGGAGCGGATTGAGTATACACACTGTTCCCTATGTCCATCGATTCCATATGGACCCAATGTTCAGCACTTTGTTGTGGATAGAGCATAAAATGTCCGAAAGTATATACAAAGTGCAATATATGGCTAAAAATGTCCAGTTCATCAAGCCATCAATATCTCTTACCTCCCCCTAGCCTCATCTTGATTAGCATAAATTGAGCTAGTGTGAGTGTTAACTACCACTACAGGAGGTAGAGCTTCAAAGGAATCCCTCAGCCACAGCGACTCCAGGATCTTTCAATTTTGAAATTTTGTTTTGACAACAGTCATAAATATCCCCATCCAATACGTTGGTTATGGACAGTTATGGTCCATCTCAACCCAAGGGCAGAGACATTTTTTTCAAGTTGGTATAGCCAGGGGACCACATACATATGGATGCTATAGGTTCTAGCAGTCTTGGACATAGAGATATCTCTGAATGGAACCACAGAAAATGGGTCAGGTTTGGTATCAATGTGATCTAGGGATTCACCAGGGTCCAATGACCCCAAAACCCGACCCTATGACTTTGCATTGAGAAGCTAGAGCTTCTCCAAGGTTCTTTACTTAACACCAGGTAGGAGGGTGCTTAGAGCCCTACTGTTGGTGTACAGGGGTGTGTCCGCACCCAATATAATCAAAGCACCCCTGAGACCCAGTGTCTTTTATTTTTCTGGGGAACCATACCATCACAAGTGCAGGAAGGATCTTAAGGTATGGACTATCAGTTCCCATTAGGCCCACACAAGGCAATTTACATACTGATACTTGTAATCCTACCTGTGTACTATGTACTTTACATAACTGTGTGTATGTATATATGTACCGTTTGCACCCTTAAGGATAATAAAATATAACATTTAACCTGTGTTGCTCTTTTATCTCGATCCACGAATCCCCACATCCGGGTCTTGAATTTATACACGCTACTATACGTTACCTTACGGACCAGGCTTATATTAAAGGAGAACTGGTGGCAGCTTATTAGGGTTGATAGGGTTCTGTTTCACTGAGGTTTGTGAAAGTCTTATAGCCTTTCAGGGGTGTAATTTATTGTTGTGCCATATCCGGATGTTGTGTAGACAACGAATTCACTTTCTCCGCCTTCCAGAACCAGTGCATTCTGGGAGTGTCTATAAAAAAAAAAATTGATCTTGTGTACCTCTCGGGGTACAAAACATCACATTTTCATCACAACATATATTGCACTATTTTCATCGTTAGGAGTTGTCCTGAGATTTTAACACTATCCTCTATCCACAACTTAGTCCTGATCAGTCTGACTAGAGAGACCCTTATGGCATTACCGGACATATAGAACCTGCTCTATCATTCATGTAACGTTTCGGCCCCCTAAAGGGTACACAAGGTCAATTAATTATCCTTTTATAGACACACTCAGAAAGCACAGGTTCTAGAAGGAACAGGAAGTGATTTAAAGTTGCCCACACAACGTCCGTATATGACACAACGATAAATCACAACCCTGAATTGCTATAAGATACCTCTCACTAGCCTCAGTGAGACAGAATATTATCAGCCCTGATGAAGCTGCCACCAGTTCTCCTTTAATATAAGCCCAGTCCGTAACGGGATTATATAGGATGAAGAACCAACACGGTGGCATGTATATAACTGAGACCTGGATGTGGATCGAGATAAAAGAGCAACACAGGTTAAATTTTATGTTTAATTAAGCTCACACAATAGATATATATATACAGTTAAGAGTACAAAATACAATGGTAGCACTACAAGTATCAGCAATTCGTACGTTAGTTACCTTATGTGTGGGCCTAATGGAAACTGATTAGTCCTCACCTTAAGATCCTTCCTGCCTTCTGATGGTAAATGGTTTCCCAAGAAGCAGCAAGGGACATCAGGGGTCCCCCTGCACACCCCAGGAGGGCTCATAGGACATAAGGTATTAAGTCCAGAACTTTGGAGAAGCCATAGCTTCTCAAGGGGAAGTCATAGGGTCAGGGTTCTCGTATCATTGGATTCAGGTGAATCCCTGGACCGTATTTAAACCAAACCTGACCCATTTGCTATGGTCCCATCCCAAGATAGTTATATCTCTGTGTCCAAGCATGCTGGAACCTAGGGAATCGGGGCACTATGATCCCCTGGTTACCCAGATTACAAAAATGTATATTCCCTTTGGCTGAGATGGACCATAACTCTACAACTGTCCCTAACCAAAATACTCGTATTGGTCTGAGATTTTATAATCCTTTTGTCTTTTGGTTTAAAGATTGGGGGGAAGTCTCCTCAAGCCTTTCGGAGTCCTTGTGGCTGCAAAAGGTGTCGGTTAATAGCTACCCCCTACAGAGCCAGAGTCCCTCTGCAGCCTTTGTAGTAGGACGTTTCCATAGGCTCATTAGTTATACAAGATAAGGTTAGGGGGAAGTAAGGGATATTAATGGCTTGATGAACAGGACAAAACCAGGCATGTGAATCTCCCTCGTACATGTATGTTCATCACAATATCTGGCATGTGAATCTCCCTCGTACATGTATGTTCATCACAATATCTGGCATGTGAATCTCCCTCGTACATGTATGTTCATCACAATATCTGGCATGTGAATCTCCCTCGTACATGTATGTTCATCACAATATCTGGCATGTGAATCTCCCTCGTACATGTATGTTCATCACAATATCTGGCATGTGAATCTCCCTCGTACATGTATGTTCATCACAATATCTGGCATGTGAATCTCCCTCGTACATGTATGTTCATCACAATATCTGGCATGTGAATCCCCCCTGTTCATCACAAGTGGGAAACGATCAGCATCCCTTGTAGGGAACAACCATAAACATCTGTGCCAAATCCTAAACTATAGTTCTGGCAGGAGATAGAGAGGAAACCTAAGATGTCCCTGACCCGCCTTGTGCATGACCTCATATACCAAACTGTGCAAGAAAAGACAAAATATTGACATGAAACAAACTGCAGACAAAACAAATAAATGTGTCTTCTGTATTTCACGTTTCATTCTCCGCTCAGGGCATGACTTGTATTTATGTAGAAATGATGTTGTCAGGTCTGATGGGTGCACAATGGTGTTTTATAAGAAGATTAGGCATAAAATTAGTTCTACTTAATTCTATTTTAACACATCCCTGCTCATCGCGAAATAAAATATTCCCTTCTTACCGGCTTTCTTTTATGCTTATGATAATGGGACATCTGCAGATTCAGATTTTTTTTATTTTTTTTTTAAATACTAAACATCTGTTCCATGTACAATGGAAACCCCGGGTCCTGGCGCATCTTACACCGAGAATCACAACTTCTGTAACAGAGTGATTTACAGCCGCTTGTGGGACATGGAAAGGGTTAGTCATTTTATGGTTATGGCTATGATTTTTAAACAAAAAATAAAATAAAATCAATTAAACCAGGGACACATCCCACCTCCCCCCCCCCCCACTTCTGCCTAATGTAAACGGGGTAACAGCATGTGAAGCTGGTAATGCAGTCCCCCCTCCCGGGCCATCCTGGTCCCTTAGCATAATGTTAAACTATGTGAAGAAAGGAAGAGATACTCGGCACTAAACTGCAGACTTGAATGGCAAATATTCCTAAAATCTTCTTTATTCAATACGAAGAATAAAAACAGAACACATTTCCACAGAGACCAATATCCGGACCTACGCGTTTCGGCTGATCAAGCCTTATTCATGGTCTTCTTGGTAGATCGTATTGAATAAAGAAGATTTTAGGAATATTTGCCGTTCAAGTCTGCAGTTTAGTGCCGAGTATCTCTTCCTTTCTTTACTTACTGATGTCTTAAAGTCTCCACATGATCTACGAGCACCTGCAAAGGATGAGAGGCTAAGCGGCTGGAAGGGTGAGCTGGAATCGCACATTGTGCACGACCTTGTTTCTAATGTTGAACTATGGTTTTAGAAGAAAGGAGACCATGGACAACCCTATAAGATTACCACAATCACAGTGCCTGGGTCCATGAGTAAGTTTCCCTGGATGTTTTTGGTAGATGTTCTTCAAGGCACAACCTTTTTTGGTGCGAGGGCCACATTGTCATAACACTACCCTTTAGGGGGCCACACTATTAACAAAAATATACAAGAATATAACTACTATAACATTGCCAGGTCTTGTCGCTCTTCTCAATCAGGTAGCTCCCCTCAATGTCTGTTACCCCCTTCTCGTACAGTAAATCCACCCTGGTCTCCCTAAGCGAGCTTCTCCTCCCAAGAGTAACATAGGGATATGAGGCAGAAAGAAGATGCTCCAGAATTTTTCCTTCCAAGAGAATTACATTTGTTTTATTCATACATATGTGAGCACAAAGACAAAATCTCCCTAATCTTTCTCCATTCTCTTTCCATAGGACGTCCCCACTAAACTGGTCGCTAAAGCGGTGCCTCTGCCAATGACAGTCCGTGGACACTGGTTCTTAAGCCCAAGGACTGAGTACACTGTGGCCGTACAGACGGCATCGAAACAGGTGGATGGAGATTACGCGGTGTCTGAGTGGAGCGAGATCATAGAGTTCTGCACAGCAGGTGAGAGCCATCTCTTGTCCCCTCTTATCCTAAAATCCAGGGGGTGAGGATTGGGAAGGTAGCATCAGACAGAATTTAGAACAACTGTTAATGAATGAATACTTTTATGCAAATACAAGAAATTTTGTCTTATCTTACAAGCAGATGAAATAATTTTTCTTTAATATCAGGTTTCTTTTCCTGCTTTTCACATAGAAGTCTATGGAGAGGATAGGAGGTAAAGGAGACTGCATAGACCTGGGGGGGGGGTCATGTGATGTCACACAGGTGCACCGCTTGTTATATCCCTGGTCATGTGATGTCACACAGGTGCACGGCTTGTAATAACACAAAGCTCTGATAACTCTGCGATATAACAAGCGGTGCACCTGCGTGATTGATTTCTATCCACAGAAATCATTTCTATAAAATGACAGCAAGCAGAGATCTAGAAAACAGTGAGGAATTGATACAGAAAGTGTATTGGAAAACTGTCTAACTTTTCATAATACAAACAATAACATTCATTTGCTGAAATGGAAACACCCCTTTAAGACTGGAAATACAATGTAACATATTCCCTGGAGCAGTGGTGCTTGCAGGCAGAAAGTTTTCATGGAATTATATTTAGAGACCTGTGGAAGGAAAAATGTTACTAATTTATGAGTTTTACTCTAAACTTTAGAACAATAGATGAGCGACTTTTTCGAAACGGTTTGAATAAATTGATTTTCTTTCAACTTTTGTTTCAGATTACTCAAAGGTGCACCTCACACAACTGATGGAGAAAGCGGAAGCGATTGCAGGACGGATGCTGAAATTTTCAGTTTTTTATCGCAACCAACATAAAGAATACTTTGACTATACACAGTAAGAGATCGCTATATGCCCAAAGTTACACAGGGTCATAAGATGGGACGCAGAGCAGTGTCAGATCTCGCCCACGGGAGAGCGTGGGCCCAGGGCCAATTGAAAATGCTACCCCCCCCCCCCCCCCTGTGCCCAATGCCGCTACCTTACACACTATTAGTCAGTCATTAGACACCGGCATTAGTGTCCTCGAGCACCTTACAGGGGATGATGTGTTTCATTAGAAAGAGGACTTCTTTATGATTTCTCATGTCCATGGTTTCCAGCCCCTGTATAATAGATTCCACCATTGACAGTATATAGTGCGACTCCAACCCCAGTACACACAGCCTCTTCTCCCCCCCCCCCCCCCCATATAAACGGCTTGCTCCCCCAGTATATACAACCTGGCCCCCAGTATACACAGCCTCTCCCCCCCCCCCCCAGTGTATATATCCTGCCCCTGGGTATAGACAGCCTGCACCCCTCCAGTATATACAGCTTCTCCCCCCCATGTACACAACCTGCCCCCCCAGTATATATAGCCTGTACCACCACCCAAATATACACAGCCTCCTCTCCCCCCCCCTAGTATATACAAAGCCCCCCCCCCAACAGTATACACAGCCTATCAGCTACTCGCAGTATACACAGCCGCCTCCCCCCAGGTATATACAGCCAGCACTCCCCAATATACACAGCCTCCCCCCCCCCCCAGTAAATACATCCTGCCCCCAGGTATATACAGCTTGCAACCCCACAGTATACGCAGTCCCCCCCCCTAGTATCTACAGCGCACATCCCCCCCCCTGTATGCACAGCCTGCCTCCCCACCCCCAGTATATACATCCTACCCCCGGCATACACAGCTTGCAACCCTCCAGTATACACAAACTCTCCCAATATACACAACCTCTCTTCCCAGTATATAGCCTGCCCCCTCCAGTATACACAGCCTCTTCCCAGTATATAGCCTGCCCCCTCCAGTATACACTGCCTCTTCCCCAGTATATAGCCCCCCAAATAAACATACACAGCCTTTGCCCCTAGTATATATCGCCTGACCCCCACCCAAATATACACAGCCTATCACCTACTTGCAGTATATACAGCCTGCACTCCCCAATATACACAACCCCCCCCCCCCCATGTAGCCTGCTCATCCCCCAGCATATACAGCCGCTGCCCCCAGTACACCAGTTTAGGAAAAAAAAAATGGTTTTACAGCTGACACCCATTTAAAAACTTTTACTTACCTCCAGTCCCAGCGCTTCCACACAGTTCTTTTTCTGCTGGCGGGCGCATTGTGTATGGTGACACACGCCAGCCTGTGTCCTGCAGAGCGGTGCGCACAGAGATGATGTGCTGCACGTCGGCGCCTTAAGGGCGCCGAATTTAGATTTTTCAGGTAGTACAGGCCAGCCAGCATATGGAGAGTCCATACTACCAGCAGCGAAATGCCGCCATTTAATGGCTCCGCAATCTGCCGCCTGAGGTGGGGACTTCACTAATGGCCCCATAGCAGGCTTCTGAAATGATACTTTATACATACACACATTTATATACTTCTATGAACACATTTACACACATACTGATATATAAATGTATGTACTTACCGTATATAATTATATACACATACAGTATATAGACATGTATATTAACATATTGCACATAAAGTATACATAAAGTAAATTTGAAATCTATATTAAAAATCTGCCGATACCGCTTTTAGGAAAACCGTTAACCCCTTGCTCTTCATAGTAATTAGTGATTTTTATTCTATGGGTCAATACGATTATGGGAATACCATACTTTATGATAGTGATATTTTTTCTTATGTTTTACAATTTTTTTCTAAATAAAATCTAATATGGGGAAAAAAAATTGTTTTTGCATCGCCGTCTTCCAAGTGGCATAACACTGTTTTTTCTCAATGGAGCTGGTTGATGGCTTGTTTTTTGCAGGACATGTAGTAATTTACACCAGTATCATTCTGGAATAGATGTTTTTTTTTTATCACTCTTTATTTCATTTTTTTTGTGGGATGAAATGGGTAAAAATCTTTTTTGGCGGTTTTTAAATTCTCAAGCAGTTTTAATGATTATTTTTTATTCTACGGGTTCTTACGGACAAGGGTGATTGGGTTATGATTTTGACCTTTCACATTAATGTCATTTTATATGCTTATGTGGATTTTGGGCATTAATTTATAAATACATTTTTCATTGAATAACTTTTTAAACTTTTTTTTTATTTATTAAAGTACCATATGTAGGAAGTGACTCTCAGACTTGAAGGGGCTATAATATTCATACTGCCCTGTGCCCCGTGTAGGGCATCTTTCACAAGGACGAAGGACTCATGGAGCCAGGAGCCCCTTAGGCTCATTTGCATAAAGTGTTAATTGCATGCCATTTACATACACAGTCTTACATACCTACCTGGTGGTAGATGTCCTTTAAAGCAGCTACCAAAATCTCTATATATACAGTAAAGATATTTGTTACTCTAATAACGGTAATGTTTTAAATATAAAATAATTTTTTTTCGAGGCAAGTGGTTTGAGATGCAGTCTGGGACACGCCACAAGCCCAATGAGTGAGTTTCTCAGACAAAATAATAATATAGTAAAAAAAAATAGTACCAATTGCCAAGCTGATAAAAGTTTTCCACGTACCTCTCGTTTGTCAAAAGCCATGGTGACCGGAATATTTTTAACACTTTTTTTTTTTTCAGTGAACATTCTGTGTTGTACTTTCTCTAATATTTTTGAAATTTAATTTTATGACGATAATATGAATGTCTGTCCATCTACACCGGTAATATAGTGGTTTTTCTACAGGACACACCATGGGAATGTCATGCAGCCCTCTCCAAAGGACAACAGCGGCAGCCACGGCTCTCCCATAAGCGCCAAACTGGAAGGAATCTTCTTCAGCTGCAACACTGAGTTCAACACCGGCAAGCCTCCACAAGATTCACCGTACGGGAGGTACAGGGTGGAGATCCCCGCTGAAAAACTCTTCAACCCAAACACCAACTTGTACTTTGGGGACTTTTACTGTATGTACACGGCCTATCACTACGTCATCGTAGTCATCGCTCCGGCAGGATCTCCAGGAGATGAGTTTTGCAAGCAGCGCCTTCCTCAACTGAGCCTGAGCGACAACAAATTTTTGACCTGCACCGAAGAGGAGGGAAGCCTTGTATTTCGCCACGCCCAAGACGTGATCTTGGAAGTCATTTACACTGACCCCGTGGATCTTTCTTGGGGCACAGTGGCAGAGATCATTGGGCATCAGCTAATGAGCTTGTCTACTGCAAACGCAAAAAAGGATCCCAGCTGCAAGACCTGCAACATCAGCGTGGGACGTTAACGAGCCGATCAGCCGACCGCGCAGCAGTTATCCCTCCCTCTTCATTCTTACCAGACGTTTTGTCCGGAAGCATGCAAAAATGCAGCTGTCACCAAAAGCATACACTGAAATTATAACTCCTTAACCCCTTCGCTGCCTGACGAAGCCTGCAAGGCATTGCACTGTAGCTCCTCCCGCAGCAAAGGACCTAAATAGCTTTTTTTTTTTTAAAAAACTTTTTTTTTTTTTTTATTATTTGTGAAGTTGATGCTGCTCTTAACCACTACAAACCATTCTGTTCTCTGCCAACTGTTAAAATCTAGATGTTGCAAATGTTAATATTTTTTTTTTTTCCTTTTTTTTGGGTTCATTTGCCGTTTTTTTATATTCTTGTTTTGCCAAACATAACAAAACTATATGTAGTCTGCTTTAGCAAAAGGTAAAAAAGCAATTACCAATTCTGGCTTTATTGGGGTGTCTAAATAGCAATTATTTTAAGTTACTAAAAACTATTTGGGAACTAAAAATTATTATTAAGAAAAAAAAAAAGCATGAAAATTTCAGCATGATTGGAGCTCTCCAAGCCTAGAAACGTCAGCACTTCCAATGTCGCTCGACAATTGTTAAATGTTAAAAAGATACTAGCTTAACAGGAAACAAATACTGTATTCCACCATCATAAATATGATAGAAAAATATTTTATTTGTACCGTTGTATAAAATATTTACAAATCATATAGAATATATAGAGCACATTTTATTAGCAAGTGTATACATGTCATAAACCATTCTTCCCTTATCAAAGATGTAGACTGTAAACTTCATCAAGTCGTGTATACGTTCCTGTTATTCTTGCTTCAAAAGATTTTAATTAAAAACAGAACTGAAGTCATTGCGATTCATTATGTCGAAAAACAAAAAAAAAAAACCTCAATAGAATGCAACCATCACAAAAGGTCATGAAATTATTTCACTTGCAAATAGTAATTATATATATATCTAGAATTATTATTTTTTTTTTCACTCCCAATAAACAAATTTGAAAACGTCTGTTTTTAAAATCATGCACTTTGGATACAAGAGAAGTAAGAAAAGTTTTCCGACTCATTAGGAAGAGTTAAAAACAAAATCATAAATAAAAGACGAGTGTTTTGCCCGATGGCAAAAGACACGACGGATCTAGAGGTTGTGGGTGCCACGGGTGTAAGAAAAGGGAACGTTAGCAGCAAACTCTGATACCACAGATCATTCTGTCTTCCGGAATCGGACTTTATTCCGAGAGAGTTCAGTAGAATCAAACATGAGGAGATTAAGGCAGCTTTGCATATTTCAACATTCGTCAAAAAAATATATATAGAAGGTCATAAAACTCGCCCTAACTGTAGGAGGCAATGAGGTGTCTGGAGCCTGCGTATGGGAGGTGCATTGTACACTGCCACACACTAGCAGCGCCCCGTCAGCTTGGCAGAAAGGGGGTCATTTTTACAAGAAAAAATAAAACAAGGTTATTAATTTTCATTAACTATTTAGTGTGGTGCAAAAGTTGTCAACAGAGAAGTGACCAGAGCCTTATAGAAAGAAGCTAGCATTTGTTATAAGACATCGGGTGATATAGTGTATGACCGTATATGGCGTCCATGTGCATTGTGCACGGTAAGCACTTGTGTGTCACCGTACCATGACGTGGCCAGGAAAAAAAAGATGCTGCATCTTTAGCTGTACTTACAGCTATGGAGAGGGGGAAGGGTGAGGAGCGCTAACCCCTCCAGCCGAATGTATGCTGGTCCCGGTGTACCATGTGAAAGGATCTTAGACAGCTGAGAGTGGAGGTTCATCCCTTGGAGTCAGAGGCGAGTTATACAACGGGGCTTTCTTTACCCTATCAAGATGTCATATATCAGGTCAAGTGGAATTTCCATCTGTGCTGCCATCGGGTGTGAAGAGAAACTATTATAGGCGCCAGGTCCTGCTTTATAGCAGGCCCCTGATGATGGCCCCCCATCTTGCTGCAGGCGGTGCTGCTGAGACGAGAGGCCAAACTCTCCCCATGGATGGTGCCACCCCGGGTCACTCCACAAACCCAATATTTAGTACCTACAAAGCCACCAAAGCTTGTACAGTGTCAACGTTTAAGGGAAAAGCCCCATTGATGAGGGAAAGGGGATCAATCAACTGTTCCTAAAATAAGGGACAACATAGAAAGAGAATTATTACTGTATATAGAGAATGGACTGAAACAGACCTGTCAGGAGAGCAGACGGCTTCCATAAGGTGACCAGGGATTGGTTTTCTGCTACTATAGGAAAACAGAAGAAATTGGCTTGTGGTGGATCATGTATCTGGTCATAGAATTTTCGGAGAAAATTCTAATAAAATATTTGAAGAGGAACCAAAGAGGTTCCAAAAGATCAAAACTAAACGTATCAGTGCAAAAATAATATGCAAATTACTGGCTGAAGTGATCTGAAGTGAAGTGATAGACCCTATAATGGCATGAAATGGTAGAAGCCCCCCCCCCCCACGTATCGGGTGCTATTAGTCTGTGCTTTTCATTGGATAATGAATAAGGGAAATTCTCGCTCCATGAAAAGGTTGAATTTATTTCTACGATTACATATGCAATGCTGCTTTAATTTTACAAAGATGCTCAAAAAAATAAATATTCTGAAAAATACTTTTGCTCTTACAATATATGAAACTAGATATGAAACACCAGACGCTGAGCCCCATAACTTTGTAAGGAACGCCATGTTGGGGGCTACATGTGTCCTCATATATATATATATGACAGTAAAACATATCTCTTAGATTACATTATAATGCAGTGTTCGGAAAGTGCAGTCATGTCGCTTACATTGTTGGCCTTTGGTTGAAGACGAGAACGTATGGTTTCAACAGAAAAAAATGGCAAAAACCACAGCTCAATATCAAAGAAATAGGTCACTAGAGAATAAATATATACAGCCTGTACACGGCATAAATACCATTCTAAAATCACGGAATATTTTTATTTTAAAGAGGTTTTTGGGAACTATCCCTTAGGCAAGGGCAATCCATATCATAGCACTGGGGGTCTGACTCCTGACACTCATGCTGGGGGGGGGGAGGCAGGATTTCGGGTGCCCCTTTAAACTGGGATCTTAACGCCAAGCAGTACCGAGCACAGCTCTAGTACGTACTCCGTGACTGTACCAGGAACAACTCCTACAAATTACACAGTCCTTGTGGCCCAGTCCAGAAGAGTGCAAAGAGTCTGACCCCCACCCATAGGATACTGATGGATCTAAAGTCCCAGAAAACCCCTTCAATGGGTTGTACAAAAGGTTAAAAATTATGTCTGCTTTCTTCCAAAAATATCGCCTCTCCTGACCATAGGTAGTCGGCGGTACTGCAACTAAGTTCCATTCATTTCTATACAGCAGAGCTACAATACCAGTGCAAACCCTGGTCAGGTGTGGCGCGGTTTTCCATAGAAAGCAGCCATGTTTTTCAGCCCTACACAGTTCACTATTATCTCTGCTCTGTGGGTGATGCCTACAACCTATCAAAGGCACTTCAGACAATGAAGCAGAAAATGTGTAACAATAAGGAGCTACTTAATGTCATCCTTCAAATAGGAGTTTGGCAAAGGAAAACAACTCAACACACACACACAATATGGTAAAAATCTTAAGAACTCAGTCCCATTATTGACCTCTAGCCCGTTTCCACCATAATGCCCTTCAGCAGTATTCGAGACAGGGACAAAGTCAAGTATGTCCACCTTTGGTTTTCCCACTGTGGAGCGCCAACTCAACAGTCTAGGTCCAAGATACTAGAAAACCCAGAAAGCCTCAGCTCTGCGTCATCCCTTGTCATTGCTATCAGGTAGTGTGTAACTAGTAAAGTGCATCAGAATGTCAGTGTCATACATGAGTGTGCAGAAATACAGCTATTTTATTCTTCTGGAATGCCGCCTCTATATAGTCTTCGATACGTCTTGCTTGCTGATCAGGACTTCCAATAAGCGAAGCTTGGCTTTGATTTGTTTGTATTCACAGTACTCTTCAGCCATCGGGATCCGGTCTTCCTTCTGGGCACTTCTGGAACACAACGGACCAAAGTGACATTGAGAGTGAGGAATACAGGGCCATAGATGAGTAACATCATGCAAAATACCTGCACTTAATATCAAACCTAATGCAAGTAAAAACTTCATACATGGATTAAGCCTTCCCGTACATGAACTTGGGCAAAATTGGCAGTGGAAAAAAAATGTTTTTCTCTCTATTAATTAACTAACTGCAGTGGGTTCTGATCCATTATAAAGTGCAGCCACCTAGAGCTTTGGAGGACAGAGAAGTGCACGGACAACCCATCAATTTTAAAGGGAACCCGTCACCAGGAGACCCATTTTTCGCACTCCCCCAGTCCCCACAGAGCATAGTACATACACTGCCAAAGTGTTTTTGTATAAAAAATTGGTTTTACAGAAAAAATATGTTATATTGTACCTTTCATTAGCATGTGCTGTGTGACTAGGCAGTTGCCTTTTGGGAGGGGCTGGAAAGGAGCAGTTCCCCCCCACCCTTGGGATTCAGCTTCTCCATGTGACCTTTTCAAATATATGAAAACACCCATCACTTGGCTTAGCGACGCCCCCTGCTCCTCTACAGCCAATCCCGAGTGAGGGGAGTTATTCATATATTTGAAATGGTCACATGTTTCCCAAGGGTGGGGGGGGGACTGCTCCTTTCCAGCTCCTCCCAAAAGGCAACTGCCTAGTCACACAGCAGATGCTAATGAAAGGGACAATACAACATATCTTTTTTTCCTGTAAAACCAATACAAAAACACTTTGGCAGTGTATGTACTATGCTCTGTGGGGACTGGGGGAGTGCTAAAAATGGGTCTCCTGGTGACAGGTTCCCTTTAAAGTCTATCAATATTATGCAACAATCAAAACAATAGTCAGTTAAAGTTTACAGTTCATCAATGTAGCCACAAGCCCAGTGGTGTAACTAGAAGCTGATGGGCCCCAGTACAAAGTCTGTGCCGGGCCCCCGACTTATGTATGGTTTATAGTAATAGTCTTCCCATATGGGAAATTGAGACCTTATGGGCCCCCTAGGCCTCTTGGGCCCGGGTGTGACCGCACCGTCTTCACCCCCTCAAGTTACGCCCCTGTACAAGCCCTCCGACCCTTGAACCAATTATGAAAATGGTTATGAAGAAGGGGTCCTACATACAACAATCTCTGCTCAGACCCTTTCATCTGCCGGTTAGACACAGGATGTCACAGGAAGTTTTAAGTCCTGCTGCCGTTGGGTCACCCATGGCTCCCGGTGATGAACAGTAAACATTAACAAGTATAATATGGGTGACCCTATTAGGGTCTTAAAGTAGTTCGCCTCTTATATTAAACTTTACTACAAATACTATGATTACGGTTAAACAGACTACCTTCCAGTTTGTCGTAGGAAGTGCTCTTCAAATTCTCGTAAAGCTTTTCTTAATCTTTTCTTATCTGCTCTGGTTTCACGGAGGTGATCGAGAAGTTCAGGCCTAAAACACAGAAGGGAGAGTGGGTCAGAACTAGGGAAAAGTCAGTGTCCAACACTGGCTATGGTCAGTAAAAGCAGGTTCTTTCCCCCATATTATAATGTGCCGGTGCTCCAGAATACTTAGAAGACCATACTATACTTTATAGAAGGTCTCGCTTTTGTCCGGTCTTATTTAAGAAATCCATTTTATTAAACTCCCCCAGGAGTTCATGGTGGGAAAAAGGTTTAACAACTGCTTACCCTGCTCTGCCTGGTTCCGGTGTTGTTGCAGTACCTCTGGTTTTTGGGTCTGTATGCAGGGTCACTGCAACCTACGATTGTCCATTAAAGGGGTTGTCCGACTATTCGAAAAATATAGCAAGCGGGCTGCGGAAAGGTTTTTAAAATAAATAAAGCGCTAATGCTCCCGGTGTCCCACGTCGCAATCAGTCTAAGGTGTGCCCCTGTTTGTTTACAGGGTCATGGCAGCTTCTGGGCCGTCCCTATGGGCCAGCGCTGTATCGGGCACTGGAACAGGAGTTGCCAAAGCTGAACTGCCGTACTCCTGTCAACAAACAGGGGCATGGCTCCGACAGACCACGGTGTGGGGCACTGGGAGCACCGGAGGAGGGGAGCAAAGCTTTATTTATTTATTACAAAATAGTCCTTCCCGGCCTGGCTGCTAATTTTTTTCTAATAGTCAGACAACCCCTTTAAACTCATTGGATGAAGGGGGTTGTGTGACACCTCTATTCCCTGGCCAAAAAAACCTGAAGCACCAGAGATCAGAGGTGGAGCAGGGTAAGTGTGTTTTTTTTTTCTTTCCCACCCTGGTCCCCTGGATTCTGAAAAACCCCTTTAATTGAATTCAATGGCAACAAGCTGTAATGTCACCATCAAAATCCATCATGATAAACCAGGGATAACAGATTCAAAGGCTGTTACACTGTGAAGGAGCACTCCCCCCTCCCAATGTGTGCTTCCTGTAATATGCAGAGATTACAGAAAGTGTAGGGGGGGGGGGTGAGGCTGAGGCCTGCTGCAACACAGTAACAGCAGCTTGTGAAGCCTGAACACAGAGGGCTTCGGTAACACCCCCAGAGCCCTTCATGCTCATTAGCATAATTTTAACAGTTGATTTTAGAAGGAAGGAGGCCATAGAAAACAAATATAAGACAATTACCAAAGTCACAGTGCCCGGATCTATAAGTAAGGTTTATCAGGATGGATTTTGATGGTAGAAAAGTTGGATTACACTTCAATGTATCTAAGCTACAATAACAGACACACACCATGAACACGGGTGACGCTAATTTGGAAGCCAAGCAACTATGACCTCTTGATACATCAAATAATTTAATATGGCCCAATCCCCCCCCCCCCCCCCAACTGTACCTACATCTAAATTTTCTTTAAGAGGAATTTTCCAGTATATAAAACTGAACCACATGTAGTACCAGGCACAGCCACTATAGAAGGCATGGCCCAGTGTCGGAAAATGAAGACCCAAACACCACGACTCCTCCAAATAGTGGATCCGTATTACATGTCAGACACCATCAAATGGATACTAATAACCTCTAATCATCTGACAATACCCCTTTCACATTAAGAGGATGAGTGCTTAGCGTTGTCCAAAACAAAAAAAATGTGGGGAAAAAAAACCCCAGTCAACATGTGGCTCTTATGGTGGAACAGAAAAGCACGGCAGTGAATATTAGCGATGTCTAACGTTATAAATATTAAATGGTTAAAGCCATTGTCACCGCAGGGAATGTCCTTAATTATGCAGAGGTGGTTTTTTTTTTTAATATTACTTCACTAATTAAAACTAATTGGAGACTACACAGTAATCTATGCAGAATGTATAAGCAGAGTAGAGTATATGGAATACATCAGAACAGGTTTGCTGGGTATAATAGGATAATGCAGAGCGGTACGTCATCAGCGGCTGCAGATATTAGCACTTGTTAGGACTGTGGAGTGTGACCCCTGCATAGAGCATCCTGCAAATCCTAGGACCAGGACCTGACTACAGCATCTCAATCCTCAGGTCCCTACAGCCGTATACTGGGGCAATACTTGTGTCCTGGAGGAAGTGTTTCCATAGCATCTCCATAATACCGCATCCAATGAAACACGGTGGGGCACATTTACTTACCCGGTTCCTGTCGCAATCCCGCGGTGCGTTGTCTGACGAGGATTCGGAGGTGCCGCATTTCACTAAGATCGTGCGCCTGATATCCTGCATGTGTTGCTTCCCCCGCTGAGGTCCGCCGGAGTTCACCTTCTTCTTCCTGGTGCATGTAAGTGCTTGATCTTGCGACACAATTAGTGTTTTAAATTTCACGTTTTTTCTGAATCAGTCGAGTTGTCCGACGGCCACGCCCCGATTTCTGTCACATAAAAGCCAACGCCGATGCGCCAAAATCCGATTGTGTGCACCAAAAACCTGGGGCAATTCGGTGCAAATTGGAAATATTCGGGAAACCCGACGAAAGTGCGGCGTTCGGACCCTTGTTAAAACACAGGGGCTCATTTACTATCTGATTCTATAAGAAATCAGAGGTAAAGTCTGATCTTTTTATTACAACCTCATACATCTGGTATAATGCTGTAATATGGCCACATTCAAAGGATCGAACTCTCAATTTGGCCTCCAGGATATACATATAGAATCACGGGCGTAACTACAGGGGTCAGTAGTGGATGCAGCTGCTATTGCACCCACAGTGTCAGGGGGTCCCTGCATCCAACATGACACAATCAAGAATGGAGGATGTGCACCATTATATACATATTATGCTGCACAATGTACAGTATAATATGTATATGGCGTAACTAGGAGAGGCAGGGCCCCATAGCAGGCTTCTGAATGGGGCCCCCCTTCCCACTTCAAAAATATACTTTTTTCTATACTCACTTGTGCGAGTTACACACCATACATCGTATACATACACATACAGCATATATACATCACATATAGGTACAATGCGCAGCATAATATGGATATAATGGTGCACATTATCCACTTATTAGTTTGTCAGGTCAGGTGATGGGGCCCCTGACACTGTGGGCCCCATAGCAGCTGCTATGACTGCTACCTCTGTAGTTACGCCCCTGTATATAACAGTGCACATCCTCCACAGTACACAGCTGAGAAGCCACTCAGGTACAGATGTTAGGGGAAGGGACTGCAGGATAAGGGAATCTCTCGTCTCTAGCTTCCTGACAGCCACTTCCCTACAGTGACATTGCTGTATAAGAAAATGTATATATCAGTGGATAAATGTGTGCACTGTATAAGGTTGTGTGTGCATTATATGATCTTTGACACCGACTTCTGATAAGGTTTTAAAATGGACACTGTACTGGTTGCTTCATCACGGTAAGGTCTTTGATCCATTCATGCTGGTGGTCAGGATGGAGCCAGAGGATGGGAGGAAAAGTCTATACTGCCACTGAGACTTAGTATGTATAACAGGTGTGTTTATGCGTGACATAGGATGGAGGTAGCAGTGCTGTGTGTTTATGCGTGACATAGGATGGAGGTAGCAGTGCTGTGTGTTTATGTGTAATATAATGGAGGTAACAGTGCTGTGTGTTTATGTGTGATATAATGGGGGTAGCAGTGCTGTGTGTTTATGTGTGATATACTGGAGGTAGCAGTGCTGTGTGTTTATGTGTGATATAATGGGGGTAGCAGTGCTGTGTGTTTATGTGTGATATAATGGAGGTAGCAGTGCTGTATGTTTGTGTGTAATATAATGGAGGTAACAGTGCTGTGTGTTTATGTGTGATATAATGGAGGTAGCAGTGCTGTGTGTTTATGTGTGATATAATGGAGGTAGCAGTGCTGTGTGTTTATGTGTGATATAATGGGGGTAGCAGTGCTGTGTGTTTATGTGTGATATAATGGAGGTAGCAGTGCTGTATGTTTGTGTGTAATATAATGGAGGTAACAGTGCTGTGTGTTTATGTGTGATATAATGGAGGTAGCAGTGCTGTGTGTTTATGTGTGATATAATGGAGGTAGCAGTGCTGTGTGTTTATGTGTGATATAATGGGGGTAGCAGTGCTGTGTGTTTATGTGTGATATAATGGAGGTAGCAGTGCTGTATGTTTGTGTGTAATATAATGGAGGTAACAGTGCTGTGTGTTTATGTGTGATATAATGGAGGTAGCAGTGCTGTGTGTTTATGTGTGATATAATGGAGGTAGCAGTGCTGTGTGTTTATGTGTGATATAATGGGGGTAGCAGTGCTGTGTGTTTATGTGTGATATAATGGAGGTAGCAGTGCTGTATGTTTGTGTGTAATATAATGGAGGTAACAGTGCTGTGTGTTTATGTGTGATATAATGGAGGTAGCAGTGCTGTGTGTTTATGTGTGATATAATGGAGGTAGCAGTGCTGTATGTTTGTGTGTAATGTAATGGAGGTAGCAGTGCTGTGTGTTTATGTGTGATATACTGGAGGTAGCAGTGCTGTGTGTTTATGTGTGATATAATGGAGGTAGCAGTGCTGTGTGTTTATGTGTGATATAATGGAGGTAGCAGTGCTGTGTGTTTATGTGTGATATAATGGAGGTAGCAGTGCTGTATGTTTGTGTGTAATATAATGGAGGTAACAGTGCTGTGTGTTTATGTGTGATATAATGGAGGTAGCAGTGCTGTGTGTTTATGTGTGATATAATGGAGGTAGCAGTGCTGTGTGTTTATGTGTGATATAATGGGGGTAGCAGTGCTGTGTGTTTATGTGTGATATAATGGAGGTAGCAGTGCTGTATGTTTGTGTGTAATATAATGGAGGTAACAGTGCTGTGTGTTTATGTGTGATATAATGGAGGTAGCAGTGCTGTGTGTTTATGTGTGATATAATGGAGGTAGCAGTGCTGTGTGTTTATGTGTGATATAATGGGGGTAGCAGTGCTGTGTGTTTATGTGTGATATAATGGAGGTAGCAGTGCTGTATGTTTGTGTGTAATATAATGGAGGTAACAGTGCTGTGTGTTTATGTGTGATATAATGGAGGTAGCAGTGCTGTGTGTTTATGTGTGATATAATGGAGGTAGCAGTGCTGTGTGTTTATGTGTGATATAATGGGGGTAGCAGTGCTGTGTGTTTATGTGTGATATAATGGAGGTAGCAGTGCTGTATGTTTGTGTGTAATATAATGGAGGTAACAGTGCTGTGTGTTTATGTGTGATATAATGGAGGTAGCAGTGCTGTGTGTTTATGTGTGATATAATGGAGGTAGCAGTGCTGTATGTTTGTGTGTAATGTAATGGAGGTAGCAGTGCTGTGTGTTTATGTGTGATATACTGGAGGTAGCAGTGCTGTGTGTTTATGTGTGATATAATGGAGGTAGCAGTGCTGTGTGTTTATGTGTGATATAATGGAGGTAGCAGTGCTGTGTGTTTATGTGTGATATAATGGAGGTAGCAGTGCTGTGTGTTTATGTGTGATATACTGGAGGTAGCAGTGCTGTATGTTTGTGTGTAATATAATGGGGGTAGCAGTGCTGTGTGTTTATGTGTGATATAATGGAGGTAGCAGTGCTGTATGTTTGTGTGTAATATAATGGAGGTAACAGTGCTGTGTGTTTATGTGTGATATACTGGAGGTAGCAGTGCTGTATGTTTGTGTGTAATATAATGGGGGTAGCAGTGCTGTGTGTTTATGTGTGATATAATGGAGGTAGCAGTGCTGTATGTTTGTGTGTAATATAATGGAGGTAACAGTGCTGTGTGTTTATGTGTGATATAATGGAGGTAGCAGTGCTGTGTGTTTATGTGTAATATAATGGAGGTAACAGTGCTGTGTGTTTATGTGTGATATAATGGGGGTAGCAGTGCTGTGTGTTTATGTGTGATATAATGGAGGTAGCAGTGCTGTATGTTTGTGTGTAATATAATGGAAGTAGCAGTGCTGTGTGTTTTTGTGTGATATACTGGAGGTAGCAGTGCTGTGTGTTTATGTGTGATATAATGGAGGTAGCAGTGCTGTGTGTTTATGTGTGATATAATGGAGGTAGCAGTGCTGTGTGTTTATGTGTGATATAATGGAGGTAGCAGTGCTGTGTGTTTATGTGTGATATAATGGAGGTAGCAGTGCTGTGTGTTTATGTGTGATATACTGGAGGTAGCAGTGCTGTATGTTTGCTTGTAATATAATGGGGGTAGCAGTGCTGTGTGTTTATGTGTGATATAATGGAGGTAGCAGTGCTGTATGTTTGTGTGTAATATAATGGAGGTAACAGTGCTGTGTGTTTATGTGTGATATAATGGAGGTAGCAGTGCTGTGTGTTTATGTGTGATATAATGGAGGTAGCAGTGCTGTGTGTTTATGTGTGATATAATGGGGGTAGCAGTGCTGTGTGTTTATGTGTGATATAATGGAGGTAGCAGTGCTGTATGTTTGTGTGTAATATAATGGAGGTAACAGTGCTGTGTGTTTATGTGTGATATAATGGAGGTAGCAGTGCTGTGTGTTTATGTGTGATATAATGGGGGTAGCAGTGCTGTGTGTTTATGTGTGATATAATGGAGGTAGCAGTGCTGTATGTTTGTGTGTAATATAATGGAGGTAACAGTGCTGTGCGTTTATGTGTGATATAATGGGGGTAGCAGTGCTGTGTGTTTATGTGTGATAATGGAGGTAGCAGTGCTGTGTGTTTATGTGTGATATAATGGAGGTAGCAGTGCTGTGTGTTTATGTGTAATATAATGGAGGTAACAGTGCTGTGTGTTTATGTGTGATATAATGGGGGTAGCAGTGCTGTGTGTTTATGTGTGATATAATGGAGGTAGCAGTGCTGTGTGTTTATGTGTGATATAATGGGGGTAGCAGTGCTGTGTGTTTATGTGTGATATAATGGAGGTAGCAGTGCTGTATGTTTGTGTAATATAATGGAGGTAACAGTGCTGTGTGTTTATGTGTGATATAATGGAGGTAGCAGTGCTGTGTGTTTATGTGTGATATAATGGAGGTAGCAGTGCTGTGTGTTTATGTGTGATATAATGGAGGTAGCAGTGCTGTGTGTTTATGTGTGATATAATGGAGGTAGCAGTGCTGTATGTTTGTGTGTAATGTAATGGAGGTAACAGTGCTGTATGTTTGTGTGTAATATAATGGAGGTAGCAGTGCTGTGTGTTTATGTGTGATATACTGGAGGTAGCAGTGCTGTGTGTTTATGTGTGATATACTGGAGGTAGCAGTGCTGTGTGTTTATGTGTGATATACTGGAGGTAGCAGTGCTGTGTGTTTATGTGTGATATACTGGAGATAGCAGTGCTGTGTGTTTATGTGTGATATACTGGAGGTAGCAGTGCTGTGTGTTTATGTGTGAGAGGATACAGCACCGCTGTGCATGTATGACCACCAGGGAATTTTCTTTTTTTCTTTTTGATGGCTAATTGTGGGGTGCATCTTATAGTAGGAAGTGTCTTATAGTCCAAAAAATATAGCAGAGATCTACTTATGCAAATGAAGAAAAAAAGTCTTACATAGACGCTTCATGAAGGTTGGACATAGACAGGGCCGGCTGACGCACAGATCGCTTCTCATCCAGAGGAGAGACATATGCAGGTTCCAGGTCTTCATTGCAGTAAATGAGATGCTCATCTACTCCTACATCAGGGTCTTCAGTCAATACAAATTCAGTGGAGGAATTCTGGGCGCTGTCGTCATCGGAGTCCTCTTCTTCATGCTAAACAGAAGATATAGGAGGTTTATCTTTAGGTCATCTTGCCTATATTTTATGACATGAGGCCAAAGTCGGAGGAGCAGAACATCACTAAACCAGTGGTATTTACACTCTCTAGTTACAAGTTTGGACGTGCTATTGGCAGAGTCACCTTCATGCACTTATTGCTTTGGGCATAAGTTGAATATTAAGGGCAATTATACCCAACCCTGAGGAATTCGTAGAGAATCCCAAACAGTAGTCCTTGGGATTCTGTGAGTAACACACATTGGCCATTGCATTTCACAATAGATTCTTGTCATGTAACATTACAGAAACTAACACGTTACACGATGACTTGTGGCGCCTTCTTCTACTACAGATAAAGGCTGCATCGGTTTCGAGTTTTCCTACTGAGACCGGCGCTGGTGACCTTCTTCGAAACAGGACCGGTTTGCTTTTGAGATTTGGGTGTAAGTGGCTCTTGAAATCTTACAATTTTTCTGTAGGAGTGCCTGAAGTGTACAGCATTAGCTGTAATAATGTCAGGACTGTGTACCAGCTGCCAAAGCTCTCGTGTTTGGAGAAGGTCAAGGTCAATTATTTTCAGGTCCGAGGAATGTAACGACATTCCACGATTCTGTATCCACGTACAAATAACAGAAAATGACTTACAATTGTGGGAATCAGGGATGCGGTAGATAATAACTGCTTTATGATCCGGTATCGGTCGTAGAGCGGTTTCATTAGGCTTCTCTCTTGCTTTGTAACCTAAAAAAAGTAACCACATTGTCACATACCGTGCTGTATTACAGTGCACTACAGTCCAATATGGGAGTCATGACTGGAGAGACAAGCCATACACACACGACATCACAGAGGTTACAACTCGTTTTGAAGATGCAGCTTTCACCTTCCGAACCTTCAACTATTTGGGAGAACCGGCAACAAGAATCCCTGGCCTTCAGCTGCTGTGAAAGTAGTGGAGCTACACATTTCATTTATGACTATAAGAGATCTGAAAATGCTTAAGAGCTTGGCCACCAGTCTGTTCACAGAGGCTGCAGTATTGGGGTCCTCAGACCCCCATCCTTAAGATGTAAGGCACAACATGTGTAAATAGCTAGGATGACATTCCTTGTTCTCAAGGAACATACGATTTGGTAAGAGATGCCGGCTCCTTTACAGTAAAGTAGGCTTTCTATTAGGTCTGTCTATGGAATGTGGAACACAATAGCGGCTGGTATTGATCGCTCCCATTAAAATGTCTACCACAAACCATGCGGGTGTATCTGAGGACATGCACGGTTATATCCTTAGCCATTATCGGAGTAAAGGGCACATGTCTGGCTCTCTGCTCTACTGTTTGTAAATACTCATACTCCCAATAAAAGAACAATACACCGAGTGGTTGAGGCCACGTTCACCCTTGTGGTTGGAAGGCCCCGTTACACATTAGTAATAACGTCTCCGACTTTTATTCCATTGTCCCGGTTTGCCCGATAGCCTCGGCTTTTGGAAGGAGGAAAGCAACAGAGGCACAAAAACAATGTCTAATTTTTCAGTGTACAGCGATATAAGAACATGTTTTATGGGAACTTCCCAATGTCAGTATTTAAGTTTCTTTGAAATGTACTGAGAAGCTGGAAAAAAAATTCCACATGCAGAGAAATTGATGGTAAAACACATCCGTCTCATTTCCTTGATGTCTCTTAATGGCTTTATTTGCCATACCCTGAACCCTATACTATTTTCATACTTTGGTATACGGAGCTCTGTATACAATTTGTCTTAAAAAAAAAAAATGGGGTTTTATTCTGTAAAAACTGTATCAAAATTCTATCGCTTAAAGCGATACCGCCATCTTGCACAGTGATATTGGCTGAGGTCCGGAGACCTTCACCACTCCTAAGGATGATCCTATACCCTAGTCATAACCATAACTCCCTAACAGTGCATGATCCTGGTACTGATGACACCCCGCAGCAGTTAGGAGTACATACTTTATAGAACATAATAAGGTCACCATTAATGGTAAACTAAACAATAACCAATATAGAGACTGACAGAGGAAGAAAACAAAACCCCATCCCTCCTACGACATCTAACAATACACTGTGAGTAGGTTAGAACAGACATGTAAAGAGACTGGTACGGTAACTACAGCTCCAAACTCAGTGAAGATACTTACTGGGCGTCCATGAATATTCTCAAAATACAGTAGACATTTCTGGAGACTGATTTTTTCCAGATGCATTTGCTTTTTTGTCATATCCTATTTAAAAAAGTTATGGGTATAGTTAGGAGGGAGGCTAAGTGATTATTGGGTTTCATAGAATTTTAAGCAATTATTCTTCCACCGGTTGGCTTGTTCACACATGTGCGCCTAATATATGATATGGGTAAGGATGCCACCATTTCTAGCACCCATTGGCTTCTTATAGCCTGACTTTGATCTCATTATCATGTAAGATCGCTTCTGTCGCAGTACCGGCCAGAAGTGAACAAGGGGCATTTTTTTTCCAGTAAAAAAAAGCCACTATTTTACAATTTTCCTATTTTGTAAAAGCCATCGTGCCCATGGATGGAGCAATACCAGCCATCATCATAACGGCAGAGAATAATGATGTGTGAACAAGTGCCCATAACCTTGTATTATGAAAAGTCACTAAAATATGGCTCAGATGCACGTGCGGTGGTTGGTTTATTATTATTAACACTGGCTCTGTTGGGTTTCCATAGGCCCCTAGGCACCTGAATTTCCCACCATGCATCTCTCATGGTAGATACGTTAACACAATTGATGTCTTTGAAAAGGTAAATACTGACATGTAAGTCTGAACGCTCCAGACCAGCAAGCTGCCACAACTACTTGTTTTATAGATGTGGTCACACTTGGTGATCATCAGTTTTAAGACTTTCTTAAGGACAACATATATTTTTATGTCCAGATTTGTAAAATCATAGAACGGTGTACTTTTTTAAAAAAAAAATTAAAAACTGAAACAAAGCATTTCCTTCTTTGGGGTCTGGGGATGTTGCAAAGTTTCTAAACTACTGCACAAATTAAAAAAATGTTCCTGAAGTTACTTGTGGAGACTACAATGTGACAACAAACCTCTGACTGATACCAAATTATACAGTATATAAGTATATATGTATGTTCAAATATAGACATTAGAAACAGCATAATCTTTTTCGGGAGGTCCAAGCAGATTATATGGGTATGGATGTAAAATGTGATGAAATACAATTATAAGGCCGTATCCACAACTACACAATGTATCACATACCTTCACATTCTCAGGTAGGTTGAGTAGCTGTCTCTTCTCCTTCAGTCTCTTCCATACAGTGTCAACAGTTTCTTCTACAGAAGACATTGGCGTGTTGGAGACTTCATGCTGCTCCACCACAACGGACGCCACCGGCCTTTCTTCATAAGGTTTACTTTGTGTGGCTCTTGGCACATTCTGGTCTTCAGACAATTTTAGCTTTAGCTCTAAAACACAGGCAGAGTTATGCAGTGAGGAATATAATGAAATCGGCAGTGGAAATATTTCATTTTTCTAACAAAGTTGGTTCACATTTAAACCCAAAAGTCAGTGATAGGCTGCAGTGATGGCTTTCTTATGACGGGGAAAGGACTTGAAAGCGTCAGCATTAGCAGGGCGGAGTTTTTATTTTTTGGGTTATTTCTGGAAAACGTTCACGAGGAACACTCTCCATAAACCAAAAGTATCTCGTTGTTGCTTGTTATTTCAATAGACCAACTTCCTTGTATGATCTATGCCTCCAGTCGGGATACTGGTGAAAAATCACAAGTGCAATAATCAACACCACTTGCCAAACTTCGGCCACACCCTCCACTTCATCGCCAAGTCCTACTCACCCTAAATCCTCTCCGTAGTTTAATGAAACCTGGATGTCACTTGATTGAGATGTAGAGAGCACATGCTCCATGTCTCAAGCCAAGGAGAGGAGTGTATCGACATGAGGAGGAAAAGCAAAGGGTGTAGCCAAAGTGCGACAGGGGTCATTGATTATCCCCTGTACCTGGAGGGGCTCCGACAATGCCCCAAAAGGAGGTCAGATTCATTTGCTTAATTCTTTTTTAGGCCATTGTCCGACACAAGGACGTAGATAAACGAGCATTGATGGGTTAACGAAGCAACAAGAAGGTAGATTTGGTTTGGAGTTGCAGGTTCACTTTACGTAAACTTACAGGTTAATCTAATCACTAACCTTAGATGTGATTAACTGGCCTCAGCAACGACACACTGTTTTTGTGCAGCTCAACACTGAGGCCATTGAATGGTGGCAGTGGTGTCCATAATAGGAAAGGGGAGATTTACAGTATATTAGAAATCTCTGGGAGGGATGGACATCCTGCAGGACAGCCGGGGATTTAGAGAGCGGGCCGATATTTCACGCTTTGTCGGAGACATCTATCCTAGATCACAATACACAATGTCTAGAGAAGAAAAATTACCTTTGAGCTGTTTACGGGCCTTGGACAGGTCATTCATCCATTTCAAAACTTCAACATTGGATGTTTTATCGCTATGAGACGGCTACAGGACAAACCGAAAACAAGGCAAGGAATAGAATTACTAAGGCTACGATTCACAAGAAAAATTTCATCATAATTAATGTTTTTATTAAAGGGCCCGGAGAAGTATTCTTCAGACCTGGGTTCCCCACGTCCCTCGTGTTTTTTGTAATGTGTGGGGGGCAAGATATTAGGTAATTTGCCATAATTTGGAATTACAAAGAGGCATTTTATCCCTCTGACGGAAGTGACATTTTTGAAAACCAAATCATAATGTTGACTGCAGTTACCAAATCTTCATATTGTATCCCGAGAAAATAGACCTACTCACACGATAGTTTTTCTCCTGCTCAAATTTATCTTCAAATTTTCGGATCTTTCTTTTCAGATTCTGTATTTGTTTGGTGAGTTGTATGACCGTCAAGGGTTCCTTCGGGTCCTCACAATTCCCTCTTGATGAACTTCTTGGCCTTTATAAGGTGATAAGAGAAAAAAGTATAACAACCTGTTGGAGGCCAATAAGACACCCTGGGAAAAGGTGATGGCGTTTCATATAGGAGATAATGAAGCAACCAGAACTTATCACTAATTTTTTGGCCAAAAAAAAAAAAGTTGTATATTTTTGCAACATAGGGAGCATGAATAACCGGATTGTGCCATTGCATTCGTCAAAGGTAGACTTGATAGTTCAAACTGTGTGCATATTTTCTAAAGAGGGCACTAGGTGTGTGTGAAGACTTGCACTAGACTTCATGGCCAAACATATCCACCATTACGGCCCCATTCCTCAGTTAATAAGCTGAGTATATCTAGCACCAGAGGGGTAACGTATTATAATGGATGGATAAGTTTATCATATAGCGAACCAGCAGGGCAAGTTTACAACTACTTACATCATGAACTGCTGAGCACTTGGTGGGGAAGGTGCAGACTCGGGGTCCAGGTTAAACCTCTGACTTTGACTGAAGATAGAACAGCGCGGCGACAACAACGGATTATCTCCATCTGTAATGTGGAACAGAAGACGACTGGTCCCGAAACTTCGATTCTCTTCGGAGTCTGCATCACTGTGTAAATCTCTATGAACGGATGCCGACTCTAAAATTAAAAGTAGGGGCAACGGTGAATGCGTGAAATGGCATATTCAACTAATCAATTGTATAAAGGTGGTCTAGTCTTAGCAAAAAAAATGGTGGCTTTTATTTTTCAGAAGCGGCAGAACATCTGTCTCAATCGGTTTCACTTTCCCTGCAGCACCTCCACTGGGGAAGTTAAGTATTACACCGAGCCTCATCAGACACTTCTCTACTCTCCATCTTGTAATATGTTATCTTACTGCTATAGTCTGCACTGTATTTATTCAATTCTCTGCCTAATGCAATTTATTTGCCCATTTATTCTGCCTATTCAATGTCTTACACAATAAAAACCTGTGAGTAAAATAATCTTGTGCATTAACGTATGGAGAGAAAAGCAAGTGGATTAAACAGAAAGCTTTCTGTAAGGAATGTGCAATGCAACATAAGTAATCCCCTGCTGTGCATCTGAACTACCTTCTACAGAGACCGCTGACATATACAAAAACCAAAGAAAACCGACGGCCTGATCCCCACTGTAAGAGCCATGATATAGAATAGTGGCAGCAAAGTAGGTATGTCCAGCAGGCATGGGGTCTGGTGCCATCATGTGACCTTTATGGGTGCTTTCTGATACAGAACATGTAAATTCCTATTTTTCCCTTCTCTACAGTCTACACTAGGACTCCTAAACCCTTATTTCTGAACAGTTCTTATTTCTCAACAGTCAAACCAAGGCGATTCCGGAACCTCAAAAGAATTCACTCTAAAGCAGTGATGGCGAACCTTTTAGAGCCCGAGTGCCCAAACTTTAACCAAAAGACAATTGATTATTGCTAAGTGCCAGCACAGCAATTTAAGCAGTAAATTATGTCTCCTTTTCTTTGACAACTTTCAATCGTTCAGCCTCCTAAAAGACACCATCCCGTTGAAAGGAGGAGGGCAAATTCCCCTATCATTGTAGGAAGATACTCCAGGAAGATTCTTTGAGTTCTGTCTGGTGAACTTCATTCTGGGGTGATGGCCCGGGTGCCCACAGAGAGTGCTCCGAGTGCCGCCCCGTGCCATAGGTTCGCCACCAGTGCTCTAAAGTAAGGGCATACTGTAGACCACACAAATGGATTAGTTTCCACCGGAACTGCGCCAATCACAGCACGAGCCACAGTATCCAGGCTCCAAACACAGTGGCCCCCAGACACATCCAGCTTCTATATTGTAGCCAAAGTATCCATAATGCCCGGTATAACGGCCGCATGAGCAGCCACAGTGCCTCCAGACACAGCCACTTTATGGGGACCTACAGCTCCAAACTATCTGTACACTTATCTTTTGAACAAGATAAGGTCCTCCAACCACCTCACAATAAGTACCATGCCATGAATGGTGAATTTGCCACCTACAGTATCTTATTGCCATCTAGGAAAAACACTAGAAACGTAAATAACAAGGCTGCTTTGCTGAACTCAATCAAACTGTTTTAGCAGAATTGTTAACTATGCCTTTAAGGGGTCCAATTGAGGAGAGGATCCATCTCTTGCTCATTATAAACCTCTAATTTTGTGTGTGTTAAGTTACTAGTATTATGATCAAGATATACAATAAAGAGTACCGGTATATCTTTTATATATTTGAGGTAAATGAATAATACAGGTTAATAAAGGAACTTGGTTATCCATCTTTATCAGATGAAAATGCATCAAATTTCTCCTTTTATCCGCCGTCTCCTACTTGCTAAACTGCTTAGTCACAACTGCTCAGGACCGTCTTCAGTGCAGAAGATCAGTGGTCTTGGAGCAGATAGTTCGATATCTGTCTCACCACAGCTTTGCTCAAATCTATACTGCTCAGTGCTGCTAAAATCTTAGATAAAATAACCAACACAAACTAAACATAATTTTGAAAGCAGATTATTATTATACAGCAGCACAACTATCCCTATACTGTTCCTCTAAAGACCTGAAAAGTTCCACAGTCCGTTTGTAAAGTTGAATCCCAATCTATGCATTTTCATGCTTTTCTGTCTCAGCCATGCCTCCAGCTTCCTGACCGACAAGGGGCCTGCTTTCTCTCCGGCTCAGTGAACCCGGCTCTGCTTCATCATTCACAAAGTGGCTGTGTGACTCACAGAGGGAGAGGTGAATGTGGGAGTTGAGAAGAAAACTGGCAGTCCGACTGGCTGAAGAGAAATAAGCTCACCCCACCATCAGCAATTCTCTTTAGTGAGGGGAATGAGCTGGAAGTGCAGCTGAGCAGGAAGGACAGAAATAAACCAGACACTAGTGACGGGAAGTCCAGCTCTTGCTGAGTAATAAGGCTCAGCTCACAATGAAGAGCCAGCTCTTCTGGCTCCTGAACATCTCCTGATGTAATTACATAGGAAATCGTGGAGTGTCCACCCATGGACAGTCCACTTTTAACCCCAAATTTGTGGCTTAAAAGGAGGCATGTCACTGAATAGGAGTTCAGAGAAACTGGACATAGCTCAGAGAAAAGACGATGATCGGACTCACATGGGGTCATTTGCATCATTTGTGAGTCAACTTTACAGGCATGGGGGACAACAATATAGGGATAGTTGCACTGATGTATAACAGCAGTTTTCAATAGATAATCATGTTTAGTAAGGGTTAGTTTAAAGTGACAGGTTTAACATATTTGGTTGTCTGATACAGCACATCCGAGCACTTTTTTCCTCTACGCAATATGAAGTAAAAACTCTCTCCGAGCTGTGAACTGAGCAGTTTAGAGGGAAGAAGATAGCTGATAACAGTTTCCTAATATTATACAAACTTTTTAATATTCACCTAAACTATTTACTTACAATATTTGTAAATGACAGCTACTACTCAATAATTTACAAGAACAAATGGTGAATTTCTGAATAGTAAGAATCTGCACTATTCTGTGAAGATCAGAATATGAGGCTACAGGTTGTAGTCCCACCTCCCAAGTCCCCGGAGGACCCAACGTTCTGCTGAACCTGCTGGTTTTAGAAGGATTGATCTAACATGCATTGAGGATTGAGAATATCAAATATTACCAAAACTACCAAGCAGAAGTGCTACTCTATATCATCCTCTCATCACTGAGATTACCCAAATGCTCAGTTACTGATAGTACATGACCACATTAAGGCCATTTTTACAAGATATTTTAAGCTGCATGATTATTATTATTTCTCTTTTGTATATCCCTTCTATACCCGCTGCGGGCACCCTCCCCGTTTAGTGGCAGACCAGTGGGCACCCTCCCCGTTTAGTGGCAGACCAGTGGGCTCCCTCCCCGTTTAGTGGCAGACCAGTGGGCTCCCTCCCCGTTTAGTGGCAGACCAGTGGGCTCCCTCCCCGTTTAGTGGCAGACCAGTGGGCTCCCTCCCCGTTTAGTGGCAGACCAGTGGGCTCCCTCCCCGTTTAGTGGCAGACCAGTGGGCTCCCTCCCCGTTTAGTGGCAGACCAGTGGGCTCCCTCCCCGTTTAGTGGCAGACCAGTGGGCTCCCTCCCCGTTTAGTGGCAGACCAGTGGGCTCCCTCCCCGTTTAGTGGCAGACCAGTGGGCTCCCTCCCCGTTTAGTGGCAGACCAGTGGGCTCCCTCCCCGTTTAGTGGCAGACCAGTGGGCTCCCTCCCCGTTTAGTGGCAGACCAGTGGGCTCCCTCCCCGTTTAGTGGCAGACCAGTGGGCTCCCTCCCCGTTTAGTGGCAGACCAGTGGGCTCCCTCCCCGTTTAGTGGCAGACCAGTGGGCTCCCTCCCCGTTTAGTGGCAGACCAGTGGGCTCCCTCCCCGTTTAGTGGCAGACCAGTGGGCTCCCTCCCCGTTTAGTGGCAGACCAGTGGGCTCCCTCCCCGTTTAGTGGCAGACCAGTGGGCTCCTTCCCCGTTTAGTGGCAGACCAGTGGGCACCCTCCCCGTTTAGTGGCAGACCAGTGGGCACCCTCCCTTTCTTCTAAAAAATGTGATTACATCACTAATTCAGCTGTAAATGAATTCCAATATTTCATGGAGGAATAACCAAGGGACCTCATAATACATAATAAGAAAAAAATACTCCAGTATTCTTATTTTGTGGTGGATACAAGAATTTACCAGAACAGACATGTCAGGTACAATATGCAGCGTCTATGGCTAGAAACCCTTTTGGTGATTATTCTCAGTTTGTCTATCCATGATCATAATTTTAAACCATGGCTTATATAATGCAACCGGAGCAACATCCGTTCATCCGTCTAGGAATAACAAGATCACTACTATAGATGCCAGGATTATTTATCTGCTTACATTGGATTACTCTACCTCTAGTGGTCACCTACCTTCCTAAGACAAATACCGTATATATTTCATGACGACAGACCTTAGCTGCATACAAGACATCCCTGTGTAACACTCATTCATGCATCTATCAGCCTCTATCCGTGCAGATCACCGCACCAAACGTCATTAACAAATGTTTCATGTACAATTGCAACAAAATATCTTTTTATGCCCAGGAAATAAGGCAATGATACATATCAGGATGTTAGTATGATACCCGAAAACTCTTCAGTTAACTGTCAACAATCTGGTTTTATAAGCTGAAATCGGTGATTTTAATTTGGGGTCTAATGAAGGCTGATGTAATGACATTACCGAGCATTTCACACTCTTCCAGACAAGGGAATTGTGGAGCCAGAAGGAGCAGATCTATCAACTAATGAGAATTGACACTTAGGACAGAACAATATCCATTCAAGTACCATCAGTAATCGGTGGTCCCTTACCTGCATGGTGGGCCGCCTCGCTTGGCACAGTCTGGATTAGAGTGGAACTAGAAGCCTCTTTGCAGCCATGAGACTGTGATACAACCTCCTCCTGAGATGGTAGAAAAGCAGAGCACAGATCAGTTTCTAGGGCTTGTAGCTTCAGGAAGGAATTCTGCAAACAGAAGCAGAACATCAGGCTGGCTGCAAATGGTACGGAGCTAGGATGGCAATCCTGTAATCCCCCCTCGGTAGCTGCAGCAGAAGGCTTTCCTACAACAGAATTGCAAGCTCTTTAACAGGGGGGAAACCACCAGGCTGAGCCTACGCAAATGTGACACGTGGGCTCTGCAGCTCTGCAAATCCTCATGCATATGGATTATTAATGACACCCGGGGATGGCGATTCCGTCAGACTGACCTCATTTTTTTTTTTTTCGTAGATCAATGTATTTGCTGCAGGGAGGGGAGATCAATGCTTACCATAGGCTCCCAGCCATTCATTCATGTCTGTGACATCAGCATGTCCTGACTACAGAGCACACCCCCTGCCATTGATGAAAAGCACACCATACCTATACACACAGGGGGGGTTAAAGGCGTGGGCGCTGCATGGAGCTGTCACAATACAATTCATCTGCTGTCTGGGCTTCCTATCCACACACGTAAACAATGGCAGTGCCAGTTCTATTTATTGCGCTTCCTATCGAGTTACCAGCAAATCACATTAATAAATTAGCAGCAGCAGAGCTCCCATCCTGTGGGCATGCTCCAGCTGAGACGTGCAGGGTAGCAGGGACACCTTATCTGCTGTGATGTACAATATCATGCAGCAGCAGCACTTGGCTGGGCACTATGAGTCACTCAACCTCCGAAATCACTCCAACCTCCCCCCACATCACCCATTAACTGCACCCAGGGGAGCAATACACTGCACACACCAGCAGATCTATACTGCAGTGCCCACCACGGTGACTAGTGATCCAGCTTAGGTAAATACGTCCCCATGGATATAGTAACCAGGTTTACATCCAAACAAAGAGTCGCATTCTCCTGCAGGTACAACCAACAACGGCTGCGCTCCATGTATCACAGAACAGCAACAGATGATGCTCAGTATGTACCTGCAAAATAGATCATTTACCCATTCTTCCATTACAAAAGGGAACCTGTCACCAGATTTTACCCCATTAATCTACCGGCTCCTAAGGTAGAGAAATGTTTTTATTATGTGAATTCTTACCCTTTAACCTATAAAAAGAAAATTTCATCCAAAGAAATATGAAAATGAGCATAGAACGTCATATTCTGCCGGACAAGAGATAAGTTTAGCGGCTGCTGGAGGATTGTCACTTCAGACGCAGTTATCTTTGGTTCTAGAACCTGTTGGCGTCATATTAAAGATTACAATCTCGTCTTTCAGATTTTAGATCTTTTTCAGCCCGAAATATAAGCCCTAACTCGAAAAAAATAAGCCCTAGCTACAAACGGCTATATCTTCTGAACTGTGGCACACAGTTCTGGTGTCATTATAAAAAGGGAGAATATCCCGTTTAATTTCAGAGGGTGTCACAGAAACGGAGATATCCACTGTTAAAACTCTCACTCCCAACTGTAAGTTTAACAGTGGAAACCAAATTTGGCATCAGAATTGTGTTTCTAGGTGCCACGGTTCAGCGATATCACCATGTGAATTGTGCCCCCTCCAGCCTGTTAGCTAAAGGTATCATGGAGGAGGAGAGGGCTGCAGGGAAGAGCTGACAGAAGCAGCTACATGGACTCATATAAGAGGAGTGCCATTGCTAGATTGCTCCATGAGGCACATTTACTAAGAATGGTGCAAACTCCACTAAGTGCAGTTTGCTTGTGTATAGTGCAGGGTGCGCCAGATTCATGGTTTCTGGTGCCTGTTCTCCATGAATCTGGTGCTCCCTGAACTGGCCTGACAGAGTGCACCACTTTTTTCTGGTCCATCTTTAACACGGGGTGGGCAACAAACTTCTTTGGGACTTGCATGTTAAATCTGGCGCACGGTCCGGACACTTCTTAAATACCTGTGCAAGCAGTTTGCACTAGAAAGAATGTGCAAAGTCCACCAGGAAACTGGCACAAAGCCCCAATGATTTTGATGTACCCTAATGATTTTAAAGGCAATTGGGTCACAAGAAAAGCATAAGGCAGTGATGGTGAACCTTTTGGAGACAGAGTGCACAAACTACAACCAAAGTCCACTTATTTACCGTGGAGTGCCAACATGGCATTTTAATCAGTAACCTTTATTGCCATCTGTTCTTCCACATCTTTTAATCGTATCAGCAGCTGAGGCCACATGTACACTTGAAAGAAGGAGGGCAAATTCAGACTCTCGTTAAAGCTTCTCTCCAAGGTGTGTCTGTACAGGAAGAATGGTGGGTCCAGCAGGATGACCTCCAAAGATGATGCACTTCTGTCAACACCTTCTCACTTTTCCCACAGTTCCAAACAGACAATGAAGTATTGCTTTAAAATAGCGCTGAGAGCAGCATCTCTTAAGTTGCCTGGGACTGCAGGAAGATTTGGTAGATTTAGTCCTATTTGGTGAACTCTGTCCTGGAGAGATGGTCTGAGTGCCCACAGAAATGGCTCTGAGTGCCACCTCTGGCACCTGTGCCATAGGTTCACCACCACTGCCATAAGGGAATTCAGGGTTTGGAGTGGTAGGATGAGCTTTCAGAAGATGAGGACAGGATTATATTAGAACAGTTGATTTTTTTTTTGGTTCAAGATTAAAATGTGGATTTTTTTTCCATGGAAAAAAATAAGACATCTCTTGAAAATGAGCTCTCAACCATAAAATAACATGGTACACGCAGTCCCCGGGTTACATCCAAAATAGGTTCTTTAGGTTTGTTCTTAAAGGGCATCTACCAGCAGAATGAAGGACTGTATGCAAATGAGCCTGAAAGGCTCCATAGGTGCACACAGTCCTTCACCTTCATGCTGGTGATAGATGTCCTTTAAGTTGAATTTGTATGCAAGTCATTGCAACCTGGGACTAAAGAAAAGCATCCAGAGAGCTTCACCAGAGGTCACAGTGGACAGAGGGGTCTGTCTGTAACTAGGGGTTGTCTGTAAGTCTGGAGTCCCTAAAGGGGTTCTCCAGACCGTGGGGTCATTTTTGCAGACCCCCATAGTTTAATATCTAGTTTACACACACACACAGTGTTTTCACTTTTATTCTAGAAAGGACATTTCATATCCTACCTGAGGGGGTGGTAGTTTAATTGGGTAATATCTGGTTATTGGTTCCCTTTTAGCCTATGTTCATCTCTACATTGTAGGAAATTCATTGTTGATTCCCTCAAATATCACAAATTAAAAAAATCTTTAGTGCATCTTTAGTCATTCTGGTTTTAAGGTTCCTTATATGTAATATTACAGAAGAAAGAAGCTTCCACATTGACAGTCTATAGGTTACTGACAGTCACTCAGGGCACTAGTGGGAATACAGATTCCCTGCTTTGTCCTGCTCTATATCTGGACTTTTCCCACTGGAACAGTTTTCGGCAATAACAATGTATCAGGGAGATTCTGTTTACGCAGGTTCCTAACATTACATGTAGGGCGACATGGTGTGGGTTTATTTTAGGGCATCTATAAAAAAAAAACCTTGCTAAATGGAAATACATCCTGATGGAGGGGGGGGGGGGTAATTTGGGTGTTTATTGCGCTTTGTCATTCATTTGCCACTATAGAATAAGAAGAGGACAGGGCACCCACTGAAGTCCCACAGGCATAAGATGCCTCATAGATCCGAGACTGATCACCTATTCTTAAAAACAAAAAGGGCACCACTTTTATAACCCATTGAGCTGCCAAATACAGGCAGTCCCCGGGTTACGTACAAGATAGGGTCTGGAGTTTTGTTCTTAAGTTGAATTTGTATGTAAGTCGAAACTGTATATTTTATAATTGTAGATCCAGACAAAAATATTTTAGGCCCCAGTGACAATCGGAGTTTAAACATTTTTTGCTGTAATGGGACCAAGGATTATCAATAAAGCTTCATTATATACACATTACAGCTGATCATTGCAATCTGGGACTATAGTAATGTATCCAGAGACATCACCAGAGGTCAGAGGGGTCTGTCTATAACTATGGGTTGTCTGTAAGTCGGGTGTCCTTAAGTAGGGGACCGCCTGTATACCATTTTCATCTCTTTAGGAAGTTACAGGTGAATGAAGATGGGTTGAACAAGTACACCAAATACAGTTGGCAAGGCTCATTACATTGTATCAGAAGCCTAGTTCCCAAGATCAGATCCACATTGAGTAACTGGTGGTTGGTTGAAAAAAGGTCATCAGATATGTACAAACATCTGGTCAGTGCAAGGAAAGTAAAATTAAATATTGGATGCACAGATTATAAACAATTTTTTAATAAAATGCAAAAAAATCAGTATGCCGTATTTTTCGGACTATAAGGCGCACAAAAAATCCTTTGATTTTTTCAGAAGTCAAAGGTGCGCCTTATAGTCCAGTGCGCCTTATATATGAACTGTACTGACAGACAACAGCTGCCTTGTACTGTGCACAGGTCTGCCACCTGCTGGTCATTCATCCTTATAATCAGGTGTGCCTTATAATCCGGTGCGCCTTATATATGAACCTAGACGTTTTAGCAGGCATTTATTGATGGTGCGCCTTATAGTCCGAAAAATACTGTACTGTACATTTTGTTGCATTGTGGCTGCCACCCTGCATTCCCATGAATATTGGAGGGGCGCACCAGTTGTGATACTCCCCCACCTCCTCCTATCCCCGCACACTGCTGTGTGCCCGCTGTGCTACGGTACGGCGGGCAACGGCAGTGTGCATATAGACTTCGTCATGAGCATTTCTTGACCTTTTTCATACAAAAACTGAGAGACTTATAATAATTGGTTTGAAAATGATGCATTATTTTGGTAAAACCGCATGTTTGCACTAATTAGGACTGCGCTTTGGCTGTCCGTTCCACTCTCCATTTTACACTTAGAAACAAAGAAAGGACAGTGAGCGCAAAGTCTCCATTCATCTTCCGTTCCCCATTGATGTTTATGTACAATTCCATTATAATATTGGGGGGAAAAAGTAAAATAAAACACGCTTGCTGCTGCGAATGTTACTTTAGGTTGTGTATACAGTCTATCATCAACCACAGTTTCTTCCATCCACATTGGTCAGGGCATGGATCAAATCTGCGAAAAAAAAACGCTAAACTACAGTAATTGAGACTGAGCCATGGCCGGGACTTCATTCCATGTCACCATAACCAGCGCTCCACAGGTTACAGTAAACACGAGCAGAATTCCTGCCCCTCTGCTGAAATCGCTGGATAAGAGGAGCCTATTTCTGGCAGTGACGCAGGAGCCTATTGTTTGAAGCACAGCGAATGTACCAAGACCGAGGCTGCGGGAGGGAAGCTGCACAGAAAATGACCGCTTTCTCCAGAAATAACACGTCTGAAAATACTGTATGGAAAGCAGGTTATCCTTCAAAGGAATAGATGTGTATTACGGGTAATATGCAAGGTTGTCTTAGGATTTTACGGATCCATAATAAACACGTCCAATCTGTTGGTAGCATCTCCCACTGAGGCTTCTGTCTATCAAGTGGAAGTTTAGAAAAGCAATGCACATGAAGGCGGGTTAGGGTTCTATAGGATTCTATACTATGAAAGTGATGGGAATTGCTGAGCACAGAGCTCGGCTACCTCTGGCACTCACTGAGTTCTGTGCTCGGCTATTTAGTCACTTGCACACCATTGAATGGAGCACGCAACCTGCTACTGGATTGCTGGGGGTCGCGTTCTTGTGATCAGTCAGAGTCCCAGTAGTCAGATCATCACCAATCGGATAGTTAATCCCTTATTCTAGTGTCCGCACCTTGATCTAGTTATCTCTGAAAAGGTTTGCCAGTATATGGGATTGGAAAAACTCTGCCCGTGCCAACCTTCTAGGACATCTACCCGTGGGATATTGTGTACCGAGCACACGGACATAATGGGGTGCGCCCCCGCTGCTAGCATCTGCTTTTCTTTTAGCTTCCTATGCCCTTGTTTTTATGAAAGAAAATTAAAAAAATTATACAGACGAGTATTAAGGGGCTCTGGGCTCCATAGCCGTTATAGAGGCCCGGAGCCCCTCAGACTCATTTGCATAATTTTTAAAGACTTTCTTTTTCATAAAAACCAGGCCATAAAGAAGCTAGAAGAAGAGCAGATCCTACCGGAGCGACGTACACCATCCCACATAGCAGGGTTTACAATCAATTATCTTCGTTTTAAATTTCCTTTAAAATCGTCCACTGACTAGGTCTCAGCCGGTTGCTTTTGGGACTACTCATTTAGGTTTCTTTATCTACCATCCTTCACATGTCTGGATACTTCTCTAAAAAGTACTGCAGTTAGGAACTTAAAGGGTCAAAACCCAGGGACCATTTTTGCAGTTCATATAAATGTACATTGTATAGCCGGACACATTAATTCCTGATAAATTAAGCACTCGTGGCACTATATGGAACTAAAATATGTAATAGACAAAACGTGTCTCTATCTATCCAGGGGATTCTGTCCATATATAGAGCAACAGTACTAGAATACAGGCGTTCCCCGACTTAAGCACGGGCGGCACGGTGGCTGAGTGGGTAGCACTTCTGCCTTGCAGCGCTGGGGTCCTGCGTTCGAATCCCACCCAGGTCAACATCTGCAAAGAGTTTGTATATTCTCTCCATGTTTGTGTGGGTTTCCTCCGGATCCTCCGGGTTTCCTCCCACACTCCAAAACATACCGGTAGGTTGTTTAGATTGTGAGCCCCATTTGGACAGGGACCAGTTTGACATTGTGCAGCGCTGCGTAATCTGTGTGCGCTATATAAATAAAATAATTATTATTATTATTAAGCATACGTGTCTCACTTAAATATTATTAATTTTTTTTCTTCCTATTAAACCATGTGTGTATTCACCCCGCCCTTTATGGAAACATATTCTAACCGTTTTGACTTTATTGTTAAATGTATCCATTTTATGGTTATTCATGTTTTAAATGAACGCGCACCTGAGACCGGAAAAAGGTCATACCGCGTGTAACCCCTGATGCTGAATACCGATACTTTAAATAGTATCTAGATCTGTCTATTAATCATGAACCAGATGAAGCTCTCAGTCCGAGCGTGAAACGCATAGTTTCCAATATAAAGTTCCTATTTTTAAATTTATATTATGCTAATGAGATGAGGGTGTTGCCAGAGAGCCTCCGTGCTGCAGATTCACAGGCTGTTATACTGTACAAGAGGATATCCACCCTCCCACGGAGTACTGAAACCTCCCCTGCTGCAGTGTGATTACATCAGGCATGTGGAGGTAGTGTAACAGCACAGAGGGGCTCTAGTAACTCCTCCTGGATTCCTTCTGGCACATAAACATAATTGCAAAAGTTGGTTTTAGGAGGCAGGAGGCCATGGATAACAAATATAAAGATTACAAGTCACTGTACCAGGATCTAGGAGTTTAATCAAGCTAGATTTTGACTAAAATTGACTGATGGACCCCAATGGTCCGAGGAGATCAGCAGGAGACAATCCCAGCGCTCATATTAACATACCGACACAAGTTATCCTAAAGGTTTCTTCTCCATATAGACATAGTACTAGATAAAACAGACTGTGATCACAGAGCGCGGGAGGCCACAGCAGGAGCCAGTGTTATGCCGGTCACCACAGAGCAGCAGAAAACCTCATGTAATGTATTATGCAACAGCACTGACATATACAGAGCAACCGCAGCAGTAATTTATAGCCCATCACACGCTGCATCCCCCATTAATACCTTGCGCTGACAAAAACTGGAGACATTTGGGATCATGAGGACGGATGGCGGATTCTATCACATTCTACAGTCTGATGCTTTACATCTTGTGGTTTTGCAAATCTAATACATTTACTGGAGACATCTGCTCCTGTGCTTATAGAAACTGACTACGTACCTCTTACAGGGCTACATGTCCAGGTCTTTCCATGGTATATAACAACAAAAAATTCACTTGTAACCTGCAAAGTACCTCCTAAAGCCAGTTAGGTTGGTCACACGCGCTCCGCTCAGCTGTAGGATTTAAAGTATTTTTCAGACAAAAAAGCCTTCTGATTTTCTCAGAAATCAAAGGTGCGCCTTATAACCCAGTGCGCCTTATATATGAACCGTACTTACAGACAACAGCTGGCTGGAACTGTGCACAGGTCTGCCACCTGCTGGTCATTCATCCTTATAATCAGGTGCTCCTTATAATCCGATGCGCCTTATATATGAACCTAGACGTCTTAGCAGGCATTTATCGATGGTGCGCCTTATAATCCGGTGCGCCTTATATTCCGAAAAATACGATATTTGCTGAATGTGAACAGCCCCTTAAAAGCTGATCATGCACATTGCACAAATGTCTGCTCCTCATATAACACCATAAAGATATACAACATTTTCTTGCAGTATTCATAACCCATTCATAGAGATCAGATATCTACTGAACAAACCCAAGCCTGTATATATAGAGGTATTAATAACGCTGCATTTTCTGAAACAAATGACAAAATTCAGCTATTATCATTCCAGTAGGAAGCGCTTATCAGGGAAAGCAGCGATATTATCTACATGGTTATAAATGTATGGGTCTGATATATTCAAATCCGTGAAGAGGAGGTACAAGGAACGGCCACAGTCATTTGTCATACAAATCCAAAGAGAAAACAGATGACGCTGGAAGGTTTCATGTCATCCATCACTGCAGAGATCAGTCTCACCTCGCTTGTGTACTGCAGTTGCTCAGCAAAGTCCTTTGTCTGAATCCGCATTATGGGACTGTTCCTGGGAATAAAAAAAAAAAAAAAAAACCATCTGTGATTATTTCTGTAGTCGTCCAATTAAAGGGATTAGGCTCGGCTTTAATACAGGAAATGCAGTCACACTCAGTCTTCAAATGGAAATCAAAAAATTATTATTGTTACTTATAAAAGGGAAATATGCGAAAATCAAGAGTGCTCCTGTTTATTTCAGGAATCACACATTTAGCTACCAGATATTAGGAAGATAAAAACATTACAATGGCAGAGCTTCCAGAAATCTCCAAAACTCTGCTTCAAATTCTAACACCACCATGTCCTTTTTTTTCAGCATTTATTTGAAGGGAACCAGTCACCATCCCCATTTAACTACCGTATTTTTATTATATAATCCGGTGTGCCTTATATATGAACTGTACTTACAGACAACAGCTGCCTTGTACTGTGCACAGGTCTGCCACCTGCTGGTCATTCATCCTTATAATCAGGTGCGCCTTATAGTCCAGTGCGCCTTATATATGAACCGTACTTACAGACAACAGCTGCCTTGTACTGTGCACAGGTCTGCCACCTGCTGGTCATTCATCCTTATAATCAGGTGCGCCTTATAGTCCAGTGCGCCTTATATATGAACCGTACTTACAGACAACAGCTGCCTTGTACTGTGCACAGGTCTGCCACCTGCTGGTCATTCATCCTTATAATCAGGTGCGCCTTATAGTCCAGTGCGCCTTATATATGAACCGTACTTACAGACAACAGCTGCCTTGTACTGTCCACAGGTCTGCCACCTGCTGGTCATTCATCCTTATAATCAGATGCGCCTTATAGTCCAGTGCGCCTTATATATGAACCGTACTTACAGACAACAGCTGCCTTGTACTGTGCACAGGTCTGCCACCTGCTGGTCATTCATCCTTCCTTATAATCAGGTGCGCCTTATAGTCCAGTGCGCCTTATATATGAACCGTACTTACAGACAACAGCTGCCTTGTACTGTCCACAGGTCTGCCACCTGCTGGTCATTCATCCTTATAATCAGATGCGCCTTATAATCCGGTGCACATTATACATGAACCTAGAGATTTTAGCAGGCATTTATTGATGGTGCGCCTTATAATCTGAAAAAATTCCCTCTTATGTGAAATCTCCCTCATTTACATATAAAAATCTCCTACAAAATAAATGTGAGTGATGCAGAGAAAAGCCATATTTTGCCATAGAGGAGTCAAGTTTAGAGGCTTAATCACAGATTGATACATCATCCCAATGTGTTGGAAATGGGAGCCGCAGGTGAAGATCCAAATTTTTATGTAACTAGTGCAAAGACCTCAAGCCAGACATATGACAGACAAGATCCAGAATTTTAAATAATAAAACCAGCATTTTTCTAGATAGTATAGAACTGAAAATAGTGGCTTTTTTTTTAGTGATGCTTCCCCTCCAGTCTCTAAACTTGACTCATCTCGGGCAAAAAGAAAAAAACTATTTTGGGGGGAGATATATGGATGAAATTTCACATAAATGAGAGAATTCTAGAAAGAACATTTCATACCCTTCCTGAGGGGGGCTAGTATTTTAATGGGGTAAAAATCTGATAACAGGTTCCCTTAAAAGGGAGTCGACTTTTCCTCATGTCACCCCACAAATAGACAGTAATTTATTGGACACTTTATAAGCTTTCCAGACAAGATCTTACATGTCTACCTGTAATTAATGTAAAAATATAAATTATTATATGTATTCAAGCTCCTGTCCCCATGCCAAGAGAGAATATCCAAACTCCATGTAGCTCTTGGGTCGGAACCCAGTGCCAAAAGGTAAAGGGTGCCAACCCCTGTGCCGCTCCATCTACACACACATGTAATGATTTAGATAGTAAGGAGTGGATGTACTTGCACATGGAACGGCCAAGATGACAAATATACAACAAAAAATGGATACAATTAATATAAACGGATACAAATGGATAAGTCTAAAGACCTACCAAAGACAGATGTATAGATAATTATTCCGGCTCCTGAAACATGATATAAGCAAATCTCTAGCCGTTCCCCGAGTTACCTGCAGTAATAACTCGTGGGGGGGATCCCAGCATCCTCTTCAGCAGAACTCAGGAGCGGAGCGGTGTGCAGCCGGTGACATAGCACAGGAGTCAAGCACACGTCTCCACAGATACAACACTTATTTGCGTGCAGGCAGTCACATGCGCTGTTGTGTCAACACGGATTGTTGATAGTGCCGATTGACTGTGTGTTTAGTGTAATAAAAAGTGAAAAAGCCCCTGCAGTATATTGTATAGATTGTTATGACCACATACTGGAGGCACAGGAATCATGGTCCAGGTCAGCTGCTGGAAAATTTTGAGACCTTTACAAAATAGAGACCCACTACAAAAAGTAAGCAGCATGCTGTCTCAGTGGTTGATATCTCTGCCTCCTAACAACTGGAGCCCACGATGAATATGAAAGTTCTCGCATTTGAAAGGATTTCATTAAAGGGGTTGTTGGAGATTTTTTTCTCCTTTTAAAACCGTCCCCATATGATATGAAAGCAACACACACACACACACACACACACACACACACACACACTCCGATGCTCCAGTGCCCCCCCACAATGCAGACTTCTATTTGCATATGGAGGCTCAGTGATGACATTATGACAGCCGTGCACCTAATACAACCTCTTGGTCAGGGTCCACACCCTTTATTGTCCTGAGGCCTGCAATGTCCTGCTGCTCAACTTGAAGGAGTCACACTAGTTACCAGCACCCTAGATACACCAACACAACACAAAACCCCCAGAAAACAAATACTGCATAGATAATGATCACTACAGACCCTAAACCAGATAAATGCTGCTCCTAAACAAGACAAATGAAAATGGAGACCCCAGTGCAGACCATAATGTAAATGGAGACCCCGGTGCAGGCCATAATGTAAATGGAGACCCCGGTGCAGGCCATAATGTAAATGGAGACCCCGGTGCAGGCCATAATGTAAATGGAGACCCCGGTGCAGGCCATAATGTAAATGGAGACCCCGATGCAGGCCATAATGTAAATGGAGACCCCGGTGCAGGCCATAATGAAAATGGAGACCTCGGTGCAGGCCATAATGTAAATGGAGACCCCGATGCAGGCCATAATGAAAATGGAGACCCCGGTGCAGGCCATAATGAAAATGGAGACCTCGGTGCAGGCCATAATGAAAATGGAGACCCCGGTGCAGGCCATAATGAAAATGGAGACCCCGGTGCAGGCCATAATGAAAATGGAGACCGCAGAACAGACTGCATTGAAAATGGAGACCGCAGAACAGACTGCATTGAAAATGGAGACCGCAGAACAGACTGCATTGAAAATGGAGACCGCAGAACAGACTGCATTGAAAATGGAGACCCCCAGAGCCAGCATTGAAAATGGAGACCCCCAGAGCCAGCATTGAAAATGGAGACCCCCCAGAGCCAGCATTGAAAAAATGGAGACCCCCAGAGCCAGCATTGAAAATGGAGACCCCCAGAGCCAGCATTGAAAATGGAGACCCCCAGAGCCAGCATTGAAAATGGAGACCCCCAGAGCCAGCATTGAAAATGGAGACCCCCCAGAGCCAGCATTAAAAATGGAGACCCCAGAGCCAGCATTGAAAATGGAGACCCCAGAGCCAGCATTGAAAATGGAGACCCCCAGAGCCAGCATTGAAAATGAAGAAACCCAGAGCCAGCATTGAAAATGGAGACCCCAGAGCCAGCATCGAAAATGGAGACCCCAGAGCCAGCATCGAAAATGGAGACCCCAGTGCAAACAATAATGAAAAAGGAGACCCCAAGTAGAGACTTGGTATATCATACCACTATGATTACGGACACAGTTGTCAGTCCATGAAATTAGCAAGTAATGAGTCCGTTTTAAAGGGGCCGACCATGGTTGTGTTCTACGGACGTAAATGTCTAAAAAATGTGAATTTTCGGTAAGAAGTGATATCCCACAAAGAGTTTTCTATATAGTCAAATTCAACCCAAATTCAAGCTTTTATTCACACATTTATTCAGTCACCCAAAACCTGCAGTTTCTCTATATAACCACCACAATGTCCACCTCATTAAATGGATGCGCACGCCCAGTCTTACGTCTCCTCTGGTCTGCAGAAGGTTTCTTGGTGCAGCAAGTTATCTGCTGGTTAGTTATGTTCTATCACCACCAGCGGAGGTGCCCTCTGACCTGTGGAGAGAGGCAGCCTGCTCACCCCATCTCTGCATCAGAAGAAAATGGATCTTGTGTGTCCACATCAACACGTCTACAAAAAGAATGCAGTTATGGCTATTTATAGAAACGACATGAAGTGTTGTGCAAATATGATAAAACATTCTATCATCAAATAGTCCGGGAATAAGAGTAAAGAATTATGGTCTGGATAGAACTACAAACAATATAAATTTTGCATATTTACAAAAAATTCTGTGCGGAGCCGGCACATTCCTTATACTCTCGGGTTTGATGTTGATCATTAGGTCATTATCTTCTAGCCTCCAGAATAAAACAAACTGTAACTCTGTGATCCTTCATAATCTCTAGATTGCCTTTATCATTTGCTCCCCATTATTTATACAGCACCGGAATACAACTAAAGAAATGTGACAGCGGAGAACAAAGAAGCAGACCTGCAATAATTACAGCGCAATCATAAATCCTGTGCCCTGCACCTTATCTTTACTGCCCGTAACCAGAAGCCTAATTTATGTCTGTAATAAAACAGGATAATATCATTAAAAGGGTGAGTAATGCTTAAAATTTGCAATACGTAGGTAGGTGAGAACCACGGTGGTGCAGGTCTTGGGACCTCCCCATTGCCGAAATAAAAGGGACAGGAGCACCGCTTTTATTTGGCTTTGTTTGTCCCTCTTTAGAGAGAAGGTTAACTGCTCTAAAGTGAAAGGCGCCTTTCATTTTTGTGCATAACAGCTATAGCCATAATACTTCTGTTTACTGCCCCGCAATCCGTGTCTGAGAAAGGTCCCAACGTGAACTGAAACATTACTGAACGTTTTGGATTGCTAAACCAAATGCAATAAAAATTCCTAATGAGCAAGGGAACCCAAAAAAAAGTACCAAAGTTTCTTAAAGGGAACCCGTCATTAGAAATTGTCCTAATAAACCACTACCGGTATGTTGTCAAGCACCTCAGCAGGTTCTACATCCTGTTTCTTTCATGGCCCAGCTGGTGGCATCATCCAGAAAATCAACTTTGAAGTAAAATTTAAGTTCGATGTATAAAGACAGGGAGGCGGAGAGTTTGTCGCTGAAGTTTAACTTTCCCTTTCTCCTCAAATGTGATTGGCATCATTCTCCAGACTTCAGGAAATCTGATCAATCATGTCCCTGGAGGCAGGACCATCAATTACAGTGAAGGGGGCGTTCTAAGGCAGGGAAAGCTTGACTTCAGTGTTAAACTCTCCGCCTCCTTGCCTTCATAAAACCAACTTACATCTCGCTTCAAAGTTGACTTTCTGGATGATGCCACCACACCAGGCCAAATTCTTATGACAGGTTCCCTTTAACTTTATACAACGGAGTGGTATTCTGTTTGTACACCCCGAACTCCACTGACATGTACTATTGTATTTACCGTTGGTCTAAGGTGAAGCCAAAAACAGACCTTCTCCGAGCTTAAAAGGGCAGATGACTCCACTAAGGCCCAGTTTACACCAGCGTTTGGAACTTTCGTCACAAAATGTCCTTTGATTAAATGGGACTGTGAAAGGGTACCATTAATGTCCATTTGTGCCATTACTAAATAGGCTTTAGCTACTTGAGACAGAAAAAACGCCCATGGGAACCTGGCATAATTGCTTCAACCACTTTGTTTCTGTGGGGGTTTCACGATCTGATATGCCCTTGGGACCTGGTACCCCACCATTAAAAATTTCTGACAGGTCACTCTATAGGTCAAAAGGTATTAACTGCACTTTGCAGGACAAGTTTAATGTTAAACTCTGGTCATGTATACATGTTGGGAATATACCCATAGAGAGGCACACGTGAGTATATGGTAAAAGATTTTTCTGCCATGTCCCAGAGAATAAGAAACAGCAGCAGAGGCGAATCCTCCCTAGTAGAGGCCTAGTACATTACATAACTTACCCGACTTCCGTTGAGATCCGACTGCCTGTTCCATTAATATGGCTATGATGTTTTTGTGGAGGTTCCTGTGGGCTCCAACACTTAGACTGTGTCCAGATACCTGACCAGTCAGTACTGTACATTACTACATCAATATCTTTACATATACTGTACCCCTGGTTACCTATTAGTTGCTTTGCTGATGAGATTTAAACTTTCTATATACTTTGAAGATAATATTTACCAAGATGGGCAAAGTCAAATATCTCCATTTACAGCCCAGGGTAGTCGTGAATCTCGGTAGTGAATGACAAAGACCTTGTTATATGAAAAAGTCAATATAGCCACAGCAGTAAAAATAGTTCTGTCCGGCTCCAGTGATATTATAAAAGTACATTGACAATAAACAAGACGCCCGGTAGATCATTTACACCCTTATTAGAAGCCTGCAGCAACCTATGGAGGAACATTGTCAGGTTTACTACATGAAGACCAATTAGTGTTAAAGTAAAAGATTAGGCAATACAATTGCATACTACACCACACATCCTACTTCTGCAAGCGATCAACAACAACCTCAACGAGCAATAAAGATGCCAAAACAAGGATTGTCACGATGAATGCAGATACACCATAGCAACACTCAGCGAGTTGCTAGGGAGACACTGATCTCACAAAATACCACGGATTCCCTTATCAAATATAGGATAAAAGTCATTTATATCCTTCCCATTCATAGTCGCAAAGCTCAGATGGTTCCTCTCAAAAAGGGATAAGTCACCAGTTAGGAAAAATATAATCACCCTAAAATTTGAAGTATCAGAGTCTATACCTTATATTCCCCCATTATGCTCAGCTTTCTAGATTTTTCTAGGGAAAGTAAATTAAACCTAGGTAATGTAAGGCAGAGGGCCTGAAATCTTAGGAAAATTAAGTTCTGACATTGAACAGACATCTGTTGTAGCGTCAAGGAAGAACGGTGAAAGCCGTACAGTCCACTATAGAGGCTTCACTCCATTCATTGTCACAAGGACTACGTTACGTACAAGTAAGAAGAAATGTCCGGCATTGATGTAAATAAAGCACTTGGGATTCAGGAAAAGTTTTGGAGCGAGTGGGAAATGAAAAGCAAGTAGAGTGGAGATAGATTACTCTTTCGGCTTGTGCTATTCCAAATTCCAATTCTATATGCCAAAAGAGTAAGTACCGCATATACTCGAGTATAAGCCGAGGCCCCTAATTTTACCACAAAAAACTGGGGAAACCTATTGACACGAGTATAAGCCGAAGGTGGGAAATGCATTGTCACAACCTCCCCAGTATATAGGCTGCCGGACCCTGCCCCATAGTATATAGCCAGCGCCTGCCCCCAGTATATAGCCTGCCAGCCCATATCCCCCAGTATATAGCCAGCAGCAGAGGTAGCTGGAAAGGTGAGTTTTGATATATATTTTTTTTACTCGAGTATAAGCCAAGTTTGGGTTTTCAGCACATGACTTCTCCAAAATGACCAGGTAATGGGGGAGAGGGGGGAGCCTCCCAAGGGGCAGGGGAGCGGGCAAGTTCAAATTGAACTGCCGTATCCTTTTGTTCTTTACTGTTTGTCCTCTTGGCTAATGTTTTGGCCAATTTTGTGTATTGGGGGTTGGGGGGGGGTGTAAGGCTTTAGTTGCAATGAATGTGACCCATGTTCTATAAACCATGTCTAGGTATAATACAAGCAATTTAAGTGGCAAAAAAGTGGTACAAAAAGTTGTGTGCGATAGTGTAATAATAAAGGTTGAAACTATAAATGAAAACACTACACTATCGCACGCAACTTTATGTACCACTTTTTGCGCCATGTAAATTACGTGTGATAGTGCAGTATTTTCAGCTATAGTTTTAACTTTATTTTTAAAGTGTTCTCACTTTTGTTAGTTGCGATGGCTCACAACCACTTAATCGCATTAGTTCGGGGCAGCCACGTGGATATCCCAGTTTGCTTTCATAAGCTGCGATGAGATGTAAGTGGAGGTATTGACCCCTCGGAAAAACAAAGCTTTCAGTAGTAAAAAAAAAAATCCACGTCTGTGGCACAATCCTTTTGTATTTAATTATTAAAAACAAAAATACAGTGGAGATGTGTTCCAAACTCGGAATTAGTCCTTGATCAGTCCAGTTACAATATGAGCATAATGTACGTCACCCGGGGGAAAGTTTCTACACACCAGGATGTGTGTCCCGAGGCCTCTCACACAGTACTGTACGTATAGATGAATAGTCATGCGCATAAATCAGCATATAATATAACACTGCTGTATACTACTGTATATACTCATGCTTTGTACATTGTAGGCTACAAAATGTGTTCCTCTTTCTTCCCAGTTATAAGATGTCTTTCACTTTCTGCGATCTAACCTATTGTGCTAAATTACCATTACCAGACTATTAGGATTTCCAGACTATACAAAAGCCAAGTATGTGTTTAGTGTGTGTGTAAAAGACATACACTGACAACTTCTACCCTATTGGACACAAATCTGGATGGATTTTAATACCGGTTCCCTGTTGAGATAATAAATGCATATTCACACTGCAGCAATTTTCAAGGGAACCTGTCACCAGCCACACAACTGTTTAACTCCCCAAACATACTTCATAGGGTGTAGTAAATGTTCTTCATGCATGTCCTTATAATGATTGTGTGCCGGCCTCACGCTTCAGGCAGTTTCGTCATGAAATCTCCACCTACAGTTCTCAGTTGAGCCGATTCCTGCCCGGCCTCCCGCTCGCCTCCCCGTCCACTGCGCACCACACGTCTGAGATTTCAAACAAGAGCATATAAGGTATATTTGGAGGTTTAACAGTCGCGTGGCTGATGACAGGTTACCTTTAACATGACAAATTGCTGTAAACAAAAAAAAAAAATGTCTTGAAAGAGGATTAAGTTTGGTAAAGTATGGTGCAAAATTTTAGTAGTTTCCTGCAGGTTGCCATGAAAATGGTCTATGGATTACTTGTTAGCCTGCATCCCTTGTACCGCAAGTTATTGAAGACGAAAACGTGTCTGAACAGAAATCTTTATGTATGACTATATATTGGTTTTTATAGTAAAACTAGCCACAAATATTTTTTTTATTAAATTAATGTTCTCAGACTCTCCTGTTACCCATTGGAGAAGCTAAATTTGGCCCAGTTATTCCAAGATTTGGAGTAATCCAGTTGCAATGGTATTTTGCAGCTTGCTGGAAGTTTAGGGGATCTTTTCACAACCTTTTGACAAATTTGGCCTATGACGGGTTCCCAAAGAGCCCTTAAAACTCACGGGCACCGTTGTTTCAGTAAAAACAAAAATTAGCAAGACGAACTAGACGTGTCCTCTATGGGGTAGTTGTGCCGATCTTCCTCCTCTCCTCATTATTACCACTCCCCCCCCCCCCCCACGTCATCAGGCCAGCCAAATTCTCCCACGTGGGACTACCGCCTCTGCTGACAAACATGTGCAGTGAGCATCTTGGCGGGTCCACGGTCTCCGCATCCGCACTACACATATGTAGCTTCCTGCTTAGCATTTCTAAACATTGAGCGATACACAACTGACTACGGAGTTTGCAAAGCGGTGCATGCGGGCCAGCTCCGAGGCTTACTACGCATAACAGCTGGCAGAGGCTTATGCAGGCACAAGGGAATTCATCCGGCTAGATGACATTGGGGGGGCGGGGGGATATGAACTGATACAAAAACCCATAATGCTACAAATAAATGAACAAAGCTCAATGTCATTAATCACAAAACGGAGCTTTATATCGCTTGCTTTGGCGATTCACAAAAGTTTATGGGGTTTCTAAAGTAGGAAGAGCAATTTTCAATTTGGATGCCATCTACAACTACAAGTCCCATGATCCTTTAGCTCTCAACAGCGTCTGCTCCCTCTGTCATCACTGGGAGCAGAACGTTAGACTGTCCTGCTCTATTACCATAGTAATGATGTGTAACTGCCATCACTGCGTGTGAAGGAAACAGCAATGTTCCAGACCCCTGAAGGGTATGCAAGGTCACTTAGTTATCCTTTTATAGACACTCCCAGAATGTACACCTCTGCCCACCCAACAGGAGGAGTCATGGGTCCCTCCTACCTGGTAGGAGCCATTGCTTCTCAAGGGGAAGTGGTAGGGTCATGGTTCTGGCATCATTGGATCCACATTGATACCAAACCTGACCCATTTGCTATGGTCCTATCCTGAGATATGGATCTCTCTGTGCCCAAGTGTGCTAGAGCCCCGGAAATTGGACTATTGTGATCTCCTGAAAATAACTTCTAAAAATGTATTTTTCCTTTTGGTGGGATGGACCATAACTCCATAACGGTCCCTATTCAACCTAGTGGTTTAAGAGTTTTTATGGCCCTTTGTCTGAGAGTGGGGGGGGGGGGATGCCTGGAGACTATTTGACTGCAGAGGTCTTTTGAAGCACGGACACCTGCTGTGTGATCGTAACCAACCTAGCTCAATTAGGCCAACTAAGCTGAGGCTGGGGGAAGGTGGGAGACTTGAAGAGGGTCACATTTATCACACTGCACATTACCTCCCTGAGATGACGTCTCACCACAACACTGGCCATACTGGATGCACTGCAACCAACCAAAAACAGCCAAACAGGACATGTGACCAGCAGCCATCTTCTGTCCTGTATCTCCTCCACAGGGACAAAGTCACACTACTGATTAAAGGGCCAGTAGCATTTTAACCATTATATAGTGAATGTCCACAACATTTTCCTTCTAAGGCAATCAAATTTAAAACAACCAATTACTTATTAGCTTATATTTTAATGACTCATTTGAATAGGAAATATACCTGGAATTCCCCTTTAACCTGTTCGTTGCTGTGCACCACCATATTGGAGCCCCGCCCACAGCAGATTGCGAATATTGGTGAATATTGGATTACATATGGTCCACCACCAAGGTCAACAAGCTGTGTGTGCACCCTCATCCAAAACATCTCTGAAGGGTCTCTTCAAAAAAGAGCAGTATACAATATACTGTAATACTTTATTATTGCATCATATTGTTTGAGTGACCAGGCTCCCCCCGACTAAAAAAAAAATGGTCAAAAAAATAAATAAATCATACAACTAAGAAAACAGGAAAAATATTGAAAGGATTACGGTTATCATTTTAAAGATGTTGCGATTTTTCCATGAATTTACTGGTTCTAGCGTTTACATTTGGTGTACACAAGAGCCAGGTCAGACCCACTAATGACATATCACTGTCACTTTCTTTGCCATTCAAATCTTTAAACATAGGATCACTGCTCAGAAGATTTGGGTTTATGCAAAGATTGTGGAGAAACCCTTCATTGCCAGACCTCAAGGGTGTAGGAGCAGATGCAATCAGTTTACTTTACGCCAGAAAGGGACAACAATGGGTGCAGGGGGGAATTTTGGTGCCAATGTGGGCAGCACAATTGGTAATCTAGTAATCACCTTACAACGGGCAGATTTTAGAATAGGGAATAGCCAAGAAATGTCCCAACTTCCAAAAAACAGGTCATAAGAAAATAAAATCACTTCTCTTATCCGTTATGTGATAACAGTAAATGTTCTGCACGAGTTTTATACGGGCAAATATTTGAGTACAAGGTTGGGCGTTGGCGTGAAGGATCACACTGTACTGTACTTGTTACAGGTCATCACTACAGATACAAGACAACAATGGGTTATTATGATCACCTACCAATAGGAGGATTGTTGGCAGATACAGTAAGTTGATCAGTACCTTACACTTGTTGCAGATATGGAGCATTATAGTAAAAGTAATGATAGTAGGTAGCTATAGTAACACAGCACACCGCGACACGCTGTTCAATATTCCAATTAATAAAGAGCCAGCAGGGGTGCGGCTACACGACTGAGATTAATACCGAGCTGTGATGACTTGGTACTTTTTAATTTTTTGAAGTCAGAAACAATAGAAAGAGAAAAAAAGGCAGAAATATGCAACAAGAAATAAAAGGCATGGGTTTGGGAATTATATGTAAATGTTGTACATTATATATAGCGATGTACATAGGAGACCTGTCAAAATATGTAATACCTGCTGGTAATGGGTTAAAATGTCCTCCCTATATCACCTAAAATTATATGCCACCGAGATCCTGCACCTTCATTACAGACGTTTCTGATATGAAGATGTGTAGAAATGAGTCAACTTCTGAAGAGAAGAGTCATGTTTTCTCTGGGCTGACAGTGAACCCCGCCTCCTTGTTTGACTGACAGCTCAGTCTCTTCTAATCTGGACTGGAGCAAAAAGGAAGTCCTCTTCATGTCCTTACTAGAATGCGGTCCCTCTCACTGCAAGGTGTATTCAGTAGTGAGCTGTGTGTGAGGAACTGCAGACCTTCTCACCGTTTCACATACCCTGCAGTGGGTGGGACCAAGCGGTGGTGGGCGGAGCCACGTGGTAGAAGACGGGATCAGCATAAATTAAAGGGAGAAAAAGTTTGGGGAGCCATTTTACTGGTGGGGGGAAAAGGAAGATTTAAGCTGGAATGCTGGCACTGCACTTTCCCGGATGATGGGTTCCCTCTAAAGGGGTTTTTCTATACTATAAATAATCAGTATTAGATCGGTACAGACGTTTAAGAACAAAGAACAGGGTAGTAGTGACGAACAGAATCTCAGCTGACGGAAAACCCATTTTATCTTCAAAGAGGTTGTTACTATTGAGAACTTTGGCTGCATTACCACACGGCATTTACATTGCGTTTTGAAACGCAACGTAAAGGCCATTCGGAGGAGATGTGCCTAATTGCATTGTGTTAAGTCTATGTTTATATAAACATGATGTTAACACAGTACGTTTACACTATGTAATTGGAGTAAATCTCCTCCCTACAGCCTTTGCATTGCGTTCCAAAACGTGATGTAAACGTTGCATTTGAACACAGCCTGTTCCTTATAAGAAGTGTCCAGAAGGTACAGGAAACACCACTCCAATTTAAGTGAATCGGAAATGTCATAAATAATAAAGTGAAGGACAACGCCAATCACAATAAGGTCTCATTTGCACAACCGTATTGGGATCACGGCCCCTAGAGAGATCTATGGCACCCGCTGACGGTGAACACACAGTGAATCACCACACGGCTGTGCGAAATAAGGGACATGTTGTACAGTATATGTTACTGCATTACATCAGCAGCTGCTCGGCTTTCTATGGAGAGGGGAGGGGTATGAAGCCTTGACCCCCCCCCCCTCCTGTGCATTTGCTTGCAGCATTTGAATAGCATTTACAATGCGTTAAAAGTGTATTTAGAATATGTTAGAGACGTAAACAAGGTGTAAATAATATGTTAACACATTGAATTGCATTTTTTTCGATGGCTTTACAAATGCAGTATATGAACGCAGCCTTCAAAGTATCCCCTGGATTTTAAAGGGGTTTTGCCAAGTTTGCAAGTTATCCCTATCTATAGAATAAAGTTTAACAAGATGGATGAGGGTCTGACTGCCAAGACGCCCAATAATCACCATAAGGGGACCCCAGCAATCCAGAGAATGGTGGTCCCAATCTAAATAGCAAATGTCCAGCCACTCTATTTAATAGAATGGGAGTGTCTGAAATTGCTGAGGCTATAGACACACATAGGGGGAATTTAACTATGTGTTTCAGGTTCCAACAGGTTCGGGCCAGAAAACACTAGTCACTGGTCATGCCCCTTTCCCATGTCACTATGCCCATTTTCTAAAGGTCAAACCCACCTAAGCAGACGAGTCAGGTGCATGCTACTGCTCCACACAACAGTGAGAATGGGGCCCTTGTTCTTGAGTGGGTAGCACTTCTGCCTTGCAGCGCTGGGGTGTCCTGGGTTCGAATCCCACCCAGGTCAACATCTGCAAAGAGTTTGTATGTTCTCTCCGTGTTTTCCTCCCACACTCCAAAACATACTGTTAGGCTGTTTAGAGTGTCAGGGACTGATATGACATGCTTTGGGCAGCGCTGCATAATCTGTGTGCGCTATATAAATAATTATTATTATATATTATTATTATTGTGATAGGAGTTCCTTCAGTTGGACCCCTGAGGATAGGGGATAAATTGGTGCAACCCGTTTAAATTTACATGGCATATCAATTTCCACAGTGATCCTACAATTCAGCAGTCTTTAATAGTAATGGATTTGCCAAGATAACTTACCATACCGGTAACTTACAGGATCACAAACACAAAAGGTACATAAAATCCCTGTTCTAGAGACTAGTTGAAGATAGTCCCAGTAAGGATCAGGTCCTTATTGCCTATTTAAAGGACAGGTTGAAGGTAAATGAATGCACTTTACTTATTAAGCCGTTTTAACCAAGTATTTTATTTGTTACATACAAATCAAAACCCCATCATGCCCAGAATATGCCTCATAAGATGTGCGCTCCGTATTCTCCACACTATGGCCACTTCAGTTACAGGCTTTAGTGATACCCTTGAATAGAAGTCTTTAATAAATGGGACACAATTCGGAGATTGGCAGCACACAGAGGCTTCTGTACAAATCGAAACCTAAAACCAGAGTGTAAGAACACAATGGCTCATGGTTTGTTTTTATTGCCATTTCCAGAGCTATCTAGCCACTTTATCACAGCCGGAAGTCTCCATTGTTAAATTATATAATGTCTACTGTACACCAAAATGTTAAATAAAAAAAAAAAATACCTTGTCTGAAAATCTGTCGCTCCTCTCAAAGACACATGCGGGCTATGGTCATGAGACGTCATCCCTTTAGTCGTCCAGATTTCGGGAAGGCATTGACTTACAGTCTCAATTTCCTGAAGGAAACAAATATATAAAATGAGCAGGATGAAAGAATGGGTGCGTCTTTTGTAGCAAAAGGAATAAAAAGGGAATTATTTGCCGGTCTGGTGAGGGAAAGTGATCTCTCTGGAAAAAAAAGAGCTCAAATGCTCCTGATAATCTGGAAACAGAAAGCAAACACCACCTGAGCCTGGGATGCCGGACAAAGCCGCTCTGCTAACTCCATACAAAAACACAAACACATTTGTACAGACAGAATATGACACCGGCCACTGAGTGCCATAAAACAGATAAACATTTTGGGAACATTGCTTTAAAACAGTGATACGTATTGTTCCAGACTCATCTGTAAACAGCCCTCACTACATCAGCACATGGCCTGGGTATATAGCGATCCTATAAATACTGCATGCATACATCAAGGGTTAAGGATTCATGTTCTCTCCCCATACAGGACCTAGAAAGAAGCCCATGGCTGGAAGAGATAACATCCTCCATCTGCTACATTAGTGACATCCTTTATACTACCGTATTTTTTGGACTATAAGGCGCACAAAAAATAATTTAATTTTCTCAAAAATCCTTATAGTCCAGTGCGCCTTATATATGAACCGTACTTACAGACAACAGCTGCCTTGTACTGTGCACAGGTCTGCCACCTGCTGGTCATTTATCCTTATAATCAGGTGCGCCTTATAATCCGGTGCGCCTTATATATGAACCTAGACGTTTTAGCAGGCCTTTATTTATGGTGCGCTTTATAATCCGGTGCACCTTATAATCCAGTGCGCCTTATATATAAACCTCTGTTTTAGCAGGCATTTATTGATGGTGCGCCTTATAATCCGGTGCGCCTGTATAGTCCGAAAAATACTTTACTTGGAGATCTCAGGCTGTGTATACATCTGTTTCAGAGGCTTTGTTAAAAACTCCCATTGTAGATTCTACAAAAAAAAAAAAAAAAACACACACACACATGGAAGAAAAAGCCCCTAAATTCCTGAAAGCAAAGTTTTTGCTTGGCAAAATAACATTATTACTGTTATTTTAACATTTTGATACCAATGGATCCCTTTGTAGTCAATAGGGTCTTTTAGGCAATGTTATGATTGCCTAAATGATCGAGGGGGCACTTTTTTTTTTCATGGTTTCAGACTAAACAACAGTCCCACAGCACGTGTGAACTTAGATCTTAAAAAGGGGTTTTCTAGGAATATTGGATATTTCTAGGAGTGGGAAAGGAACTCTGCCCTGCCCTGGCTCCCCTATTGTGTTGATTTCAGTTTTTAGACCTGCGCCTGGACAGTTCTTCTGAGGGGGTCACAGGACATACCATAGCCAACAAGTGGTCTCTTTGGACTAGGGGACAACCTAGGAAGTAATGTCCCCTGGTAGAGGGAGGTGACCAGAGGAAGTAACTTATTGGCTGAAGTAGGTTCCGTGACCCCCCTGGATCTTCCAACCAGGCGCAGTGCCGAAAACTGGAAGTACCAGAGCTGTCTGGAAACCTGGAGGAAGAGCTGAGAAAGTATATTTTTTCCCCACCTTTGCCTCCTAGGTGGTCTGTGAAATCACTGAACTGTTTTCAGCATATCCATTCAGTTTAGTTATTCCAGATTCAGTCCGGTAAATCCCGAAAACCATAGGAGCAAGTTTGTCCGACCAAACTTGCTTGGGGGAAATGGGCTAATTCTCTGCATGGAATAATTTCTCAGACTAGACCCCCAGATGACCTCATGCTTCAACCGTTTGCCGGGAAATTAAAATATGCTTTTAAAGATGGTAGTACACCCTAACCAAAACCACATTTGTTTTTCCTGACCACTTCTCACAGCCAACAGGAAGCACATATCATGATAAAACAGACTGACCATGCTCATCGGACATATCCCTAATTAACACATAACACTTTTAGCCATGCCACTGCATTTCCTGGGGAAGAGCTGCTTATAAAAAGATCAGCTAAAAATAAAACAAAAATACAACATGGCTGATTTATTTCCTTAGAAGTGGATTTTCAGGAAGCTTAAAAGGAGCGGCCCATCCAAATCTATTTTAAAGAGCACATGGATTAAGAAAAATTAGCTGGAGCAAGGCAGAATTTTTTTTACCTATGCCATTACAGCCAATCGGGGGATTTCCAGGTTAGATAGATTGATTAAAAAAAAAAAAAATTCACATGAAAAATAGAGATAACCACCTGTTAAAAGAAAATCTACCATTTGATTTGATGCATTATGAACCAAACATACCTTGAGAATTCTGTAGCTACACTGATGTGGGGACATTTCTTGGTTAATCCCTGCGCTGAGTGGTTTTGCTGAAAAAACAATTATAAAATTATGCTAATGAAGCCCTTTCACTTCTGTGGCTGGTTTTCCTCTCACATTAGTTATGCACTGCACCTGAGGATGATGCAATCACTGTTCTATCATCTAGTCAGAATAATCAATTGCTGCACCATCCCCCACCTGTGTATGAGTGATCCAGCTCAGGTTGATTAGTCCTGTCTTTGTGTTGTTCAGAAAGCTCCATGTGTAATGTGTGTAATGTGGATCCAGCTTTCCCAACGTCCTGAATTTTAGAATTATGTATTCAGCAAAACCACTCAGCACAGGGATTAAACAAGATGTGTTTCTACATCGGTGTAGCTACAGCATTCTCAAGGTATGTTTGGTTCTTAATGCATGAAATCAAAATTGTAGATTTTCTTTAAACACCTCAGTACATTGAAGTCAGTGAGGAACCTGGCAGACAGACTTATTTACATATAAGCAGAGGTCACAATAACGCCTGTACAATTGTCATGTGCACTTGCACAGGCAGTTTTACAGCTCAAAAATACTCTTATGCATATAATCACGCATTCTAGTCTGTGGCTGCAGCAGTGAAATGAAGATGCTGCATGAGGACCCATGGGAGTTCATGTGACCAGAGCTTAGGTACTCAGTACAGGCTCCGGTCCGTTTACAATAGCAGGGGAAGGCCAAACTAGATCGCATTATGCACCTTCCTGCACTTGAAAGGAAATCTACCACATTTTAAACTACAAATACTTACCAAGACTCCTCTTGTAATTAGCAGGCCGGAGTGTGAGGAGAGCGGTCCAGCGCTCCGGGCTGCTAATTATGCACGCCCCTCTCCAACTCTGTCTCCCATGCTGGAAGAGGAAGGTGACGTCACACAAAAGGCGTAAATTCATGCCTCCGGCATGACAGATGCCTCCCTCTCCCATGTTGGAGAGGGAGGTGACATCACACAGGAGGCGTGCATAATTTGCAGCTCAGACCGGCAGACCCCGAGCTCCAGACAACTAATTAGGAGTTTCTTTTCTAGGTGATGCCGGCATGTCACGCTTAGAGAAGAACACTGCTGGGATCAACATCAAAAGGAGTGCAGGTAAGTATTTGTAGTTTAATATGTCCACCATCAAGTGGTTGATTTTGTTAATGCCATCGGCAGGATCGTGCAGTCACACTGACATCCTGATCCTATACTGTGACAGGGGACCAATACAATCACTGCGTGTGCCGGGAGATCCCACGGCGCTACAGGGATTCCTCAGGCAGAGGCATTCCAAGAAGGTGAAATGTCTCTGCACGTCTGTGATAATAGCGATACAATGGGCGGATACTATTACATCACTTTTATATGTGATCTGCAAAGTAGGGAACACATATGTGTTTCCTGCCAACTGGTGCCATAGTCTGGATTCGGGGAGCGAGTTTGCATCAGCTATAGTCAAGTCTGCATTAGCCATGGTCTGGTGTTTATTTGTGGCATCAGTCATAGTCTAGTCTAACGAGGTTAGCGATATCAGTCAGATTGGTCTGGGGGTACGAAAGCCTGAGCCATAGTCTGGTCTGGGGAATCTAGGGTGGGAGGGAGGCAGTGTCAGCCATAGTCTTATCTGGGGCTTCAGTCACAGTCTGGTCTGGAGGGGGGCATTTCTGAGGCATCAGTCAGACTGCTTCTAATGATGCCGTCCCTTAATATATTCTTGGCTGGTCTCCAAAGCAGGGGCTTCAATTAGCCTCCACACACCTCAACATAAGAAGTCTACCTGACCCGTAGGATTTGTCCATCTGTAGTACAATATGTATAGGACAGAACAATTCAAGCTCTACTGATACGCGGCTCTTGACAAGTGCAATTCCCTTTTAATTATTTACACGTGTATTTTCATTTAATGACCAATTACCAAAAAAAACAGAAGAGCAAATCTTGAGGCCAACATTTCCAGGCAATTAAAATGAAGCCGGGGCCATGGCTGGTGTATGTTAGAGTAATAAAGAATCAATGACCACTTCTTGCTTCCTACTTGTATTAATTACACATAGAGCATCTAATACTAAAATAAAAGGTCTAGAAAAATACTGTAACACCCAACAAACATGCCCATAGTATGGATGAGAATGATGGTGCCATAGACTGCTACGGGCCATATTGATAGCTTATATTGAGCTTGGAAGGGCAGCATTAACAACTTAAGAGTTGTACCAACTTTGATTGTTATTCCCTATCCTAGTGGTTTAGGGAATAGCAATCTCATCATTGAGGGTCCAAAAGTTGGGACCCCCACGATTCATAACAGGGGTCCCACTTTAACTGAAATAATGCACACTCGCCTTGCTGCTCCATTCAATATTATTGCAGCGCTGGAAAATTACTGAGCACAGCGCTCGGCCATCTCTGACACTCTCATAGATCAAATGTGATTCAGCAAAGGCATTGCAATTATTTCCATGATTTGTAGCATAGGGGAGGGGGGAAAGATGACGAGTCCATCCAATGGAGAAGGAAACACTTTTATATACATACGGTTTCTTAGATTTACTAGTATTATCGCAATACGGTGGATCTATATAGGATATAACACTATAATGGGGTAAACCCTGGTGACAGGCTCCCTTTAAAGAGAACCTGTCATTGGGTTTTATCTCACCAAGCTACAGTACTAGGGTATGACTTGTCCTTTCTAGAATTCCCTCTTATGTGAAACATCGCCCGTTTAGCGATTAAAAAAAATCTCTCCCAAATTCAGGCAAATAGGACTCTTTTTTTCATGAGATGGGTCAAGTTTAGTGGTTGCAGGGGTAGAGTCACTTCAAAAGCCACTGTCTTCTGTTCCACAGTACCACAGTTTCACAGAAACAAGCTTTTTGTAGCTCATGTTTCAGATCCCATCAGGCTTATGGCTTTGTGAGCCATAAATATCCAGCAGATAAATATCCAGTTCCCGCCTATTTTATAAATGCCTGTATGTCCAGATATGAACCATATTCTTATCTTTACTATGACACAAAAAGCTTGTATCTAGAAACTACAGAACTAAAGATATAGGCTTCTGAAATTACATTACCCCACCAACCACTAAACTTGACTCATCTCATGAGAAGATGAGAAGAGTCGTATTTGCCCGATTTTAGGGGAGAGTTTTTTTTTTTTTTGTTGTTTTTTTTTAAATAGGTAAACGGGTGAAATTTAGAAAGGACATTTCACACCCTGAGGGGGCTAGAAGTTTAGTGGGGTGATACCTGGTTCCAGGTTACCTTTTTAAAGGATGACTTAACAATGCTGTGAGGGGCACTTTACATTTGGCTACATCAGTAACTCCAACAGAACGGACGTACGGCACTCATGTGGAGAGCGTGGCTCTCATGGACCTTGAAAAACCTGACCTTCAAGACTCTAGTGACATTGTCACAGACTGTGTGCAGTGATACCAACTATAACCAGCCTGCAATATGACCATGTGAAAATAAACTGCTTTATGTAATCTCAAGCAGTTCACCTCAGTATAAAGGAAATGGACAAGAGCCAACTCACACACCGATAAGGAGAAATTTATCTAAAGCAGCTTCAGGCGGCCTCTGCTAAACGAAGGAGAAAGGTCTGAGTGATGAACAATAATTTATTCTGTATAGCACTAAACACAGGGGGCAAGTATATAAATACTGTATCCTATTATATATTCTGTGGCCAGGTAAAAAAAAAAAATTATATATATATATATATATATATATATATATATATATATATATATATATATGCAACATCCCCCACTGGGGCCTTTTTTGTGTCACTTGGGGACAGCCGGAGCCCTAAGTACCCGAGTGGCTGGCTGAGCGCGTTCTAGCGCTAGTCTTTGGTCACGGTTCTCGGTGCCAGGGAACAGAGGCCTCGTCCACAGCCTGGAGATCTCCGGCAGATGGAAGGTACATGAAATGAGGGAGAGGCTGAAGTTGTAGACGGTTTCTCCCTTGGGCAACCCTGATACATAGAGTTTGTAAAACATCCAAGTGATCAAAGAGCACAGATGACCGGCACCAGCCTTTTGGTGTAACAGTTCTCCAGTATTACTCCCGCCGCTTGCGGCTCCACTATCTCACCGATACACTGACCCGCTCGTTCCCGGGTGCACACTGAATGGCAAGGCACATAAACTCCGTAGAGAGTTGAAAAGCAAAGCGGCACTCATAAAGCGGAAAATAAAAGCGGAAAATTGCAAAAATGAATCCAGGACAGGGGGGATACACGCCACGGCTAGGCGTGGCGTGTATCCATCCCTGTCCTGGATTCATTGTTGTAATAAAGTTTTCCGCTTTTATCCCGGGGAGTGCCGCTTTGCTTTTCTACTCTCTACAGAGTTTGTAAAACATTCGATCGACAGTTTGTTTATTGGAACTCTGTGACGCCCACAACAGTAGTAACATTGACTGGGTCGAGATGGCTAGTTGGACATCGTTCCACAGGAGGTGCCTGGTAAAGGTAGCGTCAGGCTGGAGACAATAGTTGGCTGCTACAGCAGCAGGATAAGGTAGGCCACTGTAGGTGGATATCTCCTTGGGCCTGGTCTCCAAGCCGGGCCAAGTGTGTCAGGGCAGCGTGCCACAGACACATGTGCTTCCACGAAGAAGAGGATCAGCTCTTCTTTTAGATTCTTATGTTCTGTTTTTTTTTTTAATATTGTTTTTAAAATTATGCAAATGAGCCTGAGGGGCTCCATACATGTTAATCCTTCATGGAATCCTTCAGGCTAATTTGCATATTTTGAGACTTTTTCTTAACAAGGGCATAACAAGCTTAAAGAATAGCAGATCCTGCCAAAGGGGGCACACACCAGTATGTCGGTGTGCTTGATCTACAATCCTTCATCCTGGTTAGAAAATAGAAGACCTTTAACCTTACACCATTTAAGACAATTTAGCATCCAGCATCGGACAAGGCAATGTAGTTTGTACAATGTTGGATACTATGGCAGATCTGAGTTTCATGCAGGTTACTCAATAATATATCAGAATGTACTTTATATTTTACCTGTGATCTGGAAACAGTATAATACATTACATACCAATTATTATTATGCTACTGATTATTAGAATTAAGGAAAAAACTACTTTGCCCTATTGCCCGTTTATATAAATACTCAATGGTAAGCTATCATTGCACAGAATGAAGCAGAGTGGAGACCCCCGGCATTGTGAATGGAAATCGGTGATATTACAATGCACATAACAATGGCTTGTCAGTGTAGCAGCGTCTAGATTTTGTCACAGTATTAAAATGGAAGGGTTGTTATGACAGCATCTGCCTTTGAGTCCTATGCAAATCTATCAGTAGAGGAGACGCAGCTCTATAAACCGCCCACAAGATACAGAAAATCTGACGTAAAACACAACATAAGACGAGTGACAATGTTTGGCTGCCATCAAGTGATGCAAAATGTGAATCATAAGTACAGTAGAAAACGTGGAGAGCTATGCAATGCGCTTTATGGTATGTATACCATATATACAGGTAAAAAACCTACACAAAACCCTCCTTCTTCGGACTTTATCTTCTCTGCTGAACTAACAACACATCGCACTACTTCCATGTTCATCAAAACTCCTGGAACACTGGGGCTCATTTACTAAGGGTCCCGCAGCCGCATTTCCGTCGGGTCTTGCTAATTTTTTCCGTATTGCGCTGAATTGTCCCGGGTTTTTGGCACACACAATCAGACTGTGGCACATCGGCGCCGGCTTGCATGCAACACAAATTGGGGGCGTGGGCGTCGGAGAACCCGACTGATTCGGACTAAGTGCGGAATTTAACTTTCAAAATACTATCGCAAGCCAAGCACTGGGAAGAAGAAGGTGAACTCCGGCGGACCTGAGCGGGGACGCGACACATGCAGGAAATTGGACGCACGATCTTAGTGAATCATGGCAGCTCCGAATCCTCGGACATTCCAGATCGGTGGCATCAACAAGATGGGTAAGTAAATGTGCCCTATTATGTCCATCTGGAACTAACCTCCTACCTGAGGGCTTATCCACATGGCCACCGGGGACGTACATGCGGCCACATGTACGTCCCCATAGACGGCAATAGCGGCATGGCGGGGATACGGTGCCGCACATGGCATGCTGTTTTCTATTGAGGGAGGAGGGGTCACCTCCTCCTCCTCTCCAGCACACTGCAGTCTCCCATGACCTACTGTCTGTTAGGGCAAAACATAGTTAGCTCTGCTCTCCTCCTCCTTGACCTCTCCTCTGTCACTGTTGACCATTATCTCTTAGTGCAGATGCTTTGTTCCTTTGGTGTCACCGATCTGGCCCTTGCATGGATCTCCCGAAACCTCTCCAATGGGACTTTTAGTCTGGGTCACTCACAGCACCTCTTCACCTGGCCCACTCTCTGTTGGCATCCTAAAAAGGTTCTGTCCTGGGAACCCTACTTTTCTCCATCTCTGGCCTAGGACAGCTCATTAAATCCCACAGCTTTTCATTCCACTCCCATGCAGATCTATATTTCTGATCACCGGACTTCCAGAGTATCCATCAGCCATATCCTCCACCTTCTCTCCCAGTTTTCTAAAACTTAACGTGGATAAAACTGAACTAATAATCTTTCAGCCACCCATCTCAACCCTCCATCCAGGCCTAAAAAAAAAATCACAATCCATGGATCTACACTCCTACCAATCTAAAATGTCTATTTTTATCTGGTGTCGGGTTCCAATTGCCTGCACTATACCGATTTAAAAATGCCTTTGTCAGCATTCTACATCATTTCAGTAGTTTATACAAGTTTAATTCACATTATTCCCTGCCAGCAGGATGTGTGTTCTTTGTATCTGCTCATGCATTCTTACTCTCCTCCACACCATCCACCTCCCTCCCCATTGCACAAGACAGGAAGTGAGGAGCAAGAGGGAGATGCAAAAGTGTGGAGGAGAGGAGACTGACACAGGCAACACAGTCTGCAGCTGCCCCTCCCCAGGGACTCACACATACTGCTGGCAGGGAGCCATGTAATGGGAATTAAACTATTAACTACTGAAATGAAACCTCAGCATAGCATAGGCTACTGGAAACAGTCTACAGCTAAAAAACGACATTCCTGGTGACAGGTCGCTGCAAGCCTCAAATCCAATCCCTTACTACAACCTGCGCCTCCATCTCAAGAACATCTATCCCATCCAATCCTTCCGCAAACCCAGAGTCTACAGTACTACTAGTCCATGCCCTCATCTACTGCCTGGAATACTTCAATATTCTTCCTTGTGGTCTTCCATCCAATCTATCCTTAAAGAGGTTTTCCCATGAAGCAAGTTAGGGCCCAATTTGCTGATCGGTAGGGGTCTCAGTGATGGAACCCCCACAGATCACGAGAATGTGGGTCCGATTAACCCCCATCGCACCCCTCGTCAGCTCCCCGAGACGGCTGCCCTATTTATCTCTATAGAGATGACAGACTGCAATCCCTCCTCACTTCTCTTCTTCCTCTCCATTAGTTACCCATTTTACAACAAATTATGTTTAAAATATTAACCATGACTTACAAAGTCAGAGGTTGTGAGGCCTGGTAACAGGAGGCTTCCAACACAATTATTTGTTCTCCAAAAACCAGGAGAGATCCTTAAAATCCAGTTGTCATAAAGACCCAAAATAATTTGTCTGGATCTAGAATTATAAAGTATACAGTTTCGACTTGCATACAAATTCAACTTAAGAACAAACCTGCAGAACCTATCCTGTATGTAACCTGGGGACTGCCTGCACACAGTCTACCAAGCAGTACAGAATGATACTAAGTATAACGGAGCAATAATAGAAGTAAACAAAACGCTGAATTCCAGGACTTGTTACAAAGTAGGAATAATGATGTACAGTCCAGTACGGTGCAGTCTGGATGCCAGGAATCAGACAGGATTGTAAGCCTTCTCCATAGATGATTATCAGCCTCATTGTAAACACCGGTTAATTTTTGGCGCATCAGTTTGGAGATTGACTCTGCTTTTATACAGTGAAATAGGACCCAGCTGTGATCGCTCTTGCAAATCCTATTTATAACCATCTGAATAGTACAGCTGCTGAAAGCAAAATGGCTCTTGTGTTGTTGATGAGCAAATTAAAAATCAGAAGAAGAAAGTAAAGTGATTTTGACATTCCGGGGGGGCTTCCTAATTCATCAAATATCAGGCTGTTTCCATTTATGTTAAAAAAAAAAAAAAAGGAAATATATATAAAAAAATGAAGTTGCCTCCATACTGCTTACACATAATAGGGCACATCCAAACCGCTGGCTGTACAGGTTATACAGGTGAGGCTATAGTCACGTTATCATTTATGTTGAGTGTATCCATAGACATATACGGACATACAGAGGCATCCTTTTTGCCTCCATCTGCCTATATACATCAGATCCTGCAGGAAACATAGGATGGAAAGACACATCAAGCTATTTCTTACATCCTACTTCCTCTTGCAGAGAAAAGCATATGGACAACGGTGGCCATAATAGCCTATGGGGGACGGATGCAACAATATTGCATCCACCCCCGACCTCAGTTGAGCGTACACTCAGGGAAGACCCCAGTGATGTAACTATCCATATAAAGACATTATTGTCACTGTGGAGAAACGCCCTGAAGATTGGCAGCAGCCAATCATTTGTTTCGGTTGATGTTCACCACTCCTCCCACTTTCAGGGGGGAAGAGGAGGAACAGGAGCACTGTGAGCACATACATGTCCTTGCCCTCCATGGTAAGGACACATCAGGAATCCCTCCGATATCTCCTTACAATGGAGAATTACAATGAGATGTTATGTAGTCTACATCATATGTTGCATGCATTCTGCCATTACGTTTATTATACCTTTGTGATGTCATTTTGTGCATAACATCTCATTTATGGTTAATACAGTTCTTTATTCTGACAAAAATCTCAAATCAATCCTTGGATGCATCTTCGAGAACAAAAGTTTTGGTCTCCCATTTACATGAGATGACGACAACCACCACCACCACAACATAATCAAGCAATACTCCAAAAGTCAAATCAAGGAAGACTACAACAAATTACTACCTAGAGTTCCTGATGTGTTGTGAACCTTCTCATTTAGCTATTTGCTATGCAGGGGTTTTCCTAAATAAATACTGTATTCTTTTAAGGCTGGAATGAAGGAGACCTGTATACAAGATGAAAGTATATACAGGAGAGCACGGAGTTATCTTTCTTTGCAAGTAGGAAAATAGCCGAATGTAGATAGAAGAAAACAAAGACAAAAGCGCTCACAGGGCGATAATGTAAAGTTGAGTTATAATTTTATATCCTTAGGTGCTCACCTAGTTTGATTGTGCTCAACTTAAAGGCACAACTCTAGTATTGGCCTGTAGGGTGATTATTTTGAGTGCAACCAAAATCTTTTGGTCTCCAGGCTTGGGGTGCTGGAGTGTCAACTGGCAAACAAACTGGGGGACAGGAGGCGCACACCAAACTCACTGGGGCAGATTTACTTACACGGTCCATTCGCGATCCAGCGGCGCGTTCTCTGCGGTGGATTCGGGTCCGGCCGGGATTCATTAAGGCAGTTCCTCTGACATCCACCAGGTGGCGCTGCTGCGCTGAAGAGCATCGGAACGCACTCAAGTTCACCGGCCTATTCCTAGTGAAGGTAAGTGTAAGCTCCGCGACACTTTTTTTTTTTAACTGCGGCGGTTTTTCCGAATCCGTCGGGTTTTCGTTCGGCCACGCCCCCCGATTTCCGTCGCGTGCGTGCCAGCGCCGATGCGCCACAATCCGATCGCGCGGGCAATACAGGGAAAATCTGCGCAAATCGGAAATATTCGGGTAACACGTTGGGAAAACGCGAATCGGGCCTTTAGTAAATGACCCCCACTGTTTCTCCATATAGTGTCAATAAAATGAATTTTTATTGGAGGACACAGGCATCCTACAAGACACAGAGACTGACAAATATCACTTGAGAAAGGGGAAGGCCCTTTATGTTATAGCACTTTTTAATTAATAAAAATAAAATTTTAATTGACACTATGGAGAAACAGTCAGTTTGGTGTGCGCCTCCTCTCCCACAGTTTCTTTGCAAGTTATGTGTCTGTGGGCTTTGGACTTCAAGAGGAGGGATCCATAGACTGGGAATCTTGGGTGAGCTGGCTGATGATCAATGGGCAATTGTGTTTTTTTTTTTTTTATATCCTCAGTTCCGCCTGCTCTATGACATGCAGCCTGCAAATAGAACACTTAGTACAATATATTCAGTTTCTCTTGTTCTATAACATGCTGCCTGCAGATAGAACAACAAGTACAATATATTCACCTTCTCCTGTTCTGTAACAGGCTGCCCACAGATACAACAATAAGTACAATATATTCAGTTCCTCCTGCTCTATGACATGCTGCCTACCGATAGAACACCAAGTACAATATCTTCAGCTTCCTTGCTCTATAACATGCTACCTGCAGATAGAACACCAAGTACAATATATTCAACATCTCCTGGTCTATAACATTCTGCCTGCAGATAGATTACCAAGTACAATTTCTGCAGGCAGCATGTTATAGAGCAGGAGTAGCTTAAGATATCGTATTTGGTGTTCTCCTGCTCTATAACATGCTGCCTGCAGATAGAACTCCAAGTACAATATTGTCAGCCCTTTCTGCTCTATAACATGCTATCTGTAGATCTGCTTCCATGTTCAATGTAAGAATACTATACATGTACACACAATTCATATCATCTATGACTTTTCTCTTACTTGGTTTCCTTCATGTATCTTTCCATTGTCAGACCGACTTCCTGATCTTGGCTGCTTTGATTGCAAAATCCCAATTCCATGTCTGCTGGAGCCATCATACATCTTCTTATCCATGTGGTGCTGAAGGTCCCTGGAACATGTTGCATTGTCTTCCAGTTCTGTAGCTCTGTGAGGGTAGTTTTCTTTGTTATTGTCATCTCTGCTAATAAGAACAATAGAAGAATTAATATCTAGCCATCAATCCACCAGAACCCACCAGATTAACCTTTTAATTAACATGTGGCACTATGAAAAAAAAAAAAGCTACAACTTTCTTATGGAAACTTATAGTGCAAAACCAGACAGTTTGAAGTAGTAGCCATGTTTCTGATACAAAAGTAACATTTTAACTTTATACAAGTAAAGAGAATGATCATTGCATAAAATAGGAGGCAATGCTATTGTCAGCTGCTGATGTGACCTTCATAATGTAGCACAGCCTGGACTCACATGACATAAAGGCTACAAATTACATTTTCCTATACAAATTGATAGCGAGAGCTCCAAGGCATAGAACCACTAAGCTTTCTGAACCTCATTACAGTTGTATTAACCAAGTAAGAAAGCCATTTATCACAGCCGTGTCCTTTTACCACTCACTACATAGGAAGATGAACAATCATTTCCCAGAAGTTGTTTGTTACTAGATAACCACAAGCAGATTCAACTCTGAAAAGCTCGTCATCAGATTATGACCAATATGACCAACCAGGTGACAGCTAATATACTTTAAAGGGGTTGTCCACTTTCAGCAAATAATTGATATCAGGGCGGGATGGTGGCTGAGTGGGTAGCACTTCTGCCTTGCAGCACTGGGGTCCTGGGTTCAAATCCCACCCAGGTCAACATCTGCCAAGAGTTTGTAAGTTCTCTGTGTTTGCGTGGGTTTCCTCCAGGTACTCCGGTTTCCTCCCACACTCCAAAACATACTGGTAGGTTGTTTAGATTGTGAGCCCCTTGGGGACAGGGAACAACTGGTCATGCTTTGTGCAGCGCTGCGTAATCTGTAGGCGCTATATAAAGAAAAAATTATTATATTGTTTGTGTAAGGAAAAGTTATAAAATTTTCAAACACACTTTCTGTATCAATTCCTCACATTTTCTAGATCTCTGCTTGCTGTCCTTCTATAGAAAGCTTTTATGTTTACTTCCAGTGGATAGAAATTTGTCCATGGTCTGTGATAGACACACAGGTGCACGGCTCATTATAACACACAGTTCCAATTACTCTGTGGTAATAACGAGCAGTGCATCTGTGTGACCATGGACAGGTCTTTATCCACTGGACGTAAACCTGGCAGCTTTCTATGGCAGGACAGCAAGCAGAGATCTAGAAAATCATGATGAACTGATACAGAAAGAATAGTGGAAAATTGTATAACTTCTCCTTACACAAACTATATCAGTTATTTGCTAAAAGTGGACAACCCCTTTAAGTATAGACCCCATAGGACAGTGGTGGCGAACCTATGGCACGGGTGCCAGAGGTGGCACTTTGAGCCCTTTATGTGGGCACCCAGGCCTTCACCCCAACACAGAGTTTGCTTGCTAGGACTCAAGGCTTTCTCTCCTGTGATCCAATACAGCCCAGGATGTGCCATGCTCAGCGCTATTTGGCTGCCAGGACTACAGGAGGAGCGGGAAGGGCTGGATAGAGATGGATTGGTATTGGTACAGTGTAAAAAAGTTGTATATTACTCATCATTTACACAACACTGTAGTACTACGGTTACTACGAGTTTGTGGAACAGGAAGGTAAGCAAGCTTTACATTGTGGAAGGCTTTTGAGGAAAGGCTGTCGTGTGTCCTTGAGGGGTAACTCAATTTCTGTCCATTAAATGGCTTTTACAGAGGTTTTGGGTGGAGACTACTTGCTATAATGTTTCCATTCATGACACAGAATTTCCATGATTTGACATTCTGCATCAATTCGGACAGCTGATGATTGGATTTGGGGTACATACCATGCCAGAAACGCGTTGGAGTTTTAATGTATGTAGCCCTTTCCCAATGAGTCAGCTCCCACACTCCCTCTAGTGGAGGCAGCAGACACCATTCTATGACTGCATAGTGGGTTTGATGGGAAACAAATCTAAAACCACTGAAGAAATTTTTTTTGACCAATGAAAATCATTTTAAGAGTCTTCTCAGAATAAACGTAGGAATATACTGTAATTACCCGTCACTTTCCTAATAGTGGAAGGAAAATAAATATATACTTCTACTAACTGATCATTTTCACCCACACACTTCATTTTCCCTGCCTTAGTTTAACTAAAGGACACACCGTGTATGATGTAGCCTAAATCCTTTCTAATATTACCAAGGCCGCCGTACCTGAGAGATAAAGCTCTGCGGTTTTATAATGATTAGAGCTCAGACTAATAGATCCAGTAATGCTTCAAAGCGAGATGAAATTAGATGCAGATGTCATAAAACCACTTAAGGATTTAATTGCAACCTATTTTTGCTAAACTTTATTTTATTCAGAGATCCAGGGAAAGCAGCGTTTTGAATTATCTAGAATATATAACGTGCTGAGCTACCTGCATCTGCCACTAGTGGGAGCTCACATATAAGAAGTCACAAAATTTAGAGCTCAGTATCAGAAAAGCTGAAGACTACTATAAAGATAATAAAAGGTCAGAAAGTACCTGGCAGGACCCTTCACCTGTGCAGGAATACCTCTGTACAAGATCATCTCATCCTCCGTGTGGAGAAGATCTGTCACCCATTATGCTAATAAGACGGCAAGTGCCACAAGGGCAATTCTACTACAGACATAGGGGCACATTTACTTACCTGGTGCCGTCGCGATCCCCGATCCGGACTGATAGACGAGGATGAAGTCCGGCGCGATTCACTAAGATCGTGCGCCCGATATCCTGCATCTGTCGCTTCCCCGCTCAGGTCCGCCGGAGTTCACTTTCTTCCAGGTGTATGTGAGTGCATGTCTTGCGACACAATTTGAATATTAAACCGCGCTCGAATCAGTCATATTGTCCGACGGCTAACCCTCCCCGGTTTGAGTCACCTGAAAGTCGGAGCGATTGCGCCAAAATCCGATCGCATGCAAGAAAAACCCCTGTTAAATGCGGCGCAAATCGAAAATGGTCGGGAAACCCACCAGAAATGCGGTCTGCGGGCGGAACCCTTATTAAATATGCCCCATTATGGAACATTTCCATGCCTGACCATATTTACAGTAATGGCCTTTGTGACAGCCTCACAGATCCAAAGACCAACGCGTTATTAGGTCGGGTTACGTTATATGAGCAGGACACTCGCTGGGAATAAGCCCAGCCTGGTGGCACTTATCAACTAATCAGTATAATGGAATAAATCAGCAAGAATGATGATATACAGGCAGTCCCCGGGTTACGTACAAGATGGGTTCTGTAGGTTTGTTCTTAAGTTGAATCTGTATGCAAGTCGGAACTGTAAATTTTATAATTGTAACCCCAAACAAAATTTTTTCCCGTCTCTGTGACAATTGGATTTTAAAAATGTTGGGTTGTCATCAGAACCAGGATTAACAATAAAGCTTAACTACAGACACATTTAAAAACGGTTATAGCTGTTCTTTGTGGCCTGGGACTAAAGTACAGTAAATTACCAACTTCCAGAGGTCTGTTTTTAACTAGGGGTCGTCTGCAAGTCGGGTGTTCTTAAGTAGGGGACCGCCTGTATACAGTTACACACCGCATTTAAGGAGTACAAAGTTTGGGGTTTTTCAGGTTTTGTACTTCTCCACAGGATAAGGCATTAGTAATAGACATATCTCCCCCTTTCCTCAATCATTAGGGTTACATAATAATTGCTTTGTAATTGTATTGTTTTTTTTAACAAGAGAACTGAAGGCAGGTACTGTATATTCTATATGTTATACTTCTGCTTGTTTCCTATGTATATGTGTTGTTTTTGAGGAAATGAACATTCGATACATCAAATAGAACTGAAACATTAAAATCTGATTACGTTGAATCTAAATAGTCTCGTGTGTGTAGGAAGAAGAGGCAGGTTAGTCCTGACATTGAGATGTCCGTCTACCTGCACAACTAGTATGGCTGGATGTAGCAAGTCCCTAATAATTTTATGTTACTAATGTAACGGTGGCTCCAAAGGGTCAAACGTGTAGCTTCTCCACTAATTAGACCTCTAGAGCCAATAACCTGTCAGTCCTTGAGATTAATATAGTGATGACTTCTCTTTTATTACCTTTGGGTCACAAGCAGAGACAGACAGTTCTACTAAATGAGGGCATCAGTGATAGAGCCCTGCATACAAGAGCCTGGATGTGGACCCATGAGAATATAGCTAATAAGGGAAGGGGGTGTCCGTGCTTTGCTCCTGTCAAGCTGGTGGGTAAAGGTTCAGTTCAGACTAAAGTCAACATTTCCATTTATCTCCACTATAAAACTGCTATAATAAACTGAAATAGACCAAATATGACTGAAGACATGTCATTTACTCTGCGTATTTAACATTTATTATGACAAATCATCGATCTACAGTGAAGGAAATATTTGATCCCTGGCTGACAAAGACATGAACAGTCTATAATTTTAACTCCTTATCGTACCTGTTCGCCATGTAGGATGTATGAAGATGGCTCACGGGGCGAGCCCTCATCATACAGACATGGGGTTTGCTGCATATTGCAGCAAACACCCACCGCTAGCACCGATCGTGGGCGTTAGCCCTTTGATTGCCACCGGACGCAACTCTTTGTTTTGATAGTGGCTCCCTCTGATGTCATCGGGGAGCGGCGATCAGTTGCCATAACAGCCTCGAATCTCATTTTTGCCCATCTTTTACAATGTACGATTTGCACATTGTAATAAATTATAAGGGAAATCTGTGAACATATTTTTCTGAAGGAAAAAAAAACAACTTTTTGTCCATTTTGAAATCAGCCTGCATATGCATCAGGGGCAGAAAAGAAAACCTGACATATCGGACAGCTCCCAGAGCACTTGCAGACTCCATAAAAATAAGATTATAATCAAAATGTTATGGAATAAAGCTGCGATAAAGGAAGGTTTCTGCCCCTACACAGCGCTCTTATTTGTTTACCAGTCATTTTGCACTAAACTCCCCTTAAATTTTGGATAAGAAATAAGAAAAAAAAATTTGATGTACAGAATTGTTCAACATTATAATAATATTATTTTTCTTTATTTATATAGCGTCATCAAATTCTGTAGCACTTCACAAATCAGAGGGGACATATACAAATATATAACATTACAGAGTACAAACAGTCATATGGAACAATAGGAGTGAGTGCCCTGATCACAAGAGCTTACAGTCTATGAGGATGAGGGGTGACACAAGAGCTTACAGTCTATGAGGATGAGGGGTGACACAAGAGCTTACAGTCTATGAGGATGAGGGGTGACACAAGAGCTTACAGTCTATGAGGATGAGGGGGTGACACAAGAGCTTACAGTCTATGAGGATGAGGGGGTGACACAAGAGCTTACAGTCTATGAGGATGAGGGGTGACACAAGAGCTTACAGTCTATGAGGATGAGGGGGAGACACAAGAGCTTACAGTCTATGAGGATGAGGGGTGACACAAGAGCTTACAGTCTATGAGGATGAGGGGTGACACAAGAGCTTACAGTCTATGAGGATGAGGGGGTGACACAAGAGCTTACAGTCTATGAGGATGAGGGGGTGACACAAGAGCTTACAGTCTATGAGGATGAGGGGGGACACAAGAGCTTACAGTCTATGAGGATGAGGGGGGACACAAGAGCTTATAGTCTATGAGGATGAGGGGGTGACACAAGAGCTTACAGTCTATGAGGATGAGGGGGGACACAAGAGCTTACAGTCTATGAGGATGAGGGGTGACACAAGAGCTTACAGTCTATGAGGATGAGGGGGGACACAAGAGCTTACAGTCTATGAGGATGAGGGGTGACACAAGAGCTTACAGTCTATGAGGATGAGGGGGGACACAAGAGCTTACAGTCTATGAGGATGAGGGGTGACACAAGAGCTTACAGTCTATGAGGATGAGGGGTGACACAAGAGCTTACAGACTATGAGGATGAGGGGGTGACACAAGAGCTTACAGTCTATGAGGATGAGGGGGTGACACAAGAGCTTACAGTCTATGAGGATGAGGGGGTGACACAAGAGCTTACAGTCTATGAGGATGAGGGGGTGATACAAGAGCTTGTAGAATGGTCCAGCCATTCTTTATAAGGGAACAATATAAAATAATTTAATAAATAATAAATTCAGCTGCTTGAACCAGCCATCAGCCGCCATTTAATTTACAGGGTCCAAGGTGTAAAAAACTGCAGAGAAGCCTGGAGCTTGGTATATATCTGCTGTTTTCCCAAAAAATAGACGGGAGATAGGATGGATTAGTAAAGGGAGAATTTACATTTCATGCAGTTAGCGAGTGTGATAGGCTTGCCTAAAGAGATGGGTTTTAAGAGCACGTTCGAAGCTTTGGAGGGTGGCTATTAGTCAGAGTTCGGGGAAGGGCATTTCAGAGAATTGGAGCAACTCAGGAGAAGTCCTGGAGACATGCATGAGAGGTTCGAATTAAGGTAGAGGTTAATCTTATGTCACTGGTAGATCGAAGAGCACAGGAAGGGTGATAGACTGAGATGAGAGAAGAAAGATAGGGAGATGCAGCATTATTCAGAGCTTTGTGGATGAGGGTTATTATTATAAAGTGAATACAGACGGGACAGACAGCCAGTACAGTGATTGGCACAAACTGGAGGCATCCGTGTAGCGTTTGGTCTGAAAAACAAGCCTGGCTGCTGCATTAAGAATAGATTATAGAGGAGAGAGTTTTGCGAGTGGAAGAGCGATTAGTAGGGAGTTAGAGTAGTCTAGTAGAAAGTGAATAAGTGCAACAATTTTCAATTGTCAGAAACGGTCGGATTCTGGAAATGTTTCTGAGATGTATCCGGCAAGGCATTGAATATATGGTGAAAAGGAGAGGTCAGAGTCCAGCACAACCCCAAGACAGCGGCCTGCTGCCTCAATGCTATAGTGATCCCACAGATCGAGGTGGAGAGGTCAGGGTTAGGTAAGTTAGTAGATGGTGGAAAGACAAGAAGTTCAGTCTTAGAAAGATTAAGTTTCAAGAAGAGAGAGGACATGATGTTAGAGACAGCAGAGAGACAGTCACTAGTGTTCTGGAGTAAGGCAGGGGTGATGTTACGTGCAGAAGTATACAGCTGGGTGTCATCAGCATAGAGATGATACTGGAAACCAAATCTGCTGATGGTTTGTCCAATGGGGGCAGTATAGAGGGAGAAGAGAAGAGGGCCTAGGACTGATCCCTGAGGAACCCCGACACTGAGAGGAAGAGGAGAAGAGAAAGATCCAGGAAGGAGACACTGAAAGTGCGGTCAGAGAGATAGGAAGAAAACCAAGAGGGTGCAGGGTCCTTCAGGCCAATAGAGCGAATTATCCTGAGGAGGAGCTGGTGGTCCACAGTATCGAACGCTGCCGATAGATCCAGGAGAATGAGGAGAGAATAGTCACCTTTGGATTTCGCAGTGAGGAGATCATTGGAGACTTTAGAAAGGGCAGTTTCAGTGGAATAGATAGAGCGGAAACCAGATTGTAGGGGGTCAACGAGGGAGTTAGCTGAAAGATAGCGGGTTAGTCGAGAATAGGCGTTCCAGAAGTGTGGAGACGAAAGGGAGGTTAGAAACTGGTCTGTAGTTAGTAACATTGGGTAGGTCCAGTGAAGGTTTCAACAACCTTATGCTTGAAAGAAGAGGGGACAACACCAGGAGAGAGGTTGAGATTTTAGTGAGGTGAGAAGTGACTGCTGGGGAGACTGTACGAGATGTGAGGGGATGGGGTCACTGACGCAGGTAGTGGGGCGAGCAAAGGAAAGGAGCCGGGACACCTCTTCCTCTGTGACCGGCTCAAAGGAAGAGAGTGAACAAGGTGAGGCACCGGAGGGAAGAGGATTAGTGGGGTGAGAAGTGACTGCTGAGGAGACTGTACGAGATGTGAGGGGATGGGGTCACTGATGCAGGTAGTGGGGCGAGCAGAGGAAAGGAGCCGGGACACTTCTTCCTCTGTGACTGGCTCAAAGGAAGAGAGTGAACAAGGTAAGGTACCGGAGGGAAAGGGATTAGTGGGGTGAGAGGATTGAGCAATTATTTCAGGGTGAATACAATCAATTTTATCCTTAAAGTGGGTGGCCAAATCTGCAGCCCCAAAGTCTGTGACCGGTGGCCGCACCTTTGGTGTTAGTAAGGAGTGAAGCGTATCAAAGTAAAATAGACCTGTTTAGCGAGGTGAAGGGCAGAGTTTTAGGTTTTGTAGCATAAATTTGAAGTGTAAATATTAGAAAAACTTAATGCATAAATATAGGTGCAGATGTATCTTAGGTCTTGTAATTTGCATCTGGTTTTTTTTGCTCTGATTTATCCCTCGAGCGGATTTTCTTTTTTTTGCTAATTTTTTGGTGATCAGTGATAAATCATGTGCAGATGCAGTTCAAAGATTTATTTGGCTCAAAGCTTCAGTGTTGTCACGAAAAAGTGCGCAAATAAAAAAAAAAAAAAAAAAAAAAAAAACAACACACAACAGTAAATAAAACAGTTTTTACTTTCACTTCCTCAATAATTTTGGCCAAAATTCTGTTTGCATGGGTCACATTCCCAAGTACTAAGGTGTATATGACAGAGGGTAGGACAAGTGAAAGTTGTCTGATCAGTGGCATGCACTGCTCATGGGAAAAGGGGAACCATCTTAGTCATCTGAAAGGAACAGCATATACATGAAGAGACATGTCTAATGTAAGAGATTCACTGAAAAGCGGCCATCTTTAACTACTAAATCCTACTTAACGGATTAATAAAAGGGTGAATAATGACTATTATTGTGTAGCTGTACCTTTTTTCATACATAATTGGCCCTCACTGTACAGAGCCCAACTCTAGAGAAATCTGATAAAATTTGATGCAGTTTCCTACAAGCATTATAATGCCTTGCATCTCGCTGTGTTCAGTCTCCTCCCACCGAGCAGCTGCTTTAATTCCTTATATAAAGAAAGGAGAATGGGATAAATAATAGACCAAAAAACTAAGGTGTAACCAGGAACTTCCTAGTAGAAGAGAGCAGCCCACAACACTAGCTATAGCTGAACAATTCTCACTACTGCACATCTGACCTGCAACAGTCTCACTGACGTATCATGCAAACACCCAGTATGAAGTAACTATATGTACGAGTTCGGAATTAATCATTTTTACCCTCAATAATATAGCAATCCTGGGGCATTTTGCCAAATCTCTTATTCATGTTACACATTTATGAAACTGACAACTTGATGTTACTTAGCAATGCTTATGCTCTGCACAAACTGACACCCACAGCACCGGTGGACACTGAGGCGGCGTTCCGACACAGTATTTTTGTTTAATTTTATAGTTTTTAATAAAATAGAGAAAACAAATAAAACTAAAACAAATGAATAAAATGTTCTATAGTGGTTGACGGACATTGATCAGTGATAGCAGCACAATCATTTACAGGCGTTGCCCACTAATAATCTAAACATCACAGCAAACTGCTACAAATGATCTTCCACTCTAAAGGGTCCCAAATTTCTGCAACATTGAAACTAAAGAACACATTGGTCATCATCATCTACCCTCTAACACAATACTGTGAAAGTCTCTGTGCAGTCATTTTTCCTTCATAACAATTTAATTACAGGCAGTCCCCTACTTAAGCACATCTGACTTACAGATGACCCCTAGTTACAGACGGACCTGTCTGCCCACTGTGACCTCTGGTGAAGCTCTCTGGATGTTACTATAGACCCAGACTGCAATGTTCAGCTGTAAGGTGTCTGTAATTAAGTTTGATTGATAATCCTTGTTCCCATGAGAACAAAGAATTTTGAAAATCCCATTTTCACTGGAACAAAAACAATAACAATTATAAAATATACCTGTTTTGACTAACATACAAATTCAACTTAAAGGGAACCTACCACCCCGATTCTACCTATAAAGGTAGAAGGGGTGGTAGGTGGATGAATGGGACTTGAGGATAGCCCTTTTTTGGGCTAATCCTCATGTCCCGGGTGTCTTTTACAAAACTTTATTGGAGGCATGCGCAGAACGCAAGCCTTCCACTGCGCGGCCGCGGCTGGAGCTACTGCGAATAAATGGTAGGCGGAGTAACGTGGCTATTGGGGCGTGGAGTTGCCGCAACTAGTAGCCTCATGTCCGGCTACTCCACACCCCAGTAGCCGCATAAAAAAAATTTACATATGCCTCCAATAAAGTTTTGTAAAGGACACCCGGGACGTGAGGATTAGCCCCCCCCCCCCCCCAAAAAAAAAAAAAATATACAAAAAGTCCTGACTAAATTTTATTTAACATTGTTGGGCATTTTTCAAACTTTTACAAGGGGAAAAGAGGTGTGGTCTTGGAAAAGGGGAAAAAAAGTTTTGTACCGTGTTTCCATTTTGTTTGCATTTCTTCTCTGGTGTATAAGATCTTTGTCACTTCAGAAAGACTGTCATTCCATACCTGATGAAGGGATCATAGCTGTCCCGAAAGCTTGCTTGTAACATCTTATATTTCAGTTAGCCATTAAAAAGTATCTCAATCTCAAGAAGGTGACTTTGACTTATCAAAAGCAACTTGGAAATGGGGGCATGGCTTCACAGGAAAGCACAGCACGGCTTTAATGCCCCACTTTGTTTACATGGGGCATGCACCGGAGATATGGCAGTGCAGGATGCCGGGAGGGACCGCAGAAGTAAATTTTTTAACTAGCCCCCTCCCAGCCACCAATGGGGTTTTTTATGCTCTTGGACAACCTCTTTAAACTAGACCAACTAAAAGAAGGTAGGCATGTGGAGACTAATATCCATTGACGCGCCACTAGAGGATTCTGGGAAAATATGCTAAAAGGAAAACCACACCTCTTTTAGCTACCTTGTAAGGCAGTTGGAGAAATATGGCCGGGGGGGGGGGCCTTATACTACTAAAATTCCCCACTTCCCCCCAGCCTCATTAGCCTAATGGAGCTAGCTAGTGTTACCAAACAAGGCAGGTGGCTGGGCTTCAAAGGATCTCTGTAGCCACATTGTCTCCAACGGCTTGAGACGATTTTCCCTCCATTTTCAAACGGGAAACAAAGAGTCAAACACTCAACCCAATACGTTGATAATGGACAGTTATGGCGTTATTACCAAGGGGAACCACATTTTTGAAGTTATCTTCAGCGAATCACAGTGGACCAATTTCCAAGGCTCTAGCATCCTTGGGTCCAGAGATATTTATATATTATATACATAGAACCTTAGCAAATGGGTCAGGTTTGGCATCACTGCGATCCAGGGATTCCCCCAGATCCAATGATACCAGAACCCTGACCTATGACTCCCCCTTGAGAAGCTACGATTTCTCCAAGGTTCTAGTTGTCATACCAGGCAGGAGGGAACCATGACCCCTCCTGGGGGTGGGCAGAGGAGTGTCTGTACTTATGCTCACACATAAGGTAACTTACTGAACTGCTGATACTTGTAGTGCTACTTTTGTACTCTGTTTAACTGTATATATCTCTATTGTATATATTGTTTTGTCTAGAGTGCCCTTAAGGCAATTAAATATAAAATTTAACCTGTGCTGCCCTTGTATCTCGATTCACAAACCCAAACGTCCATGTCTCGCCTATATACATGCCACCGGGTTGGTTCCTCACTCTATATAATCCCGTTACGGACCGGGTTTATATTAAAGGAGAACTGGTGGCAGCTTAAATTTGGTTGATACGGTTCTGTTTCACTAATGCTAGTGAAAGGGGTCTTATAGCCACTTAGGCCATTGTGATTGTTTGTTGTGCCATATCCGGAAGTTGTGTTGGCAACTTTAAATCACTTCCTGCGCCTCTCAGAACCTGTGTGTTCTGAGTGTCTGTAAAAGGATAATTAAGTGACCTTGTGTACCTTTCAGGGGTCCGAAACGTCACAGTTTCCTTCACAAGCAGCTCCCTTGACTTCAAGCATAACCTTCAGGAGACCTTATGACATGATGCAGGATTAAGCCCAACGCCTACAAGGTGGCCTTAATTGGCAGTCTCCGTAAGGGTGATGCCACACACCCCGTTTTTGGACCGTTTTAAAGCATGCGTTTTAAGTCCGTTTAAGATAAACAGGTTCAAAGCAGCCAAACGCATGGTAAATGGTAAAAATGTGTGCGTTTTTTAAATGAACTAAAAAAAGCGCGCTTTAAAACGGGACTTGTGGCATCACCCCAACGATAACTCTTACTTCCCGACCATAGTCAAAAGCCTCTCACTCAGCCAAACCAGTGCTCTACGCTGTACTGAGGAGACCCAACCAGGTCGAAACAGCGCTGTCTATAATTGGGAATCTGTTCCCTGTGGAATAGATTTACTGGTTTGGTTTTAATCCCGCATCATGTCATTAGGCCTCCTGAAGGTCATGGTTGATGTTAAGAGAGCTGCCTTACAAGGTAGCTAAAAGAGGCGGGGTTTTCCTTATACCATGCTGGAAAACCTATTTTAATATAATAATACCTAAAATAGGGGGCATAGTACAGAGTGATTTTGGGCCCCGCAGTGTCAGTTTTGGCCTCTGGGTGTACCTAGTGCAGTCGTATATAATGTCACGTTGTAAAAACTTTGGTCTGTAAAAAAGTTTTATCTACTGATAATATTTAAGTTGAAGCTTTTATGTCAGCAACACTCCACACAGCTCAAGATCATGAGCACATGACGGCGCTGCAGTTTTGCTGGGAAGCAGGGATTCCTTGCATCATACACAGAGTACAGCCCTTGGCACTGTGGTTCGGGCAAGATTCGAGATTCACAGGCCAACCATGGCCAATGAATTCAGGAAATATCAAACTGTAAAGAAATAGCTGAGTGGGGGGAAGGGGTGGAGGCCTGCATGACATGACTTATGGAGAGGGAACCAAGGAGGGGGCCAACGGCTGTGAGGTGAAGGTTCAATTCTACACCTTGTTTGGAACATTTGGCGCAACATAACCAAGAAAGCCTCCTTCCTGCCCTTCTGTTGGGAGTACAGTCTATTTAGATATCATAGTCAGGGGTTGGCAGGTTAGGGGTCCTTGTAGTTGGTTAAAATTGGTGGGAGAGTGATTCATCATGGGATGCTCCCTCCCATAAGTGGGAATTTGTTGTTGGTTTGGCTTGCTGGGTGAGGTCTCAAAGATTTGAATAAGAAGAGTCATCCGCAAAATTGTATGGTGACCCTGAACTGGTGTTGGATGGTTTGCTAGAAGGTGACTAGGTGGGTACAAAGGTGCTACATTTGGTAGCTCCAGGGTCTCATCTGTGCTTCAGTTTGTTTAGGAGTGAATATAAAAGAGATGTTAATATTCCTAAGGTGACGTCGATATGGCATTAGTGTCCTGTTTCAGTGCCCATATTTAGAAGGAAGCGGATGGAGATATGGGAAGGCGATGGAAACGGTTATGGGGGAAAAAAAAAAAAAGTATCAGAAAGGACAGAATTATAGGCTCAAAGTTATGCATTTCAGGCTCATTAATTTACAAATAAAATAAACATACCAAAATGTTAGTACATATGAAACTTAATTTGAATTGTTCTTTTCCAACAATAGAAATTCCAATTTTTTCAAGAAAGGCAATGAAATCCTTCTCCTTGGAATGTAATATCAAGAGCGAGCAGGAAATTCTGTCTAGCCGAAGAAAGCAGCATACAGGAGTATAAGGTTACTTCTATCAATACTCCCTGCAATGCGAGCTGTATATGGATTTTTATTCTTCCTTGTTCTGGTCTCAGATTGTAAACAATACAAGAACAATTCCCCAAAGCCGAAACACAAGAACAAAAGCTGTATGTAATTATATGGTAATGATATGAATATGAAGTTTTACACTTCATTGTAGAAAGATCAGCAAAACAAGATTTGGTTTGATATATAATTGGGAAAGGGTTATCAAATCTGCCCAGTGTAACCAATCAGATTCCAGCTATTTTCTGGAATACAAAATTTGCTGGGGATTAAGCTGCATTCATATCTAATTTTTGTCCTCCGTTTTAAGGCTCCGTCGGGAGGGTTCCCAATGTATCCTTACAATGGGATGGAAGCAGCATGCCCCACTTTATGCTCGTACAGTTGAAGATGTCTTTCTGTTCAGCTCCTCCAAAAGTGGGAGCAAGAATGGGCAGCAGCCAGTCATTTTCTGCTGACAATATTATGGGTGTCTCCCAAGTGGGATGACTGTCCATAAATGGACAATCACATCACTGGGGAAACAACTACGGTTAACCGTTAAGCAGACGGTGGGGACGGATGCCATATGTTGCATCCGTCCATCATGGCTTCCAATGGCCTCCGCTGAGCATTAAACATCAAAAATGCCTCTGAAAGCTGGATGAATAAGAACAAACTGCTGTGCTTTTTCAACCCATGTTTTCTGTTGGATGCTTACTGGATGTTTACTGTGCAGACGGAGGCAAAAAGAATACCTCCCCCTGTCAATATACGTCTATAGACAAATACGCTTGCAGATTTCCAGGCAATATATGCTGAACATGTGCCAAAAATAAGATCATAACATAGCCTTGCTCGGATGTTACCTTTTGGGTTTCAGTAGCTCACCTTCAATATACAAGGACCAAGCTATCCTACTCTTCTGGGCTTTTATTGTGTTTCAAAGCTAAATTCAGTCGCTGCATGTGCAAGTGGTCTCAACATGTTGGTTGTAAGCAAGATTCCATTGTTATATTTATTACCGTATTTTTCGGACTATAAGGCGCACAAAAAATCCTTTGATTTTCTCAGAAATCAAAGGTGCGCCTTATAGTCCAGTGTGCCTTATATATGAACCGTACTTACAGACAACAGCTGCCTTGAACTGTGCACAGGTCTGCCACCTGCTGGTCATTCATCCTTATAGTCCGGTGCGCCTTATAATCCGGTGTGCCTTATATATGAACCATTTAGTGATGGTGCGCCTTATCATAGTATATAAGGCTGGAAAAGACACAAATCCATCACGTCCAAACTTTAAGAATTAAATGTTTTTTGGCTTTTTTTGCATAACCCGTGATATTTTTTCTCTCCAGAAAGGCATCCAGGCCTCTCTTGAACATGTACATAGAGTCCGCCATAACAACCTCCTGCGGCAGAGAGTTCCATAGTCTCACTGCTCGTACAGTAAAGAACCTTTGTCTATGGTGATGGTAGAATCACCTCTCCTCTAGGCGTAGAGGATGCCCCCTTGTCCTGGTCACAGGCCGAGGTATAAAAAGATCTTTGGAGAGATCCTTGTACTGTCCGTTCAGGTATTTGTACATTGTTATGAGGTCTCCCCTCAGTCGTCTTTTTTCTAAACTGAATAATCCCAAATTTTGTAATCTGTCAGTGTATTCTAGTTCCCCCATTCCCCTAATAATCCTGGTTGCTCTCCTCTGCACCCGTTCCAGCTCTACTATATCCTTTTTATACACTGGTGCCCAAAACTGTACACAACATTCCATGTGTGGTCTGACCAGGGATTTGTATAAGGGCAGAACTATGTCTTTATCATGAGAATCTATTCCTCTCTTGATACATCCCATTATTTTATTTGCTTTAGCAGCAGACACCTGGCTCTGGTCTCTAATATAATCCGGTGCGCTTTATGGTCCGAAAAATACGGTACACGTCACTAGTCTATAACTAGGGTTAGATGTAACAAGATATAACATTGATCACAGGGCCACAGACATAGCTGTAATACATGACAAATTCTTCCCCATTCATTTCTAGTAAAAAAAAAAAAACTTCTAAATTTATAGTAAAGAAAGCCCTGAAGTTCCCATGATGCAACATTCTGGAATGCTATTTATGTCAGACTTCAAAAAGGTGGAATAAACCCGTCCGTGCCCTATTAATGCTATTTATAAGCCCGTGAACACCACTTAATGCCTGCTTATTGCCACTATTATTACATTAGGCAGAAAAATGCTGCTGTCATACACCACCATAAGGGATGATCCGTCCGACTTCAAAGCAAAGAGCCGAGCCACAGATCTTACGTTTCACTATTAAAATAGTTAATAAAAAGAAAAGGCATTTAACTTGGTGACACATCCATACACGAAAAAGCATTTTTATGGTTTCCTTCCTATGCAAACCATTTCTTACTATTGTTTTCTCATCACTTAGCATGTGGTTACGATTATAATCACAATAAGACTAATAGTGTAGTAATTCAGTAGCTGTATTTTGTATCCCCAGTGATTTACCCTAGGGCACCCTCTTTTTGGAGCTTCTTCAGGGCACCACTATTCAGATTTGGGACCATGCAGGGGACAGAGCTCCATGAATCTTATTGATATAGGATGTGCTCATGACTACAGTTCAGAGCTGCTGATTTGCAGGGAAGCAGGGACTCTTATAGAACACTGTGAGAGTAACTAACAAAAATTGCAACACAATTGCACAAATTAGTACTCAGAAAGAACAGAGTTTACTGAGAAATCAACATGTTCCACGTAAAATTGGCATGACCTAAATTGCACTGCCTTGCAACAAAAGCTAAAAAATGTGTTTTCTAGCATGAAACCGAGCCAATTAGAGGTGTAAAGTTCTATCTAGAATCTATCGAGTCTACTGCTAGTTACTGCCTAGCTTTTACACCTCTGCAAATGGCGTCTTGAGCTAGCCACAAAAACGGCAGCTAACTCACAGCTGCCATGGACGTGCTTTATGCATGAGCCGGAACGGACAGCACTGCAAAAAGATCGAGCAGGTCCAATTGCTGCCAGGACCGCAGGAATTTCCATGGAAGCGCATATACGATCGGGCCAATGTGACCGATTGCATTTATAAATGCAACTCATGCGACGCGTGTGATCGCAGCCTCATAGTGTCACAGGCACTGGTACACGGGGACAATTCTCAGCCTAAGCGAGTTGCACTTCAAAATGCAATACAAACTTTATGTGTGATCGCAGCCTGACGGCGCGTTCCCACGTTGCGTTTCGGTTGCGTTTTCATTGCGTTTAAAACGCATATACAACAGCTGATGAGAGGTAATTTGCCTAATTACATTACCGTTTACGTTTGTTAACGCAATGTTAACGCAATGTTAACGCATATGTTAACATCGCGTTTACTATGCTTTTTGTAAACGGAAATGTTAACAGTGATGTAATTAGGCAAATCACCTCTCCTCAGCTGTTGTATATGCGTTTTAAACGCAATGAAAACGCAGGTCAAAACGCAACGTGTGAACGCGCCCTCAAGGTATATTCATAGAGCCGTATGCCCACCCGGCCGCAGCCTAGCCGGCATACCGCTGTGGGCTGGAGAGGAGGAGGTGAAACCTCCCCCACCATAGAAAACAGCACAGACATGGCCGCACACGCGGCGGGGAATGGTGCCACACTTGTGTGCACCGCCGCCTCGCCGCCATTGCCATCTATAGGGACGTATATGCGACCGAAAATACATCCCCCAGACGGCCATGTGAATGAGGCCTTAGACAGTCAGACCTTGTTCAAATGTTGCGTTCAGATTGTGTTTAAAATGCATAGCAACCAGAGAGTTACGACCAAAATGCTTTATATTTTTTTTAACAAGGCAAAACACATTTTGCTACTTACTAAATGTGAACGTCATCTATGTTCGGGAGGAGTTTGATCTGACGCACTTACAATGAATTACAAAACACAATCCAAGCGCATCATACAAGTGTGGTGTAAACTTGTCGTACCCCTTTTTTTAAAGTGAGTGAGTGCATATATCATACAAATGTAACAAATAAGGGAACAACTATAAGCAAAACAAAGTCAAGAAATCTTTCCATCTATGGTGCACCAGAGTAGGGCTCTTACCTGAGTATGGAACAGATAGTTTGGTCCTCATGTAGGGAGGGGCTTTCACATTCGCTCCTTCAAAAGAATTTTAAAAAAAAGTTTTTATAAACTGACTTCAATAACAGGAAATACAAGTCTGGAATATGGACAATAAATAGAATTTCCTGCACAGAGCAGTAGCTAAAATTAATTTAAAAACGAAGAAATACCAGATCAAAACATTAAAACATTTATCATTAAAGCCCCAAATACATAATCTGTACAACATAGTATCTAAACATATACCCAATAGCTAAAACAGAGATGTTCACACAAAGCAGCTTTATATGTGGGACCCAGGCTATCCCTCCGCTAGGTGTATTATTCCTCCGAGAGTATCCCCCCCCCCCCATGGTGGTCACTGCAGCCCCCACAGGTGATCAGAGATGATTGCCTCAATATCCTGAGGGCGCGTTCACACGTTCTGCTATCGTCGCGTTCATAACGCGATGCTAGCGCACAGGGGGCGGAGTTTGGGGCGATCGCATATGCGAGCCCCGCCCACTGTGCGCTAGCGTCGCGTTACGAACGCGACGATAGCGGATCGTGTGAACGCGCCCTAAAGGACACGAGTCAGCTGATCCCCAAGCCAGTATCACATTGCTAAATAAGGAGTCTTTCCATCTGGTTTCAGGTGGCCGCCTTGTTTCTGGTACACGGTATAGGTAAACCCGAGGGCGCGTTCACACGTTACATTTTTCAGATGCAGTTTTTGATGTCCAAAGCAGGAGTTGAGTGAACAAAAGAGGAGGCGTAACTCTTCTCATTGATTCTTGAGGTTCTTACCCGTTATCATCCACACCAGCGTTTGGCTTCAAAAACTGGATCTGGAAAAACTCAACATGTGAACGCACCCAAAGGCTCACACGTCGTTTACATTGCATATTGAAACACGCTACAACAGCTGAGGAAATGCGTCTGATTACATCGCCGTTAACTCGCGGTTGCAAAACGGAACCCTTAATGCAGCGTTAGGCAAATCTTCTCCCCTTAGCTGTAAACACAATGTAAACACAGCCTCAGGGCGCGTTCACACGTTGCGTATGTCCTGCGTTTTCATTGAGTTTGAAACGCATTCCAACAGCTGAGGAGAGGTGATTTGCCTAATTACAATACTGTTTACATTTGTTATATTTGTTAACACATGCATTAACAAAACGCATGTGTTAACGCATTGTTCTTATGGCAATCCAACATTTTTAATGTACCGATTCTACTGATGCTCCGTATACACGTCAATTCGAGCGCTCAAGGATGTTCCAGACTCCCGATACATGTGATTAATATCGGATTTTAATCAATAAAATCCAATATTAATCACATGTATCGGGAGTCTGGAACATCCTTGAGCGCTCGAATTGATGTGTATACGGAGCATCAGTAGAATCGGTACATTAAGAAACCTTCCCCGGGTGACCCTGGAACACGGAGGACGGGATAACCACACACGCTGAGCAGCCGGATACCCGTGACTCAAACCCTATATGCTGTATACTGATCATCGATCAGGTGAGAGTCCCATTGGACAAAGATTTTGCTTTTTATCAAATATCATCGCGTAATGCACTAGGAGAGCGCTCCTTTCTGTTTTCTCTCTGTCTCTATACTATTCACTTTGGAGGAAGTTTGCAGTTCGTGCATCACTCACTCCAATCCCAGGTTTCTATATAATCCAACATTTTTAAAATCCAATTGTCACAGAGACATAAAGCCAGAGTGAGGCCACATGTGGTGTTGACATATGCGTTTACAAATGCAGCACAACAGAAACTGTTAACATTGTGTTTACAAAATGTATGTGCGAACATAGCATCAACAAAGGTGCTAAGGGTGTGGTCACGTGTGCCGTTTGAACCCTTTTTTAAGCAGTCTGTTAAAAACCGCATGCAGTTAAAAAACCTGCATGCAATTTTTGAAACCTTATGCATATTTTTTAAAACCACATGCTTTTTTTTTTCTTAAATGCATTTTTTTTGTCCGTTTTTCCCAATTATCTCAATTAAAACCGGTCAAAAATTGCATGTTTTTTTTTTTTTTTTTAAATGGACTGCTTAAAAACGGGTTCAAAAGGCCACGTGACTGCACCTTAAGGCACACATGGCGTTTTGAACCCGTTTTTAAGCAGTCTGTTAAAAAAAAACATGTTTTTTGAAAACGCATCAGTTTTTGACCGCTTTTACCAATTATCATAATTAAAACCGGTCAAAAATGGATGCCTTTTCAAAATCCGCATGCGGTTTTTAACAACTGCTTGAAAACAGCCCAAAAACGGGTTCAAAACGCCACGTGCGCTGCCAGCCTTAGGTCGAAATGCAATGAAAACCCCAAAATGTGTGACCGCAACCTTCAACAAAAATATGTATTTCTATTTCAATGCATAATCAGGCCACGCCCCTCCCCGTTCACAAATGCAATCCAGACGGAATACGACAAAGGTTTTTCAGTAGATTCCATACAGTTTTCTTTTACAGTTTTCATTACATTGCATTTGCTGGATTCCACCTTTATTTTCACCTACCTGCCCTCAACATTTAATAATGACTTTCACATCTGTAAACAGCTTTCTTCACTTTGTAAGATTTATAAACTAAAAATAAATGTGAAAGTCTGAAGAAGCGATCCGCCGCTTACCACAGGTAGAGCGCTGGGACACATCCAATCATGTGATGTCACGGCAGATAGAATAGATACACGTATAACACGCCTGCCTGCGATGGGTCACAACTGTAACTAATGTGTTTTTGTATCTGAGGTCGCGTTCACATGTGGCAGAGTGTAACGCTCCATACAGCCAGATCACACAAGGGGCTAGGGGAGCCCTTAGGGTGTGGTCACACATGGCGTTTTGGGGGGTACGCCTTGGCCTGATTGCCTGTGCTCCCGGTATCTTGTATTGAATATACACATGTGTAATGTGTAGGTACTTAGGGCGATGCCACACGTGGCGTTTTGAACGTGTTTTTGGCCCGTTTGTAAGCAGTCTTTCAAAAAACACGTGCGTTTTTGACCAGTTAGAATTGAGATGATTGGTCAAACCGGTCAAAAACTGATGCGTTTTGACGGACATGTTAAAAACCGGCCAAAAACGCATTCAAAACGCCACATGTGGCATCACCCTTAGGATTTTACATAAATATATACAGTTTTACATAAACACACACAAATAGATGCTCCGGGAGAGCCATGATATCTGTACACGCTTATATGGTATACATATAACCTACTATTACATACACACTATCATACACACTATCATACACACTATCATACACACTATCATACACACTATCATACACACTATCATACACACTATCATACACACTATCATACACACTATCATACACACTATCATGCATGCTCTGAGGTTTGCTTTGTCACATAACATTGATACATATACACAATGTAACAAGTTCTGTCTCGCCTACTTCATTGTAGTGGCCCTCTGGATGGTATACTGGACCTGTACTCAGCATCCTCCCAGCATGCCTCTTCCTGTGAGTCAGTCTCCTCCCATGGGGCTGCTCTTAGGATTTTGATTGGATGAGACTCTTGTCATTCACAAATACTGACAGCACTTCCCCTACTTACACAAACACATCTCACCTGCCTCCTGCTTCTACCAAAGGAGATGTGAGTGTTAGGGCGCGTTCACACGTTGCGTTTTGGTTGCGTTTTCATTGCGTTTGAAACGCATATACAACAGCTGGTGAGAGGTAATTTGCCTAATTACATTACCGTTTACGTTTGTAAACGCAATGTTAACGCATGCGTTAACAAAACGCATGCGTTAGCGCTTTGTTAACAACATCGCGTTTACGATGCGTTTTGTAAGCGGAAACGTTAACAGTCATGTAATTAGGCAAATCACCTCTCCTCAGCTGTTGTATATGCATTTCAAACGCAATGAAAACGCAGGTCAAAACGCAACGTGTGAACGCGCCCTAATAATTCCACAAGCTTGAGGGCGCGTTCACACGTTGCGTTTTGACCTGCGTTTTCATTGCGTTTGAAACGTATTACAACAGCTGAGGAGAGGTGATTTGCCTATTTACATTACTGTTTACATTTGTTAACACATGTGTTAACAAACCACACATGTTAAAGCGCTAACATCGCATTTACAATGCATTTTGTAAACGGAAACGTTAACAGAAATGTAATTAGGCAAATCAGCTCCCTGGAAACACATATGTGATCTGCCGAGGCCCTACTCGTGTGCACTAGCATCGCGTTATGAACAGACTGCTAGCGGAATGTGTGACCGTGGCCTAAGGCTGCGGTCACACGTACCGCTAGGCGTTCGTTCATAACACGACGCTAGCGCACAGGGGGCGGTCCTCAGCCCGAACCGATCGGCTTATCAATCGCATGCGTTTCCCTGGAAACACATGTGCGTTCGAGCCGAGGACCTCCCCCTGTGCGCTAGCGTCGCGTTATGACGGACGCCTAGCGGTACGTGTGACCGCGGCCTAAGGCCGGCGCCACACGTGGCACTTTGTCTGCGCTTGCAAACGCAAACAAAGTCGCGCCCACCGGGGCGGGCCTCGGCCCGATCGCATCGGGCGTTTCCATATCGGGAACGAGCCGCCGGTGTTTCGCATTAAATTAACGCAAAACACCGGCGTCTCGTTCCCGATCGCAGGCGTTTCCATAGAAACGCCGATGCGATCGAGCCGAGGCCCGCCCCGGTGGGCGCGACTTTGTCTGCGTTTGCGTTTGCAAGCGCAGACAAAGCGCCACGTGTGGCGCCGGCCTAAGGGAGAAGACACACATCGCGTTTTTAGGCCGTTTTTGGGCCGTTTTTACTAAGTGCTTTTTCAGATCGTTAAAAACGCATGCGTTTTTGTCCGTTTTTAATTGTGCAAATCCGGAAAACCAGACAAAAACACATGCGTTTTCAAAAAAACGGTTTTTTAATGCATGCGTTTTTTAACGATCTGAAAACGCACTTAGTAAAAACGGCCCAAAAACGGCCTAAAAACGCCACGTGTGTCTTCACCCTAAGGGCGCGTTCACACGTTGCGTTTTGGTCGCGTTTTCATTGCGTTTGAAACGCATATACAACAGCTGATGAGAGGTGATTTGCCTAATTACATTACCGTTTACGGTTGTAAACGCAATGTTTGACCCCGTTTTTTCTCTATTTCTGCACTCTAGGCTTTTAGTTGAGATGAATGTTGCTGCACTTTATGTTCATGCTTAGTAGTGAAGCTCCTCTGCTACAGATCAGAAGAATAGGGGACTGGGAAGGAATGGACGCATTTATCTTAGCATCGCTAGAGGAACCAGGAAAACAGGACTGTGGAGTCGTTGACCATTTTGGTGGAGCTGGAGTCGAAGTTAGGGTAATTTCTGAGTCATCAACATCACATCATCATTTTCATCTGCAAACCTGCTCCGAAACAAGCAATGTGAGATCCGATTGGTTACTATGACGTGCCATGTTCTTGTGTGCACTGATCACATGCACAATATTAACACGGACATGGAGAACCCATTTATAGGAGTTGGAAGTGACTCCCTGAGCTAATTCCAGTGCATGACAATTCAATTCTCCTAATTGTAGAGATGATCTTTCCTTCCTGATCTAAAAACTCCTGCATGTTAATTTTGTACAATACTGTTTGTTCCAGAAAGAGCTATTTTTGTATTTATAATATGCCACCTTCACCTCCATTTCACATCTAGAATTCTACATTTGGAAAAGAGATAGAAGCAAGAAAGGGCATACGGCTAAAATGAATATTTCTAAACCACTTCAAAGAGGAATCTTGCCATAATTAAACCTTAAAGGGGCTGTACAAACTATTTTAGGGAAGGTATAACAAGCTGTTCAGTGGGTCTGACTGCTGCAACCCCCAATAGACCATGAGAGTGGTATCAAAACAAAAAGAAAAAATTGAACTTAAAGGAAACCTACCACTTGTAGTGGCAGGTTTCCGATGGCAATACCGGGCACCAGCTCAGGGTGAGCTGGTGCCGGAGCTTATTTTAGTTAGTGTTTTAAACCGCGGTATCGCGGTTTAAAACACTTTTTAAACTTTATAGCCGGCGCAGGCAGGTACGCGCTCGGCGCTTACCGTGCACGCGGCTACATAGGAAGTGAATGAGAGCCGCGTGCACGGTAAGCGCCGAGCGCGTACCTGCCTGCGCCGGCTATAAAGTTTAAAAAGTGTTTTAAACCGCGATACCGCGGTTTAAAACACTAACTAAAATAAGCTCCGGCACCAGCTCACCCTGAGCTGGTGCCCGGTATTTCCATCGGATACCTGCCACTACAAGTGGTAGGTTTCCTTTAACTCACCTCCTTGCTCCCCCACTGCACCAATGCACGGAATATCAGAGTCGGAATCCGCATGTAGTAGTATAGGAAAAGCAATCCAGCACATGATTTATATCCATTTAATCAAAAAATTACTTTTCTTTGGATTAAAAACATAGGGAGACATTTACTAAGGGTCCGTCGGATGCATTTCTGTCGGGTTTCCCGAATTTTTCCAAATTGCCGTGGGTTTGGTGCACGCAATAGGATTGTGGCGCATCGGCGCCGGCTTTCATGAGACACAAATGGGGGCGTGGACGTCGGACAACTGACCGATTCGGACAAACCGCGGAATTTAAAAATGAAATTGTGTCGCAAGATCAGCACTCACATGCACCGGGAAGAAGAAGGTGAACTCAGCGGGGGAAGCGACACATGAGTGAAATTGGATGCACGATCTTAGTGAATCGCTGCGGCTCCGAATCCTCGTCGGACATGCCGGATCGGCGGCGTCAACAGGACGGGTAAGTAAATGTGCCCGATAGTGTTTATTTCTTCTGGTTAAAAAACATAGTTTCAATTAGTCGTGACAAATAGAGGACAAGCCGACTGACGCGTTTCAAATCTTACGATTTTTTAATTGAATGGATATGAATCATGTGCTGGATTACTTCTCCTATACCATGAGAATGGTACCCCTGGCAATCCTGCTGACAGGGGTCCCGTTCTCAATAATGGGTGGAGCGGCTATCTGAGCATGTGTCCTGCTGCTATATTCAATTGTAAGGAAATGTCAGAAATTTAAGAGATTAGCAGGGAGTCCCAAAGATCAGGCTGTTATCCCCTATTCACATCGAAACCCAAGCAATGTGCGCAACAATTTCCATCACTCCCATACTATTCAGGCAGGGCACATGCTATTCATGCCACTCCATTATCCATATTGCTGGGGGTCCCATTCTCCTGATCTGCGGGAGTTAGACTCCCACTGAGCAGCAGGTAATCTCAGATAGTTTTAACAACCTTTTTAATACCAGGGGCACAGGAATTCTGCATTACCTGCACCTGCAAAGTCTATCAGACTGCTGTGACCCTCAGGGGTTCCCCCTTCCAACATGATCACAGTAAAGCAAGTTAAATGAAACCCTTTGGTCAACCATACACCCTGGCTCTGGATTCAGACTCTCACATAGAAGAGAGTATCCCTGTACTTGTTCCTATAGTTACATCTGAGGAAAGGTGGAGTTTGTGGCCGAAACGCGTTATTCCCTTGAACAACAAATAAAAAAAGGTATACTTTATACAATCCGCACACACATGTTTGGACTTTTTGTGAACCTGTGTTTTTACTAAGTACATTATCTCCCGTGTCCCTACGGTACATGTGGTATAGGGATGACATGCTGTATATGAAAGTTTACGTATACAAAAGATAGAAAAATAATGGCACAATCCAAGGCAGTGGGGCACATTTACTTACCTTTGTCCGACGAGGATGAAGTCCGGTGCGATTCACTAAGGTCGTGCGCCCGATATCCTGCACGTGTCGCTTCCCCCTCTGAGGTCCGCCGGAGTTCACCTTCTTCTTCCCGGTGTATGTAAGTGCATTGTCTTGCAACATAATTTGAATTTTAAATCCCGCACTCAGTCCGAATCAGTCGGGTTGTCTAAGGGCCACGCACCCGATTTGCAATTGGAAATGCGGTCCGCGGACCCCTAGTAAATGAGCCCCACTGTTCTTATGGCTGCCTTGTGCCAGGCTCTGTGTACGGGGCACTGCCCAATCTATGACAGCTGGAGGATTTTACAGTTCGGCAGAATAACATCCACCAAAGGCACAACACGATCACACAATTTTATATCTATTTGTACTTGGATCATGAACAAACTAAATGACCTGCTATCCAGAACACTAGTAGCTTCTACTTTTTCCTACGGAATTGTTGGTAAATGACCAATTTCATCTTCGCTGACACTTCTTTGAAGAGAAAATGGAAGCGAGCAGTAGCATATACTGCAGATAGATTCCCGGCTTCAGGGCTAACGTGAGAGCGAGGCGTACATCTGTCTGCTCTTGTTATACAGTCGGTGTAATACTGATTTTAGTTTCCATGGAAACAGTTGGGAAACTACGTTAAACGGGCTATGAGAGGATGTACAAGATATTCTGCATATCGGTAACCAATTACAGCAACAATTAAAGGAAATCTACCATTAAAATCCATCATGATAAACCAGGAGCACTTACTTGTAGACCCAGGCTCTTCCTACATTTGTTATCCATGTTTTCCTTCTAAAAAATACAACTTTAGAGCCTCTCCTTGCTGAGGATTCACGGGTTGTTACCCCTTCCCTCCTGGCTCCCTCAGCACTTCCCCCTCCCTCTGCCTTATGTGATTTCACACAGTGTTCCTGCATAGTGTAAAAGCCTTTTAAACCGAAGCATGGGACGCCCCCCCACAAAGGTCTTCAAAGGCTCATTAGCATAATTTTTAAAGTTGATTTTAGAAAGAAGGAGGCCATGGATAACAAATATAAGAAGATTACCGTAGTCACGGTGCCTGGATCTATGAGTAAGTGCCCCTGTTTTATCATGCATGGTTTTGATGCTAGATTTCCTTTTAATACTGATGTTAAAAACAGCCCTATTTGATCATGTATCACTCTCTAAGATCAGGGATCATTAGTGGGTTCCTGATCCATATTAGAGCCACTTATTGGGCCTGAAAAAGGAACGGAGTCCCCTATTCCTACTGGAGTGGTGGTCAAGCTTGTTGATAGGATTGAGGAATTAGTACATCCAAAATATTGGGTCAGAACCAACATTGTAGTAATGGAATCCCTTTTCTGTATTTAGGTACCGTAATAAAAGTCCATTGTATAAAAAGGGGACTACACTACAAAAAAGGGGACATTTATATCATGCTGACACAGATTTCTGTTCTTTATACAAGGACAACCTGTAGAGAAAATATCTCCCTAGTTTGGACATATTGGGGCACATTACTTACCTGTCCCTTGCGCGGTCCCCGCTGTACGTTGTCCGATGATCATGGACTCCAGCACGATTCACTAAGATCGTGCGCCTGATTTCCTGCTTGTGTCGTTTTTCCGCTCAGGAGAGTGCATGGCTTGCGACACAAAATTCAAATGTTAAATCCTGTGCTCAGTCCGAATCTGTCGGATCGTCCAACAGCCCGCGCCCCGATTTGTGTCACATGAAAGACAGAGCATTTGATCCGATCGCATGCGCCACAATCCCCTTTTAAATGCGGGGCAAAACGGTAATCGTCAGAATATCCGACGTTTGTGCCGTCCCTGGACCCTTAGTAAATGAGCCCCATTCTGTCATCAGTACTATGATGCAGTCATGAATGCAAAACAACAAGGCCATTTTATTTAGAACAGGCAGAAACATTCCTGCAGAGAGCAGGTTTACCTTTTTTAAGTAGGTTTCTGCTTCATATTCTCTACACCCGGGAAGGGCATTTAAGGAGCCAAATGAGAAATATAAATGCAATGCTAGTGCCACGTGTGAACGCGCCCTTAGGCCTTGTATTGAATGAATTGGCATCAGTATTGTTGTCTGACTTTTGTAAGGCCGAGTATTTTCAGTGTAGAGGACGAAACTCTATGCGGCACATTTACTAAGGGTCCGAATACCGCATTTTCGTCGGGTTTCCTGACTTTTTACCGTTTTGCCCTGAATTGTCCCGGGTTTTTGGCGCACGCGATCGGATTGTGGCGCATCGGCGTCAGCTTGCATGCGACACAAATCAGATTCGGACAAACCGCAGAATTAAAAATCAAATTGTGTCGCAAGATCAAGCACACACATGCACCGGGAAGAAGAAGGTAAACTCTGGCGGACCTCAGCGGGGGAAGTGACACATGCAGGAAATTGGACTAACGATCTAGTGAATTGCGGCAGCTCCGAATCCTCGTCGGACATTCCTGATCAGCGGCGTCAACGGGACGGGTAAGTAAATGTGCCCCTATATGATGGAAAGACTCCCTACTTTTCTAAAAAAAAACTGTAGCGCAGAACTGTAATGATTTTTTACATCATATATAACTAAAATACGTCCTGATTATCAAGGACTGACTTCCGTTGTGTGCTGCCTGCCTATGGATGCATTCAGAGGTCGCGGTCACACGTACCGTTAGGCGTCCGTTCATAACGCGACACTAGCGCACAGGGTCGGTCCTCGGCCCGAACGCACATGCGTTTCCAGAGAAACGGATGCGATCGGCTTTTATTAATCGCATGTGCTTCCCTGGAAACGCATGTGCGTTTGGGCCGAGGACCTCCCCCTGTGCGCTGGCTTCGCGTTATGACGGACGCCTAGCAGTACGTGTGACCGCGGCCAGACAAACCTGTGCCCGCCGTGCCGTATTCCGAGGAAAGATAGGATATGTATATCCGTCCCCCAACGGTCGTGTGAATGCAGCTTAAGGTTGCGTTTCGAATGTGTTTACATTCTGTTTACATTGCAATGTTAAAGCAACGTGTGAACCCAGCCTAACTCAAAACCGAGTGGGTCTAACGCGTAATAAGGTAAGTGACACATGTTATGAGACTACCAACACCTGCTGCAACTAAGGCTGCAGAAGAAACTAGCAATTTTTAGCAGGTCTCCGTCACAGTGAGAATTGCTGTGGAATGTCTGATGCAGGAGTTCTGTAGCGATTCAGCTATGTGTCTCCTCAGCCATTTTATACTTCTCTGCAAGCTCCACTCTCAGCTTACAAAAACTGATGCAAAACTGACTCATAGGCATATACTGAGGAATACCTGATAATTATATAGCGCTTATATACACAGGCATAGTAAATGGGCTACCATGATCCTTCCTTGCGGAGTTAATTGCATTGATTATCAGCATCACGTCCTGCTATATACAGGGCAATGCATTGCCGGTAATCTTGTATGTTATATGTCGGCTTCATAATTACATAATCAATTATTGGTAAGGAACAACATTATTGATAGGGAATAAGTTACAAATTGCTGAAAGTATGACCATTGGGACCACCAAAGTTCAAAAGAACAGAGGACTACCTTTCATGGCCCCCGCAATATGTAATTTTTCTTCTATCCTGTGGACAAGTTACATTCAAGTTTAGAGAGCAAGAATCATTATACATGTAGTCAGGAACTGCATCATTGTCACCTGTTAGTGATGGAAGCAAGAATGTCACAATGGGGCACATTAACTTACCCGTCCTGCGAGATCCCCGAAAGTGCATTGACCGCCCGGAATACACATCTGCTGCGATTCACTAAGATAGAGCCCCTGATATCCTGCATGTGTCGCTTCCCCGCTCAGGTCCTCCGGAGTTCACCTTCTTCTTCCCGGTGTTGCTTGTCTTGCAACATAAAATGGAATCTTAAATCCCCGAGTCCTAATCAGTCGGATCATCCGACTTCTGTTGCATGAAAGCAGCGCAGCTGTGCCACAATTTGATTCCGTGCGACACAATCCCCAGTTAAATACCTGTCACAGTGGCACAAATCCCAAAAACGTTGAAAATCCGACGAAAGTGCGATCCGCGGACCCTTAGTAAATAAGCCCCAATGTAACACGTCACCTCACATAAGTACAGGATGCAATAATAAAATGATATTGCATTACTGATGTTACATGGAATCATATTTTGGGGGGAAACCGGCCAAAATGATCTTTATATAGTGTATGTAATAGATGTATACAAGAAATGTTTCATCTTAAGGCACCTCTACGTCCAGATTGCAAGGGCTACATTGAGGACACTGTTCAGGGATTTCTGTTACTTGAAATCAGATACATCATTCTAAGCAAAGGACCATTCAATGAGTGACGGAGTGCAAAGAATGTAGGATCATATTTCAAGTAAACTCAGGTTCACACAGTGCATATCCAGAGTAGTTCTTTCATTGATTTCCTAGTAATAACCAAGAACGAATCAAAAATAAAAGTTGTGATGGAATGCCTCAATCAGCCTCCAATTCACAATGGGGCTCATTTAATAAGGGTCCGCGGACCACATTTTCGTCGGGTTTCCCGACGTTTTCCGAGTTACGCCGCATTTAACAGGGGTTTTTGGCGCACGCGATAGGATTTCGGCACATCCATGTCGGCTTTCACACGACACCGTTGGACGCAAATTGTGTTGCAAGACATACACCGGGAAGAAGGTGAATTCTGGCGGACCTGAGCGGGGAAGTAACGGATGCAGGATCTCGGGCACACGATGTTGGTGAATCGCGCCGGACAGTCTGAATCGGGGATCAAGACAGGACCGGGTAAGTAAATGTGCCCCATTGTGTACATAAAACAGTTTTATAGAAAGATAATAATAATATCTTTTTGATGCAGTTGCTCTCACCCTCCCTGCACAGAAAAGTCTTCTTTACACAGGCTGCAAACAAAATGAATACAGGCGGTCCCCTACTTAAGAACACCCGACTTACAGACAACCCCTAGTTACAAACAGACCTCTGGATGTTGCCAATTTACTTTACTTTAGTCCCAGACTACAATAATCAGCTATAACAGTTATTAAAAGTGTCTGTAGTTAATATTTATTGTTAATCCGGGTTCTTATGACAATCCAACATTTATAAAATCCAATTGTCACAGAGACCACAAAAAAATATGTCTGGAGCTACAGTTATAAAATATACAGTTCTGACTTGCATACAAATTCAACTTAAGAACAAACCTATAGACCCTATCTTGTACGTAACCCGGGGACTGCCTGTAACCAGAGGTCGCACTAACATTTTTCCCAAAGGGTAAAAATACTCCTCTTACTATTTTTGAGGAGTATTTTTAGTCGAGGAGGAGTATGAAAATTCCCGGTAATACATATAACTAAATAATATATAATAGCCGTATATAATGTTAATAGACGCTATTTATAAAAAAAAAGAAATCATCTGTCTGCTCACCGTGCACAGCACACACACAGCGCATATACTCGCACGCACAGCGCACACTCACTCCCTCCCACAGTGCACACACACTCACACAGCAGCCTCACCACACACTCACCGCACACACAGCGCATATACTCGCACGCACAGCGCATACTCACTCCCTCCCTCAGCGCACACTCACTCACTCCCGCGCACACTCACTCACTCCCTCGCACAGCGCACATACACTCACTCCCTCGCACAGCGCACACTCACTCACTCACTCAGCGCACACACACTCACTCCCTCGCACAGCGCACACTCACTCCCTCCCACAGCGCACACACACTCACTCACACAGCAGCCTCACCACACACTCACTCACTCGCACGGCACACACTCGCACGGCACACGCACGGCACACGCACGGCGCACGGCACACGCACAGCACACGCACAGCACACGCACAGCGCACGGCACACGCACGGCGCACGGCACACGCACAGCGCACGGCACACGCACAGCGCACGGCACACGCACAGCGCACGGCACACACACAACACACACACTCACAGTGCACAGCACACACTCACTCCCTCTCACAGCACACACTCACAGTGCACAGCGCACACTCGCACCGCGCACACTCACAGCGCACCGCGCACACTCACAGCACATGGCAGACACACGCAGCACACACTCCCCCAGCACATACACAGAGTGCAGTGTACCCCCGGCCGCGGCTCACACTCACCCGGCATTTCTCTCAGGACCACATAACCGCTCGCCGCTGCTGCGGGCATTGAGGGCTGGAGCAACAGCATCGCGGCCCACATGTCTCCCCCGGGGGCGGCGCTCACAAATCCCACACATCTCCGCATCCTGCTGAGCGGCCCGGCGCGCGCTGCGATCGCGCTACTGACATTCCCCTCCTTTGCAGCGTGCGCTGGGCCGCTCAGCCTGCGCGCTACACTGAATAATTGCCAAGCGTATCTTTACGCATGGCAATTATTTTGGGGGGTAATGGCGCCTCATCACGCGTCTATGACGCGTGGTGAGGCGTTAATGCGACCTCTGCCTGTAACCCTGTTGCTTAGGCTTAAACTTGTTTTTCACTTCCAGCAAATAAATGATATTGTTCGTGTAAATGAAAGTTTTCCTCTTTCCAAAATACTTTTTGTATCAATTCCTTCCGGTTTTCTAGATCTTAGCTTACTGTCATTTAACAGGAAGCTTAATTGTTTACTTCCTGTAGATAAATACCAGTCCATGGTCATGTGATGTCACACAGGTGCACAGCTCGTTATCTCACACAGCGGTGTTTGTTATAACGAGCCGCGCGCCTGTGTGACATCACATGACCATGGACTGGTATTTATCTACAGGAAGTAAACCGTGAAGCTTCCTATAGAATGATAGAAAGCAGAGATGTAGAAAACCTTGAGGAATTGATTCTGAAAGTATATTGGAAAGTTGTATAACTTTTCCTTATATATAATATAAATTATTTGCTGAAAGTGAACAACCCCTTCAACTTGTTTGGATAGGTATCATATGATTTTCTCATTTTTTTAAAATATTTTTTTATATATTTTTGTAATTTCTACTATGAGGTTATTTTATTTTTTGTTGCTGGCGGTTGTTTTGTTGGCTGTATATAGCCAATCCCTAGTAGACAAGTAATAGATGACTTACAAGTATTATATAATGACAGATATAATCCAGATATTAGTTATGTGTGGATGATGACATCTTGGCAGCAGTGTTACAATTAGTATGGAAATTGATGGGCCTGACTCCTCCAATTATCCATTTGAGATATGTCTAATAAGCACCAGGATAATGTCACTAAATGTAAGTAGCTTGTGTCACAGCAAACACTTGCTCCTCAAAATGTCCCACACAGCCGCTCATAGCATAAGACTGTGCGTGTCTTCACATCTAATGATTAAATTACCAGACGGGCAATTAAAAACAGGATCGAGTAGGTGAGACAGACGGACGAACTTTGAGAGCCTCAAGTGATAAAGGAGGCCAAAGATGAGGGGATAGTTATCGGTGGAGCAACTATTTAAAAGCATAGGAGGAAAACGCGCTGAGATTGGCAGAAAGCCGAGTGATGATGGATTATTTAAAAGGTCATCTCCGCTGCATCTCGACTCTTAAACGGGTAAAAACAAGTTGTACTGTACTTCTAAGAGGCTTCTTTGTTTTGCTCAAAGTGGACCTGTCTCCTCTCCCCTCCTAACAATACTTATGTTGTTCATAATTTATCAATGCTGGACACAGATTTTATACACAGATTGTATAATCTTATGTCTTTTGCCGGGTTAATTATGAATACATTGACAACTGGCTTTGACCGTCCCCTTTGTTATTTTAGACCAGTGGAATGGCTTCCCTAAGAGTGGATTTCTAAAATTGTCCAAATTCAATGTTGGCAGCCAATTTGGTTTTAAATTTAGCTTTCTGCAAACTGTGTAACATGTAATCATATCGAAACAGCTTTCACATCTTGACTTAAAGGGGTTGTCCAGGGTTTTTTTTTTTTCAATACATGGCTTTAAAAATAATAAATCATATTATCATATCCTCACCATTCTCCCTTTCAGCTGCGGCACAGGCTGTCCCCACCACAGCCGCACGCCTACTACAGCATTAGTTCAGGCATTAAATCGGGACAGAGACCCTACAGTGACACCAGGCGCCACAGCTGAACAGGAGGGCTCTTAATTATTTGTAAGCCATATATTAAAAAAAAAAATTTAATAGGAAGGGGTTTTCCAGGATCTTGAAAATAATGGACATTAATATTATATGGGTGTAGCCAAAGTTATCTATCAAGAGCATTTATCTATAGGTCCATTTGTCAGCAGGTCCACTCCTAAAACAGCAAGAATATATATATATATATATATATATATATATATATATATATACATATATATATATATATATATATATATATGTATATGATCTTTGGTATATCCCACAGTATGAGCTCAAGCAACCAAGCCATACAAAGAACATCGTGCACTTTACCCTAAAAAGTTGTATGATAAGTTTACATGGAAACCATTATATTAGGGAACTGTCCTTATATTAGTGTACAAAGTTCTCTTTGGCTTCTCTGCTATGTCATTAAGGCCACTCCACTTCATATTTAAATCCTTTCTGTCAACAAAATTCCTTAAAATGTAAGTATAATTTCAACTGGCTAACATTTATTTGAAATAATAATTGATCCCACATTATGATACAATCGAGAAATGTGATGGTTACAATATATCAAGTATTTGACTGCTTTTGAAACATATTGGGGCTCATTTACTAAGGGTTCCCAGACCTCGATTCCATCTGGTTTCCTGAGTATTTCCTTTTTTTTGTGCCGAATTTGCGATCGGATTGTGGCGCATCGGCACCGGCTTGCATGCGACAGAAATCTGGGGGGCGTGCCGACGGACAACCCGACTGATTCGGACAAACCGCAGAATTTAAAAACGAAATTGTGTCGCAAGATCAGCACTCACAAGCACCGGGAATAAGAAGGTGAACTCCGGCGGATCTCAGCGCGGAAGGAACACATGCAGGAAATTGGACGCGCGACCTTAGTGAATCGTGGCAGCTCCGAATCCTCGTTGGACAACGCACCGCGGGATCGCAACAGGACCAGGTAAGTAAATCTGCCCCATTTTGTCTAAATGGGGGCAGATTACAAGGTTACATTGCTGGATATATCCAATTTCACTAATGTTTAAATAAAGTATGGAACGGTACAGGCAAACATGTGCAGCATCGGACTGGACCCACTGAGAATCCGAGGATCCTTCGGCGGGTTTAGGCTTTGACAGAGCAATGGGCTGCAGAGGCCCAGCAAAAGTCATCTTGGTGGTAAGTAGGGATCAATTTTGTAGAGATCAATAGAGAGTGGGTTCAAGAATCATATTATCTGGTGGGTCAAAGGAATCTCCGTTTGAGCATGCTACTGTGTCAGTTTTTGTGATTTTTGCCTAATTACTTGTGGCGCCAAATCTTTAGATAAAACAGAAGTCTTATGATTTTTCTGTTACTCCCTGTCCAAACTTATTTCCTATCCCAACCTAGATTAAAACTACATAAACAATGGATCCATTGTCCCTTTTTGCAGTTCATCTGTCATCAGTGTTTAATCCATTCCTGATCTGTAGGTCCACAAAAACAGAACGTGAAAAATACAGATGCCAGACGTGTGTCATCCATATGCAATATGTTTTTGCAGCTCACCCAAAAAAAATTAAGGTGGTAGTTTTCACATTCCAATTTGTTTGGGAAGACCCGAACCATAAACATGGGCTACAAAGGGACCTGCTCTGAGTTTTCTTCAGCCTCCACATGTTTATGTGCATGGGTCTATTGAAATTAATGTGTCAGTGTGTCATAAGCTTAAAAGAGGATTGCATATGGATTAAAACAACATTCATGTGAATGTTGCCTAAAGTAGTAGGGGACCTACATGACCTTCTTATGAGACAACCATTAGAGGTAATGTCAGGTGATCAGTGATGGTATATTCTCTCAGTTTGATTAAAACACAAAACATCCTGTTAATTCCTTAAGTGGCGAATGTACCATAAGAAAAGTAATGTATATCAGTTAATAACCCATTTTAAGTGTGTAGTAGAATGGACGTCCTACATACAAATTTTGTTTTGTGACTATTTTGGCCAGGGGCGTAACTTTAGGGGGTGCAGAGGTTGCGATCGCACCTGGGCCCAGGAGGTTTAGGGGGCCCTTATAGTGTCACTTTCCCATATGAGAAGACTAGTACTATAAACCATACATTATAGTCAGGGGCCTGGCACAGACTTTGCACTGGGGCCCATCAGCTTCTAGTTACACCACTGGTTTTGGCATTTCTGATATTGCTTTTCATTTAATATATAGAAGGTGTTTCAGTGATTTTTTTCGATAGGCTTCTACATTGGAATCGGAAAATGCAAAAAATAAAGAAATGAAAATGTGCAAAATGTCACTCAAACAAATGATAAGAAATGCATGTTACACACTGGTATTTTAAACTATGTGTAGGCTCTAATTTGGCTGCAAATGACCCACAGCAGTTACTGTATCTGTATGTGCCCCCTTGCTTATAGGAGCCCTTGATGACGCTTGTTAGAGACCAGCTGACAACCTAGGCAAGCCTGTTTGTGTGACCTAGGCCTACGCATACTACAGTGTCAAGTGTCATGACATGGACATCAGCTTTCAAGTTCAGCTTTTGCCTATCCAAAATATTATGCAAAGACAATCACCTCTACATTAAACATTAGACAAACATTTCATAGACAGTACATTATAAGCCCGCGCTATCATACGTGAAACGCAATGAACATATTTTTGTTCACATTTCTACAGAGGTTTGTACAAATTTACAAAAAACAAAACAAATACATTTTGCCACTTTTTCCCACCCTGATGCGTATCTAGACCAGTCACACATTTATATGACACATGGAATAAATATATTGAAACCAATGTACATAAATTGAATAGGATTACGCCAATCTCATTCATTACGATTTCACACGACTGAGCTCGTTCACACAAGAAGCCGCCTGTCATATATATATACTTAATGTCACATCTAAACCCGGGTATGATGCGTGGGTGGAGAAAACTGTTATTTTGATCTATTAAAGTTTTTGTCTCTCTGCAAGGTTTTAACCCACTTCACGCCGGCAGCTTCCTGTGAATAAATATCTACCATTGTCCCATCTTCTTAAAAAAAAAAAAAATCTATAGGGTGGCTACTGACGTGAGACAAAAGAGGTTTTGCACACGATCCGTAGCCCTGCACATCACACTGTATACCTATGCATTGAAATCCTCGATGCAGCGATCAGAGAATCACACACGGAGCATTGGACTGTTCTGTCAGATGTCTAAATACTCAGCCATTAGAAACAATGTATATACACAAATACGGATACATGTTGTACTGTATGTATCTTTGTAGGATGTAAGCAGGCAGGGAGATAATTTGCAGCAGGAAGCACACACACACAGGGTAGAAGGCACAGCGCTGAATACATTGTTGTTTACTAATCATATTATGGTGGATGTAAAGCATTGACTTACTCGGTTACAGCTGTGCTGCTGAAGGAATTATCCTGAAGACTGAAACAGAAGCAAGAAAACATCAGATTACAGAGCAGGGCGAGCAGATTCACAGAATCCTGTCCAGCAGTTGGTACACACACACAAACATGGCATTGCAAAGACAAGCCTCTCTGTTAGCTCTACATGCACATACCTTGGGCTGCTCTGCACATGCTCACTAGCTCTAACCGGAGGGACTAGCCCTGCTGCAACACTCACAAACCACAGAACACATCAGACAGAGCCGAGACACATCCACGTCTAGTCCTGAGAAAGAAGCAACCGCTGCTTTGTCTGCTGCACACACACAAACACATATATTTATAAATATTGATACATTTATTAACAAACATGATCGGAACATTCCGTATTAATAAATAGTCTACATCGGGATCTAATATAATTCTATACATCATCTTTTTTTTCTTCCTGTGCTAAAAAGGGAAGGCCTAATCCTTACGGGAAGGATTCAGCTTCCGGACAAGGATTCTTTTGTTAAACGGAATTACCATGTAATAAAGGAATCCACATTGATACACAGAATTATATGTTATTAAACGCTAGCGGTATCGTTGTGTCTGATGAGAACGCATAAGACAAATACGCTTCTCACTATTATTATTGAAAATAATTATCGATTGCATGAACCCACCTATTGTGACAAACAAGCCTTACAGGATATTTGCACCAGGAAGAAGGATTGTAAACCAAGCACACTGACAGATTGGTGTGTGCCCTCTCTGGCAGGGTCCGCTCTTCTTTTTGCTTCTTATGTCCTGGTTTTTCCAAAAAAAGGATTCTAAAATTATGCAAATAAGCCTGAGGGGCTCTGGACTCCATAGGTGTTAATGGAGCCTGGAGCACATTAGGCCCTTTTGCATAATTTTGAAAGCCCCTTAGAGTATAGGAAGCTTAAAGAAGAGCAGATCATGCCAGAGGGGGCACACACCAGTATATCAGTGCGCTTCGTTTACAATCCTTCATCCTGGTGGCAGATGTCCTTTAAAGATGGGTATGGAAGGATAATATAGTAAGGGCAGTGGTCACATGACACAGATTAGCACAGAAGGGGTACAGTCCATAGCAGTTTATGAGTTGGGGTGCTGTGTGTGACCCCCAACCATTCTGATATTACTGACCTACCCTAATGATTGGTCAGTGATATCTTAATCCTGGATGACTCCTCTAATGTAGGTCAAGACCTCATCTTATATATGATTCGGAAAGTCTCTATACATAAGAAACCCCATGTCCCTCTTTAGAGGGGATATCCAGTTATATATATCAGGGAGGCACAGGGCTGCAAATAGTTTTAACAGTGTACAGGTCCCCAGTGTCCCCCACTTTCTTCACTCGTCCTGGTACAGCAGTAGACAGCTAGGAATTCCCAATCAATGAGGCAGGTCACTGCCGAGGCCACTGATTGGCTGCAGAGACATTTTCTGCTACTTCCTGGGTGGGTACAGGAAGTAAAGTGGGTGTAGCTTAGAAAGGAAGGGGTGTGGTTTACAAAGTGACCATGTAGGGCTATCACCAGGCGAGGCTGGGTAATGCCTCAATGGGTTTAGTCTACCTACACAAGGGTTACTGTTACTAAACAACCCTTGGTTCTTCCACGTGGAGTAATGCCTTGAGTGAAATCTCTCTATGGTATCCATATACATATTTGGGCATATAGACAGAGATGGAAGAAATAAGCAACTCCCTCTATGGGTAAACCTGCAGGAATTATATTGATTATTATTGTTTTGTCTTATTGTGCTGAGATATAACTTTGGTATAATAATAATAAGTATATTGGATCCCCTCATAGTGTTAACCCCTTGTCATTGCCTTGTATACTCTGCTTACTACCTGTCAGAATAGTCTCAGTTTAATGAACAAGAGTCCTTACACAACTGACATTTTGCATGAATCATTTTCCTTTGTATTTCACAGCTCTACTTAATGCAACCGGTTTATTTTCGACTAGATAACAGGATACATTTGGCTCTAACACGGGACATAAACAATAGTCTCAATTGTCCTCTTGAGTTTCATAGCCCCACACTGCAAATGGTGATCTTCCCACTTCTGTTGACTAGAACGTGCGGAACTTCCTCTTATGAAGCTGTAAGAATTGTAACACTCGAAATAAACGGAACTTAACCCTTTCTGCTACCACAGCTGGATTAAGGGGAGGACAAATTATACGTAAGCCTTTCTAAATGGTCAGGATCTCTTCTCATCTCTTTCATAGAATAAGATTTCATGTCCATCAATATAATGGGGCAAACTGCGCTATTTGTAGTGTGTAGGGGGGCACCAGATTCAGGATTTCTGGCACAGTTTTTTCATGAATCTAGGGCCCCCTGCATTTCTCTGACAGAGCCCACCACTTTTTTTGGTGCACCTTTAACATGGGGCGTGCAACACAATTCTGTTGGACTTTGCATGTTAAATGTGATGCATGGTCCCACTGAGCATTGAAACGCCCCTTCAGTGCCAAATTTGTGTTGCAGCACAATTGTGTTGCGTGCGCCACAAATGCGTCTCGAACACTTCTTAAATACCTGTTCAAGCGGTTTGCACTGGAAAGAAAGTGCAAAGTCTGACAGAAGGGCTTTATGCAAATATTCTTTTCTGCAGGCCCCCCCCCCCCCACAGGTTTTATCTTTTCCCACATGTTTTTTATGCATCACATTTTTATGCATTTTTAATCTACTATGCTTATATTGTACAGAGCCACCACTGCTTCTGTATTTCAGAAATTCCACCCGCTGAAATTCCAACCTATAGGTCCCAGACTTAGGCTTGATGGATATCTCTATGGTGGTTCTATGGAAAACGGACCGTGTGCTGGCCAGATCACAGTGCTGGGAACAGGACTCTGGTTGTCCTAGTAATATGTATTGCAAGGGAAAAAAAGCAGTAATCATAATCCCATCTCCAGCACTGGTCGGTCTGAGAAATCTGCCCAGTGTCCATTTTTCCTGGTCTGACCATGGTCATGTCTGTGCTGCCACCCTTGGGCTACATTCCCACAAACATGTGCCCGCCGTACCGTAGCACAGCATGCACATGTCGGCGGAGTGGAGAGCGCTGCTCACCTCCGCCCCTCTCCATAGAGAAACATGGGGCACAGCCGTATTCCGGGGAAAGATAGGACATGTCCTATCTTTTCACGGGGTATGGAACGGTACAATGTCGCACTTGTGTGGCACCAAAGCGCTCCCGCACGGCGCCGTGCACCCATTGCCATCTTTGGGGGACATATATCCGAGATATATACGCCGGCCGTATATATGTCCCCCATGCCGCTGTGTGAATGCAGCCTTAGTGTATGTTCCCATCCAACAAACTGCAAGGGATTTTCTGCACCAGAAAATGTGTCATATCATTTTATTATGAAAGATTTCATTGTGGAAACATAATTTGCATTGCAATGGCAACAATTCATATGTTGCAAAGAGATTGCAGATGTATGACAGTTACTATATTTTGTTATCACAGACCTCCAATAACCTTGATGCAACACTGTCCAATGCCATTTGCAAATTTTTTTCTTTCTGCTGGTAACAACTTACATTCTTAGATAAAGGGTTTGTCTTGCACAGAACAGAGAACAAGTGTTTTGCATTTTAAAATGTTTTACTAGTCATGAACATTAGAAATATGATAAATTGTATTTTACAAATATATTGATACCAATTGTTTTTGCATAAATGGAGGTGTTTTTGGGAGAAGATTGTGATCATTTAAACGCACCAATACTCAATAAAGATTTATTCATATTGCTGCAAATAATCATTTAATGTATGGACCATATGGTTAAAGGTTTAAAAGATTTTTTTACAGGAATTCTTATAGATTGTAAGCTCTTGCGAGCCGGGTCTCATTTTGTTGATATGTGTACGCAATGATTTGTAAAGTACTGCAGAATACAATGGCACCTCGAGAGGGGCAGAACATCTGTGCCACAAAAAGAGTACATACTCGGCCCCCAAGTCACTCCAGTACTTCTGGTCTTTATAATACAGTCAGGGGTGTAACAAGTAGATTCGGGGCGGCATAGCAAAATTGTGGTTGGGGCTCCCTCCGAATAAGCAATGATGATGCGGGAGAAAAAAACAAACTTTATATGTAGCAATTAAAATTACACTGCGGAAAGAAATTGTTCTGTTCTCTGTTCTCATCCATTTTGGCTGTTTTTTGGTCAGTTTCGCTTTTTGTCATTGCTTAGCCTAACAGGTAGCAAGAGTTAGTGTCTACAACCCATATAAGTCACTCAGGTTTCTATCCAGAGCATGGAGCTGGTACCTGCAGACAGGCCAGTATACCTGGAGACGAGGAGGGGGCCGTAGGAGGGCAACAACGTAGCAGCTCGAACGCTACCTCCGCCTTTGTGCAAGGAGGAGCAGGATATATATTTATTTGCTCCATGAAGAGGTACGAGGGCCTGATTTCCTCAAGTCAACATTGGGGCACGTTTACTTACCCAGTCTGAGGAGTTCACCAAAAGTGCATTGTCCGACAAGAATGCACAGTGCTGCGATTCACTAAGATTGTGCACCCGATATGCTGCATCTGTTGCTTTCCCGCTCAGGTCCAACAGAGTTCACCTTCTTCTTCCTGGTGCATGTAAGTGCTTGGGCTTGCGACACAATTTGAAAGTGAAATCCTATGCTCAGTTGGAATCAGTGGGATCGTCCGACGGCCCGCACCACAATTTCCATCGCATGAAAGCCAGCGCAGCTGCGCCAAAAACCGATTGTGCGACACCAGCGCAGACCCCTATTAAATACCTGCGCAATCTCCGAAACCATCGGAAAGTCAGATGAAAGTACGATCCACGACCCTTAGTAAATAAGCCGCATTGTGTTTATAGCCCAACACTCTGTAGGGTAATTGGCATTTGCTAAAGAACACCAAGATTGGCAGATTTGCACCCTGTAAACTTCACGGATATGGTCTTTTCCCCCCAAAAAAATTTCCATCTCTACTTCATGTATGTATCTGATCACATGGAATCACAGTATTCCTCTATTGACTTCTAGTTATCACCATCCCTAATGGAGGCATGCTGTGATTTCATGTGACACATTTTAGGGGGAAAAGGACCTTAGATGACATCACCCTGGTCTCATGACAGGAATGAAACACAAGGCACTTAGGATTCCTAAGTACTAGTTCCATACAGAGTATGTCCTACCAGTGAGACCTTTCAATCAGGAACAAGGAGGCAGGGCAATGCCCAAGAATTAAAAAAAAGAGCTGTCAGTAAAAATAAGGAGGCGTGGTTCACTGGCAGCCTGGGAGAAACCAAGAGTCATATCTAAGATAAAAGAGTCAAGTGTGCTAATTTCAACATCAGAAAAATGGCTGTAATTGAGGTACCTACTTTTAGGTGATTTGGGGAGAACTTGTAACTTTTTAGTAGCAAAACAAGTCGGAAAAATAGAAGCACCAGAAAAGTGATGGATTCAGAAGTGGTGCCACAATTTTGCGCCTGATAAAAAAAAGTTGTGAGTGTCGGAAAAATAAGACGCAGAAAGGGGGGGGGATTAAAATAAAGCTAACATTCAGGGCAATATTTTGCCCAAAACGCGTCAGAAGACTTTGCAATGAAGATGCAAATAATTGATAATAATTGATACAAATAAAGATTGTATCAGTGCCAGGAAACCTTATATGACTTCCTAAAATGCAGTAGGAGAGTGTTCATTTTTATACAGCAAGTACTGGATCCAGCCTTCAGAGCTTGTTCTTGAGCAGCATGTTCTAACAGGATAGAGTTCTGATCTGAAAATTAGACCACTAGGTCGCAAAAACTGTTGGACTTGTCTCTACAGTCAGAAATTGGCTAAAAGATCATTAACCTATGTTGATAGACAGTGGGGCAGATTTACTTCCCCGAGGTGCGTTCCCCGACTCCAATGCACCGTGCCGCAATTCACTAAGATCGTGCGCCCAATATCCTGCATCTGTTGCTTCCCCGATCAGGTCCGCCGGAGTTCACCTTCTTCTTCCCGGTGCATGTAAGTGCTTGATCTTGCCACACAAATTCAAAGTTAAATCCCGTGGTTTATCTGACTCCGACGGATCGTCTGGCGGCCCGCCCACCCAATTTCTGATGCATGAAATCCAAACGCGTGCGACACAATCTCCTGCACGATCCCTGAAAAGTCGGAAAGGCCGACGAAAATGCAGCTGCAGGACCATACCTTCTTTCGAATGCTTATTATTGAGCTCTGACAATTTGTAAGCCCAAAGATTATTTTGTGCCATCAATTTAGGTAACAGTTTGCTTGTATGATGCAGCTTACTTAATTTGTGGTTTCATGTCATAACCACGTCCTCTGCAGAATATCCCCATGTGTGATGACGTGGATAACAGTATTTATAGTCGAGCGATGGAATTAGTGCAGATGAAATACTGCATAACTTAGCATTGCTACGCTCGCTCCATGCTGATGATCTCCGCTTTGCTTAGCTGTACAATGTTTTCATTTTTTTTTACAGAACTTACTTTGTGTATGTATGTGTTTTATGTATGGCTTTGACACGGAATTCAATTATGTTCGAATGGAGTGCGAAGTAAAGTCTCTGTCACTGGAAAACAATCTCTCCAATCTGAGTATCTGCTATGTTCTGCCGTTGATCCACAAAGAGATCCAGCCCGATTTATTCCAACGCTATATTTATTTAAATCATATGTATAAAAACAATTAAATGACAAGACGCGTTTCGAATCCGTTTCAGATTTGAAACGCATCTAGTCATTTTATTGTTTTATTGTTTTTAATGGATCGCATCATGTCCGATCTGTCTAATCTCTCTTTTACTTTATGTCAGATGTTAGTAGAATGTTCAGAAACTAAATAAAAGTGTAGATAAAGCGTGTACCCTGATGATCTAAGCACATTGTCAGCACACAGCACAGATGAATCATGAAGTGTCTGCTTAGAGAGTCCTTGCCCACATTCAAACTCGCAATTGTAAAGTATGTGGGTTAAAAATGATCTTTTTGTGTAAACATTGCTAGGGAATTAAGATTTGAGAACTTTCTTTCATGCCCAAACCCCTTTAAGGCTTACCTCTCGAATCAATAGGGAATTTTGTGCTGTCTCCATGTCCACCTGTAAAGTTGGATTTTACCAAAACCTGTTAGATGCTGAATATTACTTGGATCTGTTCAACAACATCAGATGGTTGCGATCTGACACCCTACACCCCCACCAATTTGATTTTTTCAAGGTACTGCTGGCTCTGGACAAAAGCTTGTTTTTCTGTTCCTTTAGCAGCTTTGCTGAATCCAAAAGAATAGTAAGCTGTGACCGGCACTCCAAGCTGATCAAATCTTTATCTTTATTCCATATCCATTAAAAAGAGGAATTTACATTGCATAGTCCAGGAGAACTACGCGTTTCGAACTATGCAATGTAAATTCCTCTTTTTAATGGATATGGAATAAAGATAAAGATTTCATCAGCTTGGAGTGCCGGCCACAGCTTATTCTTCTTTTGGATTTCATACGTGCCCTCCGACAAGCCTCCTTTGTGACCCGTGCAAAGAAGACTACACAGAAGATATTGCTTTCTTGACTATATTGGTCCACGTGAGTGAGCAGCAGGCTCAAAAGTGTTTGCATATTATGCTTATAGCTTTGCTGAATCCTGCTACAAGTCTATTTTTCTTGAAGCCTGCACAATACAGCTACATCAATGTCTAACATGTTGTTACGTTCTGTGTTTGCCAACTTGAACATATCTGGTTTGGGTAGTATGGGAAGTTCAGGTCCAGTCATCTTTAGTCACAGCCACTCCAGACAAACTTTACTAGGGTAAGCACAATGGGGCTCATTTACCAAGGGTCTGTCGGACGCATTTTGGTCGGGTTTCTCAACGATTTCCGTTTTGCGCCGAATTGCCCCAGATTTTGGCGCAATCGACAGAAATGGGGCGGGCCATCGGACAACCCGAAAGATTCCGACAACGCGCGGGATTTAACATTTAGAAATGTGTCGCAAGACACGCACTTACATGCACCGGGAAGAAGCAGGTGAACTCCGGCAGACCTCGACGCTGAGGCGACGGATGCAGGAACTCTGGCGCGCGATCTTAGTGAATCGCAGCAGACCTGAATCCTCGTCGGACAACGCACCGCGGGATCGCGACAGTACCGGGTAAGTAAATCTTCCCCAATATGTATGACCCTAATAGGGTCTTATACTTACCCTGCTAAAGTTTGATATTATCGGCCAACCCCTTTTAAGATCTACTAAAATATATCTCAAATATATTTCAAATTTGGTTAGTAAAATATAAAAATTGCACTTTAAGAGTAGAAAGCCTCAGTTAAAAGCCCAGAATTAAATATTAATGAAATGTTAATGTATGATATGGTGTACACTAATTGTAGAAACAATCCTGAATCCTGACCTGACCTTATTGATACCCTTTGCTGTAAAAAATAGTATAAACAACAAATTTTCCCCATCCCAGACATTGGGGCTCATTTACTTACCCGGTCCTGTCGCGATCCCAAAGCGCGTTGGATTCGGGTTCTGCCACGATTCACTAAGGTCGTGCGCCCGATATCCAGTAGGTGTCACTGCTGCACCGAGGTCCGCCGGAGTTCACCTGCTTCTTCTCAGTGCATGTAAGTGCTTGATCTTGCGACACATTTCAAATTAAATTCCGTGTTTTTTCCGAATCTGTCGGGTTGTCCGAAGGCCACGCCCCCCCCCATTTCTGTTGCGTGAAAGCCGGTGCAATTGCGCCAAAATACCAGCGGAATTCGGCGCAAAACGGAAAAATTCGGGAAACCCGACAAATGTAAATGAGCCACATTATCATTATCCTGACAACCAGTTACTAGACTTCAAAAAGATAAAAAGCAACGATTTGGAATTACGGTAAATTTGTGTGTTTAGCCATATTGAGTGCTAAATTAGCTATGCATGTAATTTTTTTCTAAATCTATTATTTGTTTTCTAATGTTACATTGTATTAATGATCTGACAAGTGGCATATTTTTCTGCACATGAAGAGAAAGCTGGGATTCGAATGTTTTCCTGGCATATCACGCACGCAATCCCAGAAGAATGCAAAAATCTTCCATGTCATTCCGAACAATGCAATTAATGAGTCAGTACACAAGATAACCGACAGATTAGTGTGGACTCCTGTGGTACTTCACAGCCTCCATCAACATCCTGATGCTTACCATAGGCTACATGATTATTATGGGGTTTTCTCTGCTGACGTCCAGCTCTTAACAGAGACGCAAAGAGAAACTGCACTGGAGATCATCACAAAATTAAATGTGCCCTTTCCCATGCCCTCCGCTGAGAATTAACTAAGACTGCTACTGCCTTAGGCTTCTTCGTTCTTGTTCCAAATCTGCAAGTTTAGTCAGCCGCCAGATGCCAGTCTACTGCAGACTTGTATGCCATAAGCACTGTATTTCTGTAGATCTTCAATGTCAGTTTAATGTAAGCCTCAAACTATGGACATGTAGCAGTTGATAATCTTATGAGATAATAGGGTCTACAATTTAAAGGGGTTTTCCGATTCAAAACATTTTGGACTTAGGCTTTAGACATTTTAGGACACGTTGCGGATTGTCATGCAGAAAATCCACATAAAAATCTGCATCCCAATACGGTTTTTGTGTGCGTTTTTCAAGCGGATTTCATGCGGATTTGTCTATTTTGCATTTTTTAAAAGGATTTTCCGCATGTCTTTTTTTTCCTGTTTTGTTTCACCTAATGTGAATGCAGATTTGTTGCAGATTTGATGCAAATTTTTGATCTCCCGTAGACTTCAATGTAAATAAAACACAGGCAAAAATCCACCAGAAAAGTAACATGATCATTATTTTATTTTCTGTACTAAGCAACAATTTCCACTAAGGAAAAAATAGTGTATTGTGTACCCATCTATTACATCACACAATGTAATAGATGGGTTAAAATCGGGTTTTAACGCCAAGGAACTGGTCTTTCCAGCGATTCCATACATTGGGGCTCATTTACTAAGGGTCTGCGGGAGGCATTTTTGACGAGTTTCCCAACGATTTACGTTTTGTGCCGCATCGCGCCGGGGATTGTGTTGCAGACAATTGGATTTTGCCGCATCGGCACCAGCTTGCACGCAACAGAAATCGGGGGGCGTGGCCGTTGGACAACCCGACGGATTCGGACAACGCGCAAGATTTAACATATAGAATTTTGCCGCAAGCCAAGCACTTACAAGCATCGGGAAGAAGAAGGTCAACTCCGGCGGACCTCGGCAGGGAAGCGACGGATGCAGGAACTCGGGCGCACGATCTTCATGAATCACGCAGGACTTCATCTTCGTCGGACCGTCCGAATCGGGGTTTGCGACAGAACCGGGTAAGTAAATGTGCCCCATTGTCTGGTATATATGCGTAGGTTTATGAAAACTGATCTAGGAACCTTAATGCAGTCTACAGCAACTCTTATACAGCTGAAGGCTTCACTATTACACAGCCGAGTAAATAAATTTATTGAACTAATAAGGGAACAATCTGAGAGAAATGTGAATAAATCACTACCACATAAAAGGACGTTCTCTGTGCATAGACAACGGAGGTCACTTATTCCCTTCATAAATTACATGTTCAAGGCTTCACACTCCAAAGCAATGTTATAAACCGCTCAGTAAATCACTTCTGTCCCTTTGCTACAGTGTTCATTGTACATCTTCACATAGAGAGAAGGCAGATTGACAAAATCCATTATCAATTTTAGAATTCGGTGATAAATATTAAAGTGGTAAGAAATTTGTAATCTCTGGCATGTTAAAAACGCATATCATGTGAATTTCTGTGAAATTTTCCAACTTACTCAGGGTCTTACGTGAAGACAGGAAGTCACTTTTTTTTTTACTTCATTCTCTCCTATGAGATTAACTACAAGGTTGTCATAGGTATGAGTAGAAAACCTGGCCTTACATGAGAGATATGGGCTGATGTATTTGGCTCTTTTATGTGCCTAAATGATCATCGCGGCCGGGCAGCGACAAGCCAGAATTACTCATAGTAATGCTGCTTCTGCACTCGCACGCTGGTAATCTACACCATATAATATCCACCAGTTTTGTGGTACACGTTATAGTAAATTTGGCTTTGACTTTTGACTTTTTCATGCTTTTTACTGGCATCCAAGGGAAGTTGGAAAGTCTGATTACTTTTATGACTAAGGACCAGGAAGAAACTAAACTCCAGAAGAGTTTGCCTTTGCAGGTCACCTTTTAGGCATCCACTGGGGATTCTGGGAAGGAAATAGGATAGTTTTCAGGGTGGCACAATTAAATCAATGCCTCAATGTTACATAGTTATCCTTATCCCACCCTGAAAAACGTATTTGCGGACTTCCTTCACAGGACCAGGGGGATGCGGATAATTCCCTTCTCAGGTCAAAGGATCATGAATTTAATTAGCACAAAGAGGAAAATACAGGTAGCAATACTGAATAGATGGAAATGTAAGAGGGAAGGGGACCTGTAAGAATATTTTTTACTGTTCTTAAAGGGAACCTGCCACCACGTTTCTACCTATAAAGGTAGAATGGTTGTAGGTGGATGAATGGGACGTGAGGATAGCCCTTTTTAGACCTAATCATCACGTCTCGGCTATCTTTTAGAAAACTTTGTTCCTCTAATATGTAAATTTTGTTAAGCAGATACTGGGGCGTGGAGTAGCCGGGTATGAGGCTACGAGTCGCGGCTACTCCACGCCCCAGTAGCCTCTTTTCTCTTCCTGCCCTACTGCGCATGCACAGAACTCCGGCTTCTCAGACGAGGGCGCGCAGCTATGAGGAGCTGCGTGCCGAAGATGTAAGGGTAAAAGGAGAAAAAGAGGCTACTGGGGCGTGGAGTAGCCACGACGTGTAGCCTCATGTCCAGCTACTCCACGCCCCAGTAGCTGCTTAACAAAATTTACATATAAGCGGAACAAAGTTTTCTAAAAGATAGCCGAGACGTGATGATTAGGTCTAATAGGTAGAATAGTGGTGGTAGGTTCCCTTTAACAATAAGTCTTTGGCTTAATGGCGAATATTCTTGAGCAGTAAGCAAAAAATACCTAATTGACCGATCATGTAGGGCCACTTCTGTGCCAGTGATTGGCTAATTAGATACTTCCTGTGAGTGAAATCTGGGACAGGAAGTAAAGATCAGACTATTGGCTCTTTCACATTGCCTTTGTTTTTCACGTCCTTGGTTCAGTAATTTCCACGGATGCCTCACAAAGCCATTGATTTTTATGAGTGTTTTCACATTGGCTTGTATTTTCACAGATCCGTTGTCCGTGGAAAAAATTATGAAACATATCCTATCTTGTCACTGATGAGGATCTGGGAAGGTATTAGAAGTCTATGGGGGTCATTTACTTACCCGGTCCTGTCACAATCCAGCGGCGCGTTCTCCGACGAGGATTCGGGTCTTCCGGCAATTCACTGAGGTCATGTCCGATGTCCACCAGGTGTCGCTGCTTTGCCGAGGTCCGCCGTAGTTCACCAACCTATTCCTGGTGCATGTAAGCGTGTGTCAAGCGACACTTTTTTTTTATACCGCGGTTTTTCTGAATCGGGCCACACCCCCTGATTTCCATCGCATGCATTCAATGGTAATGTCAAAGAGCCCTTAGTAATATATATTTTTCACTCCATTAAAGGAAACCTACCACCACGGATCTACCTATTAAGGTAGATCCGGTGGTAGGTGCCTGTAATGTATATAAGGATAGCCCTTTTTAGGGCTAATCCTTTAGTCCCCTGTATCTTTTGTAATCTTTAATTGTGGTAATATGCTAATTTACCAAAGAGGCTACTGGGACGTGGAGTAGCCGGAGCTGAGGCTACACGGCGCGTCTACTACATGCCCCACATCCTTGATCCTCCTACCCAGACATCTTCAGCGCAGAGCTACAATTAAAGATTAAAAAAAGATAAAAGGGACTAAAGGATTAGCCCTAAAAAGGGTTATCCTTACATACATTAGAGGCACCTACTACCAGATCTACCTTAATAGGTAGGTCCATGGTGGTAGGTTTCCTTTAATAGTCACATGCAACCACACAATTATCTTTTACTATTTGTCTTGCATTATCTACATTTCTCTGTTAAGATTTTTCAGGAATTTTTACCCTGCTTAATCCAGTTACTAGCTAATTTTAGGTGCCTGGAATGCAGAAAGACAGTGTCATGACAAAAAACACTTGTATAATGTACAGAAGAGGTTAGTTGAGCAGAGTATTACGGTAATTATTTGTTGATCTGTGCTCGGGACATTAGAAATAACTGGCGCTGTTTATCACAGCATCGTTCACTCTGTCACTCTCTAAAAGATCTCAGATCAAATTCTACATCTGAAGCCAACTTCTCAATAGCAAACTTGGCTGCGTATCCGGTCTTAAAGGGACAATACATTTTGAGTCTGTCTTTGATTTGCTGTTCAGCAAAATACAATAAATTATTTAATCATTTCACGCTAGGGAGAAACTGAAGTGCAAATAATGGGATTATTGACAGGAAACAAAGTAAAAAAAAACAAGCCTGCCCTAATAATCACCACTTTATCTCCAGTTATTGGAACTAATGATTTAGACTAAGGACACAAGGTCAAGTTTATTTTGCTTGCTTAGCATCAATGTATGCTCTCTGCTGAAATGTCTGTTTATGGAAAATAAATATGAGGAAAAGATGTTATTGAACTGTTTTTTTTAATTTATTATGTGAGAATTTCTAAAAAAAAAGACAAATTAGTATTTGTAACAAAAGAACAATGCAATGGAATTGTAAGAAAAGATGTTGTTGTATCATGTGCTCTCTTCATATTGGGGCACATTCGCGATCCCCGAGGTGCGTTGTCTGACGAGGATTCGGAGCTGCCACGATTCACTAAGATCGTGCGCCGGATTTCCTGCATGTGTCGCTTCCCCGATCAGGTCCCCATCTTCTTCCCGGTGCATGTAAGTGCATGGCTTGCGACACAATTTTGAATGTTAAATCCCACGCTCAGTCCGAATCCGGATCATCTGACGGCCCGCCCCCCGATTTCTGTCGGATGAAAGACGGCGCGTTTTGTGCCAAAATCTGATTGTGTGCACCCCAATCAGCTTTTAAATGCGGCGCAAAACAGTAATCGTCGGAATATCCGCCATCTGTGCAGTCCGCGGACCCTTAGTAAATGAGCTCCAGTGTTGTGGAAGGACTGATGGATTGCTTTGGAATGAGACCTTGGGAAATTTTTGTATAAATATCTATTAATATTAAGGTTTATGCTGATGCAGCAACAATCACATGCACCAGTGATGTAAGACTAGTGCAAGCAAACGAGGAGTCCTGGTCCTGACATGGTGACATGGTGTCCAGAAATTTATATTTAGAGCTGATAAATAATGTGAATGTGGTAATACTGCTGCACTAATGGATATACAATCCTAGCAGAAGCATTTCCAGGACAAGTTAGGAAGGGTTTCCATTCACCCACAGCATGCGGGTAAAAAGCACATCAGAAAGTGAGATTTAACTAGGATGTTAAATCTCGATTGAAATGTTTAGAGAAAAAGTCTGGATAGTCTAATTTTTTTTACAGAGCTGCACCATTAAGCGAAACTGTAACATCCATCCTCTTTCTGTATTACTTATCATTTACCTGTGTGAACACACACTTACTGGGGCTCATTTACTAAGGGTCCGATTTGCGCCGAATTCCGCTGGGATTTTGGCGCACGCGATCGGATTTCGTCGCATGCGACGGAAATCGGGGGCCGTGGCCGTCTGAAAACCTGACGGATTCGGAAAAACTGTGGTATTTTTTTTTTTTAAAAAGTGTCGCTTGACACACACTTACCTGCACCAAGTAATAGAAGGTGAACTCCGGTGAACTCCAGCGGACCTCGTCGCAGCAGCGACACCTAGTGGATATCGGCGCACGGACCTTATTGAAGGCCGACCTGACCTGAATCAGCGTCGGAGAACCCGCCGCAGGATCGCGACTGGATCGGGTAAGTAAATGTGCCCCATTGTGTAGTTAATTGCACCACAACCCTTATCTTCATACAACATACTCTGGTCTAGTAACAGTTAACTGTTGTGACTCTGCTCCAATCGCTTGAAGCGGAGTCTCCTATAAACGTTTGGTTCACATTCAGTCCAGTGCCATTTTAGTTTTGCCTGATCTGCTTAATTCCCTGTGAGATTGCTCTGTTTGTTCCTCTTTCTATATTCTGATCCTGGCTTACATTTAGTGACTATCTATTTGGACTCCGATTCTCCATTTCTGCAATTTCTGTTGTAACCTAGACCTCTGACTACATCTTATTTTTATCTTGTTCTCTGCCTGCACAGTGACCTACGGAAAAAATGTCTTCATGGTTTCCCCGTATCGCTTTGGACACGCAGAGGCAAGTGGGCAGGTAACAGTTTGGAGGACTTAGGTTTAGGGCTCACTGTCCTGTCTGTCCTTCCTGTGTCCAGAGCCATCATTACAGAAATTTTCTAGGTATAGAGTTAATCCTTAGCCGCATACCTGTATGGCACTCTTTTAGACACACTGCTCACCACAGGAGAAAGAGCAGAAAAAGGAACAGAGAAGCTGTTTTACTCAATGAAATATATTACAACGTTTACAAAAAAGAAATTTGCCTTAAAGATGTAGTTACTCGTTAACACATTACCTGTTTGAATACATTGCAGAATATATAAGGTTACAAATATTGTAACATTTGGTGGCACATCATAGTGATAATCCACCAAAGAAAAAAAAAAATTTTTATTTCCCATTTGGATTCCAGATGTTCTATGAAAGCTTAAAGCGTAACCGTCATTTGAAATATTTTTTATATTGTGTATGGGAGGATGTAGTGAAGATTTTTCTAATACACTATATTAACAAATTTTGCTTTGCTTGTAATAAAAATCAAGCTCCTCCCTCTCATAAAAAAAGCATATTCCAGCCTGTGCAGTCTGTGTCTATGGAGGCTGCATGAGCTCACATCTACCGTATGCGTATAAGGCGCATCATCAATAAATGCCTGCTAAAACGTCTAGGTTCATATATAATGTGCACCGGATTATAAGGCGCATCTGATTATAAGGATGAATGACCAGCAGGTGGCAGATCTGTGCACAGTTCAAGGAAGCTGTACAGTTCATATATAAGGCGCATCATCAATAAATGCCTGCTAAAACGTCTAGGTTCATATATAAGGCGCACCAAATTATAAGGCGAACCAAATTATAAGGATGAATGACAAGCAGGTGGCAGACCTGTGCACAGTACAAGGCAGCTGTTGTCATATATAAGGCGCACTGGACTATAAGGTGCACCTTTGATTTCTGAGAGAATCAAATGATTTTTTGTGCGCCTTATAGTCGGAAAAATACGGTAATCTCCCTGTGTTTGGTTAAACAACTCTGGCAGTGAGGATTAACCCCTTTATTTTTAGCTTGATATTTGAAAATTATGCTCAAAGCATACTACAGCCGGGGAGAGAGCTGGAAGGGTTAACACTCACAGGAAAAAAGAGAGAGTTCTGTCTTAAATCCTGTAGACAGAGTTGCCCTAGCAACGTAGAAGTAACATTGTATCTAGGGGCACTTCACATCCTGTTACTTTACAAACTAAGGAGAATTTGTTAATGAAGTATATTAGAAAAATGTTCACAAATGCCCCTCCCCCCCCCCCAATTTAAAAAAAATCATCTGAAATGACATAAATCCCCGGAGAGAGATGTAATTAATTGTACTATTGTAACAACACCACCTCTCCTATGTTCCACCAGCACTAAACGCAATAGCAATAAAGTTTATTGATGTTCTAAACTCTAGAGCCGTAACTATACTGTGCTCCATCACAGGAACTGATACAATAAAAGTATTTAATAATTGAAGTACTCCAATAAGATCATTAACTAGCCCTAATGCTAATTTATAAGGATGGCACCGCACTCCTCGTAAACTTCTCACTAACACTGAGAGCCAAAATCGACAAAGTCCAAGGCTACAACTGCTTCAAGGCGTCACTATACTTCAGGCTCTAAAGGAATTTAACCCCCAAATTGAGCCATTTATCTTTATTTTTATCAAATCCAAACATGATAATAGATGTAAAATTTCCACTTTCCATCATAAAATCCACTGACTTATCTCAGCCATGGGAAGAGCCATAAAGGTCACAGAGAAGAAGGTCTTGGAGGCATCAAATCAATTTGGTTTATTATTAGCATAGATGCCACTTGGAGAGCTCTATGCATGAGATTGTTACTATACAATAACTATGTATTGTCTCATTTGTATCAGTTATTTCAGGAGACAAGGGATGTGTTATTGGCCCTTGAAGGTCTTATTTTCGTCATCATAAGTCCCACAAATGTAGCTACTGCATTCGTATAAGCTTTATTGTTGACAACCAGCATGGCCAGTGTTGGACTGGCCCACCGGAGTACCAGATTCCCTAGTGCGCCCAGGCTCTACTCTAATACCTCACAAATACAGTAGAAGACAACCTCATTTGTAGGCTAGTGGGGTTTATTTCCTAGAGGAGAGTGTAAGGTGGGCACTGAGAATATTTTTTTTCTGGTGGGTCCAAATGACTGTAGTCCAACACGGAGTATGGCTGTCATTCCTGCTCCATTAAAGGTTGTCACTTGGTTCTCGGAAAGGAACATCTGACTCATAATGCTTTGAAGCTTTCTGATTTCATATAACTTCATTACCATTAAGTCCATTAAGATCTGCATAATAACCACAGGCTGAACTATTAAGACATTAGGACAGTGCAGGGGCATCTATGGTCCCCTACTCTGGTGTTGGACTTGTAAAAAGTGCAAGTGGCAAGTGTCTATGAAGCCAAACCAAATTCATTGTTGATACAGTAGATAGAATGTTAAGGACTATACAAGAGGAATAATAATATTTCTATAGTGGCTACATACGGGCCTCTAACATAACATTGCCCATCCCATAATTCAGACTAGCAAGGGATCAGAGATTGGTAAGGCTACATTCACATCTCATTTTAAGTCCTCCATTGTTAGGATCCATCGGGCCGAAACCCAGATGTTTCCGTACAATGGAGGGCTAGGACATATACCACTGTATGAAGGGGGATATGCCCTCCTGTGCCACCCCAACACCCTGAAAGCGGGAGGAGAAGTAAACATCAGTAGCATGCAGTGATTGGCTGCTGATGGTTTTTCAGGTGTCTCCAGAATGGAATAACTTCCCTTATATTGACAGTTACATCAGGGGAAGCCAAGGATGGATGCAACACAGTTGCATCAGTCCACAAATGCTATTACGTTCACTGTTGTACATATACGTTGCTAAGCAGGATGGAAAGTCATAGTTTGCTGCGTTTTTACATCCAGTGTTTCCTGCTAGATACAATGGGGCTCATTTACTAAGGGTCCGCACACCGCATTTCCATCGGGTTTCTCGACTATTTCCGATTTGCGACACATTTAACAGGGTTTTTTGGCGCACAAATGGGGGGACGTGGCCGTTGGACAACCCAACTGATTCGGACAGAGCGCGTGATTTAAAATTCAAATTGTGTCGCAAGACATGCACTCACATCCACCGGGAAGAAGAAGGTGAACTCCGGCGGACCTGAGCGGGGAAGAGACACATGCAGGATATCGGGCGCAAGATCTTAGTGACTCGCGCCGGACTTCATCCTCGACGGACAACGCACCTCGGGGATCGCAACAGGACCGGGTAAGTAAATGTGTCCCAATGTGTAGTGAGCAGACTTAGGAAAAAAGGATGCCCCCCTGTCTTCCAGTGTAACTCTATGGATACGTTAAATTAAATTCTTAAATAAACGTGTGCCATTGTGAGAAATGTGATGGTAGTTTATTATACTCAAGTGTTGATGCAATATGTCACCGACAGCATATGAAGAGTTAAGTAAAACTTGTAGAACTAATGTGGAACATTCTTATTTCTATGTAGTTGGGGGTCACAGCACAACTGCTGTATATAGTATATAAAGGTGCATAGCTTTATATATATACTGCAAAAATTAGTCTTTGTTGACATGTAGCACATTTTTAGCAGAAAATTCTGACTAAAACATCTGCTCAAAACACCCGAATAGTTCTGTTTCTGCAGTCTGTGCATGTGATATTTAAAGGGAACCTGTCACATTGTACATGCAGTCTGCTCTGTGGACAGGAATCAGGAGAAGTGGAGTTAGAAGTCTGGTAGGTGGTTGGACTTACTTCTTCACAACAATCTAAATGGATGATCATACAGGGATGGCTGCCCCGAGTAGAAGGGCCTCCTACTGAAATAAAAGTTGTACTGAATCTTTTCCCACAAAACTATTTATCAATCCTATCAGATTCTCCTGCTCTATAACATGCTGCCTGCACATAGGGCAATGGCTCACATTTATCAAAAACAGGGAGGAATTTTGACAGCCGAGCATACCCCTAGGATATAATCGGTGTGCAGTATGCTGGCCGGAGGGAGATTTAAAGGAAATCTACCATTTGTTTTCATGCATTGTGAACCAAACATACCTTGAGAATACTGTAGGTACACTGATGCAGAAATATATCTTGCTCAATCCCTGAATTTTTCTGAAAAAACAATTATAAAATTATGATAATAAGGCTCTGTCGCTCCTGTGGATGGCTCGGTGCTCTCATCTTACTATATTATGCACTGCTCCAGGGAATGATGTAATCACTGTGTGGTCCCTGACAGGCAGAAGTAATCAATCGCTGCACCATTCACCAGATGCTGTGTATAAGTCATCCAGCTCAGGTTGATTAGTCCTGTCTAGACAGTTCAGGAAGCTCAGTGTAATGTGTTTATGGACCGCAGCAAGTATGCAACCCAGCTTTCCCAAGGTCCTGAATTTTATAATTGAGCAAAACCACTGGGCTCAGGGATGAAACAAGATATGATTCTGCATCAGTGTCGCTACAGAAATCTCAAGGTATGTTTGCTTCACAATGCATGAAAACAAATGGTAGATTTTCTTTAAACAGTCAACAGTCTTAATAAATTCGTCCTATTGAATAAAGAGATATAAATGTTGTTATCTGAAATTAGTTGTTACATTGACTTTAAGTGAATCCATGACACATCGCTGTGTTATTAGAGGGTGCGCTTATATAACTTTATACCCTTCTTCAACTACAGTCTGGTATTTACAACCTCCAGTTTCCTATGAGAACATGACTAGCGTTATTTCCATCATAAACAATCAGACGTTTGTCATTGTGACGGACTGGTATATTGTACATGCCAGGATCTGACTATGTGCCCCATTATTTTACATACGTTCCTCAATATAACTTTACTCCTCCTGACATTTAGTATGAACTCTGATTGGGAAAACAAGTCTTTTGACACTATTATCCCAGCCGGCAGAGGTCTTGCTGACCTTGATGGTCTTGTAGTTTCGTCCACAGCTACGCAGTCAGCAATCTTTTTTTAACATTGACTATGCCTGGCATCTCTGCTGAGCTATTTCGGCATTTGCATACAGAGTAGGACAAACCGAAGTCTGTTAATGCCTCTTTATGTCAACATCGTTCATCTTGCCCTGGATAATACATATCGCCTTTAAAATCCCGATTTGACTTTTTCTTTCCAGTGTAAATTACATTTTTAATGTGGAAATTGTAGTCTGCCGGCTTACACGTTGCCTAGTAACTATGCCTCCAAGCGGCGCTTTTCCGTCCCATTTACAATATTTGGTGCTGGCGCCCAGTGTGTCTGCCCTTTATAGCGCGATAAGCAGCAAATTGCAACTACTACCTCTTTTTTTTTATACTTTCCCTCTATCAATACCTCTTTAATGGGAAGCATTAGTCTAGGAAAAAGTCACGCAATGTTCTGTGCAGCCATTAAGGTTTCTGAGACGTGTTCTTATCCTGATTAGCACGAAACTACAACGAAACAATCTGAAAATGTAATAATAAAACAAATGTATTGATTGCCAAGAATGATACAAGTAAAACCCTTCACCAGTGGCTCTGATGCCGTGACCCAGCAATATAATTCCTCATGTTGCGGTGACCCCCAAACCAAAAAAAAATTATTTTGGTGGCTACTTCCAAACTGTAATTTTGCTACAGTTATGATATGGAAATGTAAATACCTGATATGCATTATGTATTCTCATTGCTACAAATCCAACATAATTTAACCCCTTGGCCCTTTTTAGTTTTTTTCACTTCCATTTTTTAGCTCACCACCTTCCAAAATCTATAACTTTTTTTTATTTTTTCACGTAAAGAGCTGTGTGATGGCTTGTTTTCTGCGTACAAATTGCGCTTCATAGTGACGGTATTTAATATTCCATGCCGTGTACTGGGAAGCGGGGAAAAAAATCCAAATGCAGTGAAAATGGTGAAAAAACGCATTTGCGCCGTTTTCTTGTGGGCTGGGATTTTATGGATTTCACTGTGCGCCATAAATTACAGGTCTACTTTAGTCTTTGGGTCGGTACGATTATGGGGGATAAAGAATTTGTATAGGTTTTATAATGTTTTCATACATTTACAAAAATTAAAACCTCCTGTACAAAAATATATATTTTTTAATTTTGCCATCTTCTGGTGCCAATAACTTTTTTATACTTTGGTGTGCGGAGCTGTGGGTGGTGTCATTTTTTTTATACTTTTGATGGCTTTTTCATTGCTATAATTTTTAGGACTGCGCAACGTTTTGATAACTTTTTATTGATTTTTTTTAATATTTTTCAAAATGGCAATTAGCACATTGTAATGAATGGGTTAAAAACGAGATAACCTCCGGTTTATTTTTATCCAATTTATTTATCCACAGCTGAAGTTTCATTTGGAATGATCTAATTTGCTTGTTGACATCATCAGTGGGCGGACGTAGCAAGCGCCAGACACATGTCATGCACAGCTATTGTGGTACTGTGGTGTGGGGCCGTCCCTCAGGCTGCCTCTTAGGCCCCGGATGGATACACCGAGCCGGGCTGAGTGAAGGTAAGTGCAAGTGCTCCGCAACACATTTTTTTAAAAATGCGGCGGTTTCTCAGAATCTGTCGGGTTTTCGTTCGGCCACGGCCCCCGATTTCCGTCGCGTGCATGCCAGTGCCGATGCGCCACAATCCGATCGCGTGCGCCAAAATCCCGGGGGAAATCGGCGCAAATCGGAAAAATTCGGGTAACACATCGGGAAAACGCGAATCGGGCCCTTAGTAAATGACCCCCATGGTGCTGACATAGCAAAGGTGTAGAGTATACGGCTGCAACTTATGCAACTTTTCACTTTTTATTGGGCCACATGGGTGATATATCCAGGGGCGGACTGGGAATTTAAAGTGGCCCTGGAAAAAACTGTAAAAGTGGCCCCATTCTGTGGGCGGGGTCAAAACAAGTAGGTGTGGCCTTGTGATGTGGGTGGAGTTACTTAACTCCATACAAACTGTTAATAGATGGTCTAAATCAACATGTACACCGCAGAGAAAGACTCATACTGCCTCCTTGTACAGGAATAATACTTCTATTTTAAGAGCACACAACTTAATACTGCCATATATGTACACTAAAACATACTACAATACCTTCTCCAATAAACAAGAATGTAACTACTATAATACTACTGCCCCTAAGTAAAATATATTGTAATACTGCCCCCTATGTACAAGAATATACCTACTATAATACTGCCCCTATGTACAAGAATATAACTAATATAATACTGCCCCCTATGTACAAGAATATAACTACTATAATACTGCCCCCTATGTACAAGAATATAACTACTATAATACGGCCCCCTATGTACAAGAATATAACTACTATAGAATATAACTACTATAATACTGCCCCTATGTACAAGAATATAACTAATATAATACTGCCCCCTATGTACAAGAATATAACTACTATAATACTGCCCCCTATGTACAAGAATATAACTATTATAACACTGCCCCCTATGTACAAGAATATAACTACTATAATACTGCCCCCTATGTACAAGAATATAACTACTATTATACTGCCCCCTATGTACAGGAATAAAACTACTATAATACTGCCCCCTATGTACAAGAAAATAACTACTTTAATACTGCCCTCTATGTACAAGAATATAACTACTATAATACCGCCCCCTATGTACAAGAATATAACTACTATAATACTGGCCCCTATGTTCAAGAATATATCTACTATAATACTGCCCCTTATGTACAGGAATATATCTACTATTACTAGTAGCCAGCACCCCCCCCCCCCCCGGTATACAGTCAGCGCGCCACCCCAGTATATATCCATAGAGAGTGTATGAGCTTGGCGGCGAGTGTGCATTGATCTGAAGTGTGTGCAGTGTCTTAAGTGTGACTTACGTTTAAGGGACTTAAGTTTGAGGGGCTTTAGCAGGTAACTGCTGTGTTTTGTGTTACTTTGACTGTAAATTCTTCTTTCTGTGCATAATTCTATTGTAATCCCCATTAGAACAATGGACTCCATAAGTGGCATTGCTACACGGTGTACATCCTGTGCCATGTATGCTTTCCTTGAACAGCCGTTCGAGGGGGAATACTGCTGTGTGGGGTGTGTGAAAATTGCTCACCTGGAAGCCCAGATTCTGGATCTAAATGAGCAAGTTTCAAGGCTGCGGGCAATTGATAATATGGAACGAAGTTTGCTGCTCCTGGAGCACAAACTCTCTGGGGAAGATGGTTGTGGGGAGAGAAGTATGGAGGTGCAGAGTGAGGGGGCAGCTAGTTGGGTAACATGTAGAAGGCGGGGTAGAGGGAAGAGTTGTAGAGAGTCAAGTCCTGATCTGGTGCACCCCAATAAGTTTGCCAGGCTGGCGGATGAGGGGGATATCAGCTCTGGGGTAGCAATGCTGCAGAAAGATGTGGCCGCTAGCAACCAGGGGAATGTCTGCTCCAGTAAGAAGGGTAATGGGAGCACAGGCAAGGTCAGACAGGTGCTGGTAGTGGGAGATTCGATTATTAGGGGAACACACAGGGCAATCTGTCACAAAGACCGTGCATACCGAACAGTGTGTTGTTTGCCGGGTGCTCGGGTTCGGCATGTTGCGGATCGGGTTGATGGATTACTGGGAGGGGCTGGTGAGGAACCAGCGGTCATGGTCCACATTGGCACTAATGACAAAGTAACAGGTAGGTGGAAGGTCCTTAAAAATGATTTCAGAGATTTAGGCCATAAGCTCAGGGCAAGGACCTCAAAGGTAATTTTCTCCGAGATACTGCCTGTACCACGTGCCACACCAGAAAGGCAGCGGGAGATCAAGGAGGTAAATAAGTGGCTCAAAAGTTGGTGTAGGAAGGAGGGGTTTGGGTTCATGGAGAACTGGGCTGACTTTTCTGTGGGCTACAGGCTCTACAGTAGGGATGGGCTGCACCTCAATGGGGAGGGGGCTGCTGTTTTAGGGGAAAAAATGGCTAGAAGGTTGGAGGAGTGTTTAAACTAGAGACCTGGGGGGAGGGCAACTACACTTGTGCAGGGCAAATAGACGGTGTACATAGAGAGCTGGGAAGAGCCATAGTCCATGGGGGAGGAAGGGGGGCTGGAATGAGATTGGGGAATAAGGACAAAAGGAATACGGACAGGGAAAACCATATAAAGTGTATGTACACAAATGCCAGAAGCCTCACAAACAAAATGGAGGAACTGGAACTCTTGATGTTGGAACGGAAATATGATATAGTGGGTATCAGCGAGACATGGCTGGACAGTAGCTATGACTGGGCTGTTACTATAGATGGTTATAGTCTTTTTAGAAAGGATCGTATAAATAAAAAGATCTGGCTGCAAAATAGTGATCATAATATCATTGATTTTGTATTACGCTTTACTAAGCACGTTAGTGAAGGGGCAACCAACACTCTAAACTTCAGGAGGGCAAATTTTCATCAACTAAGGGAAGACCTTAAAGGCATAGACTGGGATAATGCTCTCAAAGACAAAAGCCCCCCCCAAAAATGGGACTTTTTCTCATATATTCTGAAAAAGTCCTGTGAGAAACACATACCTTATGGGAAAAAGCATAAAAGGAACAAGAAAAAGCCTATGTGGCTAACTAGTCTTGTAAGGAAAGCAATAAGCGAGAAAGATAAAGCGTTTAAGGTGCTAAAACGTGAAGGTAGCGATGAGGCATTACAGGATTATAGAGAGAAAAATAAATCCTGTAAAAAGCAGATAAAGGCCGCAAAAATAGAGACTGAGAGAAATATTGCCAGGGAGAGCAAAAATAATCCCAAATTATTTTTCAAGTATATAAATGATAAGAAACTAAAAACAGAGAGTGTGGGTCCCCTTAGAAATAACATGGGGGTCATGGTGGAAGGAGATGAGGAAAGGGCCAATCTACTGAATGTCGCCTTCTCAACTGTTTTTACCCAGGAAAATCCCCTGGTGGAAGACACAATGAGGAATAATGTAAATTCTTTTTATAATGTCAACAGTTTAACCCAGGAAGAGGTACGGCGCCGCCTCGCAACCACTAAGATAGATAAATCACCTGGGCCAGATGGCATACACCCCCGGGTTCTGCATGAATTATGTACGGTGATAGACAGACCGTTATTTTTAATATTTGAAGATTCACTGAGGACTGGTTATGTTCCACAGGAATGGCGCATAGCAAATGTGGTACCAATATACAAAAAAGGATCAAATAGCGATCCTGGAAACTACAGACCCGTAAGTCTAACTGCTGTGGTGGGGAAAATATTTGAGGGGTTTATTAGAGATGCTATCCTGGAGTATCTCACTGTGCACAACCTTATAACCCAGCGTCAGCATGGGTTTATGAGAGATCGGTCCTGTCAGACTAATCTGATTGGTTTCTACGAGGAGGTAAGTTCAAGACTGGATCTGGGGGACGCTGTGGATGTTGTATATCTGGACTTTTCAAAGGCATTTGACACCGTGCCACATAAAAGGTTGGTATATAAAATGAGACTGCTGGGAGTAGGAGAAAATCTGTGTATCTGGGTAAGTAATTGGCTTAGTGATAGAAAACAGAGGGTGGTCATTAATGGCACATTCTCAGATTGGGTTGATGTTACCAGTGGAGTGCCACAGGGGTCAGTATTGGGGCCACTTCTTTTTAATATTTTTATTAATGACCTTGTAGTGGGTTTACACAGTCAGGTTTCAATATTTGCAGATGATACTAAGCTGTGTAAAGTAATAAATACTGAGGTCGATAGTTTAGCATTACAGAGGGATTTGTGGAAGCTTGAGGGATGGGCAGAGAAATGGTTGATGAGGTTTAATGTAGATAAATGTAAAGTTATGCACTTGGGCCATGGAAACAAAAAGTATAATTATGTTCTAAACGGTCAATTACTTAGTAAAACTGAAGCTGAAAAGGACTTGGGCGTATTGGTGGATGGTAAACTTAATTTTAGTGACCAGAGCCAGGCGGCTGCTGCTAAAGCAAATAAAATAATGGGATGTATCAAGAGAGGAATAGATTCTCATGATAAAGACATAGTTCTGCCCTTATACAAATCCCTGGTCAGACCACACATGGAATATTGTGTACAGTTTTGGGCACCAGTATATAAAAAGGATATAGTAGAGCTGGAACGGGTGCAGAGGAGAGCAACCAGGATTATTAGGGGAATGGGGGGACTAGAATACAATGACAGATTACAAAATTTGGGATTATTCAGTTTAGAAAAAAGACGACTGAGGGGAGACCTCATTACAATGTACAAATACCTGAACGGACAGTACAAGGATCTCTCCAAAGATCTTTTTATACCTAGGCCTGTGACCAGAACAAGGGGGCATCCTCTACGCCTAGAGGAGAGGCGATTCTACCATCACCATAGACAAAGGTTCTTTACTGTAAGAGCAGTGAGACTATGGAACTCTCTGCCGCAGGAGGTTGTTATGGCGGACTCTATGTACATGTTCAAGAGAGGCCTGGATGACTTTCTGGAGAGAAAAAATATCACAGGTTATGTGGATAAAACATTTATTTAATTCTTGAAGGTTGGACTTGATGGACTTGCGTCTCCTTCCAGCCTTATATACTATGATACTATGATACTATGATACTATGATACTGTAATATATATATATATACATATATATATATATATATATATGTATATATATATATATATATATATATATATATATATATAGCCAGACCCCCAATATACAGCTAGCCAGTCAGCCCATAGCCCCAGTATATAGCCAGCCAGCCCATATCCCCAGTATACAGCCTGCCAGCCCATATCCCCAGTATACAGCCTACCAGCCCATAGCCCCAGTATACAGCCTGCCAGGCCATAGCCCCAGTATACAGCCTGCCAGCCCATAGCCCCAGTATACAGCCCCTGCTCCAGTATACAGCCAGACAGCCCCTGCCCCAGTATACAGCCTGCCAGCCCATAGTCCCAGTATACAGCCCCTGCCCCAGTATACAGCCCCTGCCCCAGTATACAGCCAAGTAGCCCCTGCCCCAGTATACAGCCTGCCAGCCCATAGCCCCAGTATACAGCCCCTGCCCCAGTATACAGCCTGCCAGCCCATTGCCCCAGTATACAGCCCCTGCCCCAGTATACAGCCTGCCAGCCCATAGCCCCAGTATACAGCCCCTGCCCCAGTATACAGCCCCTGCCCCAGTATACAGCCCCTGCCCCAGTATACAGCCAAGCAGCCCCTGCCCCAGTATACAGCCTGCCAGCCCATAGCCCCAGTATACAGCCCCTGCCCCAGTATACAGCCCCTGCCCCAGTATACAGCCCCTGCCCCAGTATACAGCCAAGCAGCCCCTGCCCCAGTATACAGCCTGCCAGCCCATAGCCCCAGTATACAGCCCCTGCCCCAGTATACAGCCTGCCAGCCCATAGCCCCAGTATACAGCCCCTGCCCCAGTATACAGCCTACCAACCCATAGCCCCAGTATACAGCCCCTGCACCAGTATACAGCCAGACAGCCCCTGCCCCAGTATACAGCCTGCCAGCCCATAGCCCCAGTATACAGCCCCTGCCCCAGTATACAGCCTGCCAGCCCATAGCCCCAGTATACAGCCCCTGCCCCAGTATACAGCCTACCAACCCATAGCCCCAGTATACAGCCCCTGCACCAGTATACAGCCAGACAGCCCCTGCCCCAGTATACAGCCTGCCAGCCCATAGCCCCAGTATACAGCCCGTGCCCCAGTATACAGCCCCTGTCCCAGTATACAGTCCGTGCCCCAGTATACAGCCAAGCAGCCCCTGCCCCAGTATACAGCCTGCCAGCCCATAGCCCCAGTATACAGCCCCTGCCCCAGTATACAGCCCCTGCCCCAGTATACAGCCCCTGCCCCAGTATACAGCCTGCCAGCCCATAGCCCCAGTATACAGCCCCTGCCCCAGTATACAGCCTGCCAGCCCATAGCCCCAGTATACAGCCCCTGCCCCAGTATACAGCCTGCCAGCCCATAGCCCCAGTATACAGCCTGCCAGCCCATAGCCCCAGTATACAGCTTGCCAGCCCCTGCCCCAGTATACAGCCCCTGCCCCCAGTACACAGCCCCTGTCCCCAGTATACAGCCCCTGCCCCCAGTATACAGCCGCTGCCCCCAGTATACAGCGCCAGCACAGTACATAAAAATAAAAACACATGAAACTCATCTCTCTGATGCCCCGACGCTGCTCCCCTGCTTGATTCAGTCCGGCCGCGGTGACAGCTCCGTACGGGCCGGCGTCGCGCAGACCATGACGTCAGCCGCTGACCATGACGTCATGGTCTGCGCGGCGCTGGCCCGTACGGAGCTGTCACCGCGGTCGGACTGAATCAAGCAGGGGAGCAGCGTCGGGGCATCGGAGAGGTGAGTTCCATGTGTTTTTACTTTTCCACCGGCCCCACCGGCCCAACCTGTCCCAGACAGGCACTGGACCTGCCCAAAGCCAATCGGCCCACCGGGATTTCTCCCGGTGGCTCTTATGGCCAGTCCGCCCCTGGATATATCTACACAGATGGATACAGCATATATTTCTGTCAGTGGTAGAGACTGGAAACTTAATGCATTAAAGGGTATCCATAAAAATCCATCATGATAAACCAGGGACACTTACTCATAGATCCAGGCACTGTGAAATGTTATCTACGTGCTCCTTCCTTCTCAACCTTTAATAATGCTAATGACCCATAATATCTTCCTCCTTTTCAAAGGACACATCCACTACTCAAAGCCATTGGGGGATGTTAATTAGATTTTAACCAACCTTGTACTCTAGTGGGCACTACAAGAGCCCTCTGTGCTGAATCTTCACTTGCTATTAAACCGTGCAGAGCACTTCCCCCTCCCACATAGACCTTTCCGGCTCATTAGTTTAATTTTAAAAGTTGATTTTAGAAGGAAGGAGGCCATGGAATATTAGAGGATAGGGGACACATACACAGGTGTACATACACACATACCGCTGATGAAGCAAGGGAAAACGTTTGTCAGGTGGTGTCCACCCTTAGTATGTATATACCTGTGTATGTGTTATTCCTTTGGGTAATGTTCAATACGTAATTGTAAGCGATTACCTTGACTTGTTCTGAGGACAAGACCTTCTATATCTCTATACAGGCTCACTGTGATCTATTTATCATATATATTTAGTTATTCGTCCATTGGGGGTCTTTTCCTGTGTAAGTTGTCTTTTTAAATGGATGTGTTTTAATTGATCTAATAAAGTGTTATTTTATGCTTTCTACATTTTGGTTTTTGTTTCCTTTTTTTGTGGTGTAACTAGAGAAGAGTGTAATAACGAAACGTCCCACCCCTCCCCTCCATCTATCATACATCTATCTTCTCAATCATCTATCTATCTGTATATGTATATCTATCTATTTAGTTATCCATCCCATATCTATCGATCTATTATCTATCTATCAATCTAAAACTGCAGCACAGCACATGGGACAGATTGCAGACTTGAAGAGGACATAGAGCACATTGGGGCACATTTACTTACCCGGTCCCTGCGCTATCCCCGATCCGGACTGTCTGACAAGGATGAAGTCTGCCGTGATTCATGAAGATGGTGCTCCCGATTTCCTGCATGTGTCGCTTCCCCGATCAGGTCCCCCGGTGTTCACCTTCTTCTTCCTGGTGCATGTAAGTGCTTGGCTTGCGACACAAATTTAAATGTTAAATCCCACGCGTTGTTCGAATCCGCTTGATCGTCCGATGGCCCGCCCCCTATTTATGTTGCGTGAAAACCGGCGGGATTGTGACACAAAACGATCACGTGCGACACAATACCCGGCGCGATCCACGAGAATTCGTGAAAACCGCCGAAAATGCGGCCTCGGGACACTTAGTAAATAAGCCCCATTATCTCTGTTCTTCTGTCTGCCATTTATTGCTGCAGGGATGGGAGAGGGGAGACTGTGTACGAGCTGCAGCTTCTGGTGGATTCTTTTTTTATATACAAGTATAGGGAAGGCTGAGGGTGTACAGGGAGAGATTGGAGGTGTTTTGTTATTACATTAGTTAGAGCTCCTGGCAGCACATGAGCGCAGGAAACAGCCATAAGGAAATCAGCTGAGAGCCGAGCCGGGAGAGAGGGGGTGTGTCTCACATGTACATTCTCACTTCATATTCAGCAGCGGCCATCTGAGAGATCACTGCCAGAAGATGATAGCAGGGGGAAGGCTGCTGAATAGCAGTGAAAGGAGCAAGATTCGGGTAACTAATCAAATTGCAGAAAGGCCTTAAATTGCATTCCCAACATATCAAGAGTTTTTTTTATGTTATTCTTCAAGTATTGTAAGTTTAAAAGGGTTTTTCAGGCTAAAAATATTGAAAACATACTGGACCTTAACGCAGGAAGCAGAATGGAAAAAAAAGCCTCTTGCACTTTTTGATCCAGTGTTTCTAGGTTGATGCAACGTACACTGAGGAGACGGAGGCAAAAAAGGATTCCCCCATCTTCTAACATAAGTCTATGGACACATTCAGAATATACCTCAGGAGCTTTCCTTGCAAACACACTAAATGTGTCCGAAAAATGAGTTGTAAATGTAGCCTTACTGTTAAGTCATTAACAAAGCAGTGAGGGGCATCCAAAAATGGTATCCAGGGTGAGTTGCAATCTAGGTGACACCCCCTGAAGGTTTCAAGTATGTGGATGAGCCCCTTGGAAAGGATGAAGATACTGGGGCAGATTTACTTACCCGGTCCATTCGCAATCCAGCGGCGCGTTCTCTGCGGTGGATTCGGGTCCGGACGGGATTCACTAAGGTAGTTCCTCCGATGTCCACCAGGTGGCGCTGCTGCGCTGAAGTTCCCCGAGGTCCGCCGGAATGCACCATCCTTATACCTGGTGAAGGTAAGCACGAGTCTCGCAACACTTTTTTTTTTTTAAATGTGGCGGTTTTTCCAAATCCGTCGGGTTTTCATTCGGCCACTCCCCCCGATTTCCGTCGTGTGCATCCCGGCACCGATGCGCCACAATCCGATCGTGTGCGCCAAAATCCCGGGGCAATTCAGGGGAAATCGGCGCAAATCGGAAATATTCGGGTAACACGTCAGGAAAACGCGAATCGGGCCCTTAGTAAATGACCCCCCACAGTCTCACGAAAATGTTTATATAGATATTTTATACCATATGTGTATGTAATGATAGCAATCACTACTTTTAGACAGTCACACATTGGCTGTGTGTTTATTAAACTTCACATCTGACATTTCCATTCTGGTTAAACAAGAATATCCTGAACTACAAGTAAACAGTGTAATAAATAACCAGATGCATATTGCACTAAATGCAGTTTACCTGTGTAGTGTGCAGGGTGCGCCAGATGAAGGATTTTTGGCGTACGCTCTTCATGAATCTGGCGCTCCCTGCACTGCTCCAAACACTTTTTGAGCCAACCACTTTTTTTTGGTGCACCTTTAAAATGACACAATTCTGTCTGAGTTTGCATGTTAAATCTAGCGCACGGTCAGGATTCAGGAACAGTGGACCCTCCGGACCACCGCGCGAGGTGATACTAGCCGACACCTGGGACTGGAGTCTAAGTGGCACCTGATCTTCACCAGAGCCCATCGCAAAGCGGGATGGACTTGCTGCGACAGGGTACCACCAGGTCGTTCCACGGGTGCAACTAGCCCGCGGTGGCAGGTCGAGGTACCTTAGAAGGAGACAGTCCCGTGGTTAGGTCCAGGCAGAAGGTCAGGGCAGGCGGCAGAGATGCAAGGTCAAGTCCAAATCCGGGGTCAGCAACGGGAGGTCCAGGCAGATGGGAACGGGAGGACAGCCACACGGGACACAGGAACACGGAGGGACTCTGGTAACACAGGAACACGGAGGGACTCTGGTAACACAGGAACACAGAGGGACTCTGGTAACACAGGAACACGGAGGGACTCTGGTAACACATGAACACGGAGGGACTCTGGTAACACAGGAACACGGAGGGACTCTGGTAACACAGGAACACGGAGGGACTCTGGAAACACAGGAACACGGAGGGACTCTGGTAACACAGGAACACGGAGGGACTCTGGCAACACAGGAACACGGAGGGACTCTGGTAACACAGGAACACGGAGGGACTCTGGTAACACAGGAACACGGAGGGACTCTGGTAACACAGGAACACGGAGGGACTCTGGTAACACAGGAACACGGAGGGACTCTGGTAACACAGGAATGCAGGAATACACAGGAACGAAAGGGGAGCTTTCACAATGGCAGAGGCACACAAAGATCCGCCAGGGGACACAGGAAGGATCAAAAATTATAAGGTGGAGGTGTTCAACCAGCACACCAATCAACGGTGCGCTGGCCCTTTAAATTTTCGACAGCCGGCACGCGCGTCCTAGGAGGCGGGGAAGCATGCACGGCAGTCCTAGGAGAGGCCTGTGCCGGGTAGGTCAGCCGCTGCAGGGGGAACGGGGTGGCACAGAGGAACATGGGTGCGCCCACGATCCGCACGATGCCTAGTGCAGCTGCACCACAAAACGCTTGCATCTTAAATACCTGTGCAAGCAGTTTGCACTAAGAAGAACGTTCAAAATCCCACAGAAAATTGGCGCAAAGAGTTTTAATAAATGTGCCCCATTGTTCCTAATGGTTCCTGGAATTATTTGTGTTTGCAAGATACAAAGCAAATTATAGACTGAGCATAGGTGAAGCAATACACCAATTGCCAATATAGTTTTAGAATCAGAATTCCTACTTAGCTCAAGTGTCTTGGTAATAAGCTTCCAGTAGTCTAAATTGCTGTCTTTAAACTGCAATGGCAAACATATGCTCCTGTTTATGGTAGTTTTATTGAATGTGGGTGCAAATTTTGCATAAATCAACAGTACAAGCAGAGGGGTGAGATCCAAATTTTTAACAAAGGTTCTCAAGTTTGGGGGCAAGAAGTGTGTCCAGTTGCACTGGGCAAGATTAATATCCTTTCCACTCTAATCCACAATTTTTAAAATGCATTTGATATTAATACACTATATAAATCAACCTTTTTGTATCTAAAATTATTTAATTTACGTATTAACTCATATATAAACATATACAGCCCCTTTACCAAACCATAAATACCAAAATGGTTTGTTGACTGCATAGATCCAGAAGGTAGAAAACTTACATCACCAACACCAGGTTAAGATCATCATAAGAGCACCAGAGCCAAGATCATACCCTAAATACAGCACCAGAGCCAAGATCATACCGTACATACAGCACCAGAGCCAAGATCATACCATACATACAGCACCAGAGCCAAGACCATACCATATATACAGCACCAGAGCCAAGATCATACCATACATACAGCACCAGAGCCAAGACCATACCATACATACAGCACCAGAGCCAAGACCATACCATATATACAGCACCAGAGCCAAGATCATACCATACATACAGCACCAGAGCCAAGACCATACCATACATACAGCACCAGAGCCAAGATCATACCATACATACAGCACCAGAGCCAAGATCATACCATACATACAGCACCAGAGCCAAGATCAATCCATAAAAACAGCCTCAGCAAGTTCTATAAATAAGTACAGCACCAGAACCAAGCCCAATACTTACAGTAAACACAGAACGTAAGTCAAGTTTGTACATATTTACAGCACAGAACTGTGATCTGAAGAAAAAATACAGCACCAGAATTACAGTTCAGTAAGTAAATACAGCAATGGAACCTACCTCTCCAAACTCTGTATGACTACTGAGTGCAGAATTGTAAACCCATGTGTAATTCCAGCATTTCTGATTGTAGGAGACTCTTCCATCTTTTTCTACCTGGTCTCCATTTCATCTTCTTCCAGCCATGACTCCTCTCTGCAAATTTAGCAATTTTAAGACTCCTAACTTCATCATCATCTCCTAACTACTTATCAAAAGCGTAATACTGTTCTATTGCTCCCCTAGAGATCACTGTTATGTTACAATATAGTTACAGTGCCTGAAAATGGTACCCAACACAGAAGCCAACAGTCACATTACCCCCAGACAGTAGCAAAGTCACAGCCATTAAGAGGAGCCAGTAGTCACAGCAACAGCCCCACAGTAGCCAATAGTCACAGTGCTTAACCACAGTAACCAGTAGTCACAGTGTTTGCCCCCAGTAGTAACAGTGGTTGCCCTCAGTAGTGACAGTGGTTGCCCCCAGTAGACCCAGTGCCTAACCACACTTGTCACAGCACCTGCCCCCAATAGTCACAGTGATACCCCCAGTAGTCAAAGTGATGCCCTCAGTCCTCGTAGCCAGTAAACACTGAGCCTGCCCCTAGTAGTCGGCAGTCATAGGGTCCAGCAGTCATTCCCACAGTAGTAATGCCCCCACTAATCAGCAGTCATTCCCCAGTAGTGAATAAGCCCCAGCTGGTGACCGATTAAAGTGAATACTCAACTGTCACCTCTCCTTGTTGGTGACACCTTCACTCCTTCCTGTGTGTTACAGTGAAGACATCATTGCTTCCACCTATGCCAAGTCAGACGCATCACGCGTCAAAGGACTATTCAGGCCTATGTCATATAAGAAAAGGACATTGAGCGATAAGATTGTGTCACCTGTATCAGGGGCTGGCTGCTTCCTATCTCACAAGCTTTCTATGTCTTGTGAGATGGGAAGCACACAGCAGGGAGACATAAGCTTCCATACACTGTGGCTCTCCAGGGAGCCACCTCTCCCTGGCTCACCGAGCTGGCTACAATTTTAACAATAAAACGAGCCGGAGAAAGCAAGCCACATCCTACCCCTGACTACATAGAAGAAAGTTTGTAATATAACTTCTTTCTTCACTTAGCAGGCTTATTTCCTCCTCCTCCTCCATAACCCTTCACTACCACTTATTTTACTGATAAATCCAACCCAAGAGACAGCACAAATTGTCACCTAAGGGGTTAAGGTTACATGCTGCCTATAGAAATCTATGAAGAGGAAAGAAGCAGGGAGCTTCTATAGGATGGTAAAGACAAAGACACATAGAGAAAGTGCAGAAGATTCTAGTAAGTGGTGTAACTCACCCCAGAAGGAGCAGGATGTCCTCATCAACGTAGCAGCTAGTCTAGCCCCACTTCATAGGGTAAACTAGCAAATTGTGCCATATACAAGTCAATTATAGTTGATAGTGTTACACCTCATTTACTCATAGGATGTACAAAGCTACATTTTAATGACTTCAGAATAATACTCCCATCTATTAAAAAAAGATTAACAGTCACAATCGTTTACCCAGACATGATATGACACTGATCTTGTTAAACAGGTTTATAATACCAGATGTAATATATTAGGTAACCATAAAAAAATAGAACAATTTATTGAGGCTACCTGTTTGGAAAATGAACAAATAAAATAAGATGGTCTCGCTCATCATGTTAGAGGTTTATTTGTTCTTATATTCATTGGCTGAGTAGTAACCTATGCTCATTACTGTAAGCACGTCTCTACCCTAAATACCATTCCCATGTAACTCGCTGGTGGAGTGGTGGATGTCCTTGGGATGCCCCTCTAAGCAGTAACAAGGGAGTTACTGCGGTTACGTGCAGTAACAAGTGAGGGCACTGTACCGTTTTCTAGCTTTGTAAAGGGAGTCAGTCTCATACCTGGAGTATTAATAATCTGCTGGTAGCATGTTGTAGATATATTTACTGAGATTTTCCTGCCTGAACCACTTCCCTCTCCTTCCAATGCTGCTCTATGCTTCTTAGGGAAACACGGTGGCTGAGTGGGTGGATGAGTGGGTATCACTTGTGCCTTGCAGCGCTGGGGTCCTGGGTTCAAGTCCCACCCAGGTCAACATCTGCAAAGAGTTTGTAAGTTCTCTCTGTGTTTGCGTGGGTTTCCTCCCACACTCCAAAACATACTGGTAGGATGATTAGATTGTGAGCCCCATTGGGGACAGGGACCAATTTGACAAGCTTTGTGCAGAGCTGTGTAATCTGTGTGCGCTATATAAATAAAGAATCATTATTATGGGACATTTCTCATCACATAGAGAGAGCAAGGTACAGGGAGGAATGGCAGTGCTCCAAAAAGCAAGCACATGCCTCAGGTATACCAACTGACTCATTAGCATAGGGATTCAAATGGAAATTTCTTGCAAATTGAATAATGGCTAAAAATTATAAACATATTTTGGGAAACTATAACATGATTCCAGCTGATTATAAAGCTTGGGGTCGGTGTTAAGCTCCTTTGAAGCTAGTTGTTTAACTACATGGTCTGGTTGCTGAGGGTAAAAGATATTTTTATGTTCAATGCTGTTTTCTTATATCTGCAAGGGGTTTGTCTTTGTCAGAAGTGGATGAATTGCAAACGAAAGAGATAACAGAGGAGGAGAAGAACTGATGAAACACAATGGAGCTTATGCGCCCGCATTTACGTTGGGTTTCCCGACTTTTCGGGGATCGCTCTGGGGATTGTGTTGCACGCGATCGTATTGTGTTGCAATCGCGCTAACTTTCATGTGACACAAATCAGGGGACGAGAAGATGGTGAACTCCAGCGGACCTGAGCGGGGAAGCGACACATGCAGGAAATCCGGCGCACGATCTTCATGAATCGCAGGCAGATGTGCATTCCGGCGGACATTCCGGATCGGGGATCGTGCAGGGACTAGGTAAGTAAATGTGCCCCAATGAGCGACATTTATCAGAGCTTGTCAGACAGTTTTCTAGTGTACAAGCCCTGAAATAATGACAATTCCTTGCAAACTACCAGGCATTGTGATTTTTTTTTCTCTTTATGCCACCTCCATGCCAAGTGAGCATGTAGGGGCAGGAAGGGGGACACCACCGGCGGTGGAGTGGGCAGATGCGGAGAGTTACAGTAGGGGCGGGGTTTCCAGAAGGAGCAGGAATCTCCCCATTGGATCTGGTATTTTACACAAGACTAAAAAGGAATGTATTGAATTTTTATTTAAAATACTGGAAATTGACTTTGATAAATTCACACACAAAATAAAACATGTTGAGTAACAGCTGCTTGGTGCACTCTTCTGGAGAGAAGACAAATTCGTAAATTAGTCTTGCAGGGAATTAGCTTCTAGTTTAAGCACAGGCTATCTTAGAGGTGCGGGCTGAGTCAGCCTATATTTGGCTGTATTATAATAACCAACTTTCTGTATCTACAGCTGTTTCGCAATCTGTTACTCAGCGCTGAGGCACTTTCTATGCCAGGCATGTCTGTCTATGCACATTTCGCCAAGTTTATGCAAGCAGCATTTCCTATGTTGACTTTATTAATATGCTGAGATTAAAATTTGCTGCTTTCTTTGCAAATCTAATATACAAAATATCTAAAATGACGCATTGGAAAAAATTTGGATAATTTTTGTTATTTAATCAACACATTAACTTAATGTATAGGAAATAAATGTTGGATTACGACTGGTCTCTGCTTTTGGATCCCATGCAATCGACAGAATAAGGGATAACAAGTTCCTGTTTTCTGCTCTATTCCATAGCGATTACCAGTTTTCCAGGGAAGTCAATGGAGCATAGAAGAAATCCGTCCTGTGCCCCATTGACTTCTATGGGACTTCCGGTTGGTTAACAGGATAAGCCAGAACCTTAAGTTCAAAGCAGACATGGGGAACTTGCAGTCTCCTGTTCTGCAAATTGTGGCCTGTCCTCTTTTCTCTGGCCCTGCATCTGGCAGGAGTCAAGGGGATGGGAGAAGGCCATCCAAATTGGGAGGCATTCCAGTTTGGCTGCTTGTCCAGCTCCCCACCTTGCTGACTGGAGAAAAGACATGGGATATAAGTGCATTATTCAGGCCTGCTGCAGCGTTGCTATATAAGGTAGTCTTTTTGGTTTAGGGGGTTCCCCTTTAATTTCTATTATACAAAATGTGGCATTTATGCCTTTTTAGGAACTACAGCAAAAAGAAGACTTAAAGAGGACCTGTCGCCCCAAAAAAATGCACTTGGAGCTACATATCAAAGTAAGCAGCTCCTAGCTCTACCCCTATTTTCAGCAGTAATAAACTGCTAGAGCTTTGTCGGAACCCTCAGATAAAGCCAGCAGACATTGCAGCGTCGCACATTAGGAACGCTAGACCGAGCTCACAGCGGTCTGGCGTATTCATGAGGGGGTGGTCCAAGGTGTTGCTTCTTCCCCAGACCGCCCATCCCACGCAATAGGCCAGCGGCGACTGCCAGGTTTCATGCAACAGTCCCCGCCTTCTAGTTCCGCCCCCTCATGAATACGTCGGACCGCCGTAAGCCCGGTCTGGTGTTCCTATTGTATTCCGCGTCAGTCTCTGCTAGCTTTACCGGAGGGTTCCGATAAAGATAGCAGTTTATCACTGCTAAAAATGGGGTAGCGCAAGGAGCTGCTTATTTTAGTAATCAGCTCCTGGTGCCGTTTTTTGGGTGACAGGTTCTCTTTAAATAGGGGACTTTTTTCCAAAACTAGAAACAAATATTTCCTATATAAAGTCCTAAATAATTAGTACCTTGTGGTCAATGGGGCTGTTTAAAGATAAAAAAGCATTGGAAAGGCCGGCAGATTATCAAATATTAAACAAATTCCAAAACTGCTTTACATGTGAAAGTGGGAATAGGAACTATAGATTGTACCAATCCCTGCGCAGGCACAAGCGAATACAATGCGGTGTATACACTTACATGGATACCTGATCGCCAACAGATTGTTGGATACTCTCCATTATGCTGGAAAGGTAGCTCTAAAGAACATTAGCACATGCATGGTAGGTATTCCCCTTCCTCGTTATGTGTTTTCTGTTATAAACCCTTGTCATATGCCTACATTATACAGCAATATCTTCTGTTATGGCATTTAGAAAAACAGTTCTGGTGTCAGTTTAAAGAGGATAATATCCCTTTAATATAACACAAGAATTGTGTTACAGCTGGGAGAGTAGAACTCATATCTACAGTTGTAGATAGCTTTGCTTCTGTTTCACGTAGAACACAATCTTTATGTAACATTAAAGGGGAGATGGTTATAAAGTTATGGTACAGAAGTTGAAAGCAGCATGGAAAAGTAGGGAGGTTACATGAACAGAATGGGAACATTAAGGAAAGTGTCATTGCTAGATATGAGCAGTTGGGGAGAATAACATTAACATCAATAGAGTCACAAGAAATTCAGGGTTTGGAGAGTTATGTTATTGTCCAAATAGATGAAAATATGATATTTGAATAATTTCGTTTTTTTTTCTGTTTGTTTGTTTAGTTTTGTTTGTTGAAAAATAAATGTGGATGTTTGTTCATGGAAAAAAATAAGGCATCCCTTGAAAATAAGCTCCTATCCATTTTTCGGAACAAAAAAATAATACGAGGCGCTGTCTTATTTTCAGAGCAACACAGTAGATATGACATGTTCTACTTGTTTACTGTAAACTTAACAGGTAATTATTCAATAAAAAAGATCTTTCTCAATAAAGATTTTCACAAAAAATTTTTGCTCAATAACAATGAATAAAATCACATTTTAAAATTGAGCAATCCGTTTAGGGCTGTGGGTCTAGCTCCTAGAAGTACAATATATACTCGAGTATAAGCCTAGTTTTTCAGCACAAAAAAATGTGCTGAAAACCCAAACTTGGCTTATATTCGAGTAAAAAAAATATAGGTTTTAACAGGGTTTGTGGTAAAATTAGGGGCCTCGGCTTATACGTGGGTTGGCTTATACTCGAGTATATACGGTAGGTATTTTTGTAGGGAAAGGGGTGATCTGATCATAGCAGATAGCTATGATGCATAATAGAAAGCTACTGTTTCTGGGGAAATGCAAATATTTATGTGGATGAGGTAATTCCTTTGATGCCGTAGAACTTTTCAGCGTTTGAGTTTCAGTTTTTTTAGTTTTCATCAGAAAACGAAGTCATTGGAAAAAGTGATACGATTATATTTAGGTAGAATAAAAACCGGTGAAATGTTCAATTAAAGGATAAGATGTCAATTATAAAATGTTCGATAGCCCCATGAAGAACCTTATCAGCAATCAATGCTAATCTGTCCTCTGTAAACCACAGATGATATAAATAATGCAGGTTCATGTGTTCTTCAATGTGCCGTTTATGGAACTTTTTCCCTGCAAAACGAAATGTTTTGTTGGATCAGAACAGAAAATACTGTAAGAATTTCAACAAGGAAAGATAGTCCGGAAAAGAAATGTGAAATGTGCCTGGCCCTATTCAAGTCAATGGGGCACATTTACTTATCCGGTCCATGCGCGATCCCCGAGGTGCGTTGTCCGACGAGGATGAAGTCTTCTGCAATTCAACAAGATCGTGCACCCGATATCCTGCATGTGTCGCTTCCCCGCTGAGGTTCACCTTCTTCTTCCCGGTGCATGTAAGTGCATGTCTTGCCACACAATTTGACTTGTTAAATCCTGCACGTAGTCCGAATCCATCGGATCGTCCGTCGGCTCTCCCCCCGATCACATGTCGACACAATCCGATCGCATGCGACGAAATCCCCGGTGCGATCCCAGAAAATGTCGGAAAACCCGACCGAAATGCGGCCGCGGGACCTTAGTAAATAAGCCCCAATGAGTATGAGCAGATGCACACGACTGTTCTCATCTGTTCTTGAAAGGATGACCTACGGCAGCACTAAATGCAATACTTTTTAAGGGATTTGTGCCTACAGATATTATTTTAATAAAACATGCAAATGATCCATTAAAAATAGAGCATGTCCTAATCAGAAGATTTTGTCAACAAAATCGAGTAGATGATTGGATGACTAGCTTACTTTTTCATACAGTATGTAATTACTTGTAATGTATGACTGAAGAGAGGTTTTAAGATAATTTATGATACTCTTTTCTCTGAAAATAACCCCCAAAAACTGGAAAAACTGGAAAGACAGATGTTTGTTTTTGCTAATGTACTGTATGCTTTACGTGCAATTTGCTTGCTTCACTCCACACCAGATTATGCCAGAATTTACTGGTCGGAATATGCAACTCGTACAAAGCTGAAGGTAAAATATGCCGGTGGTTGTCACTTCCTAAAGCTCAAAAATTTTATTTCAGGGGACTGCAGATAGTTATTATTCCTTACCTCCCCAATAACTTATTCACAGGAGTTCAGGGAGTTCTTCTGAAAAGTTCTGACATTCTGCAGCTTAATCAGGCTGCTCTCTGTTCCGTCATTATGGGATATGTGCGAGTGAGATTAATTATCGTAAAACCAGAATTTTCAAGCATTATAAAGTTACCTAACCTTTGAAGCTATTTTTATTTAAGAAATGAATAGAGCAGGTGATAAAAGTAAACTTTGTATCTTCCATGTGACTGTTTTCTGCTCCTCCAGTGAGCAGTGTATCTGAAAGCCTTCTCAGGCCCATCCTCTTCAGGCAGATAAGAAGACTAATGAGTCATTCTTATGAGTCATACCTGAGAATGAGTCATACCTAGAGAATATTTCCTTTGATGATTCAACTCTCTAAGGAGATTAAATAATCTTGTAACCTCCTGTAATGAGTTAACCTTTTCACCAATGGCCAATGTAAATATATGTCGGCCGATGCTGAAGTGGTCTCCGGAGAGAGCTTACAGATTGAGCTCTCTCCAAACCCATGTATTATACAACTCACACCCACAGGTAACTGATGTGGTCATAATTCACAGTGACACCTAAAAGTATTGCCCATGGGTGCCACCAGAGGGTGCTGATTGTTTGCATTGACCGCTAGAAGCAGTTGTATTGCAGGATATTGTGTAAGCTATCAGACCCCTTAAGTGCATGTAACATAAAGAGCCTGAAATAAAAGATATTAAATCATAGCCAAACTGTAGATGTGGTATCTATGTGTCATACTGACCCAAAGAATAAAGAAGAGGTGTCATCTGGACCATACTTTGATCTGCATTATTGATTTATGCAATTTTGTTAGTTACATTTTAAATTGAATTTTACAAAAAAAAGTGCTGGTGAGTTGCAGCTACCAAAATTGGTCCAGTGATAGAAAGTGTATGAAGAAGCAACTGGTAGCCTATCTAACTGATAACAAAGAGTTAATGTAGCACTAATTGCTGAAAAAAAGCCATGCTGGAATGGAAAAGAGTCAGAATATGCAGCGCAGCTTCCTTCATATGGGGCAGCATACCCACAAGAAAGACAACACCATCACAACCTTTTCAACCACCAAAACATGTAAATAGTCATCAGAATTCGACCAAAGAACAATAAAACAGGAGATATTAATACAATTTTCTTCTAAATCATGAGTATTGTGTGAATTTATTGTAGCTGGGAAAAAGTTAGCTGCCTCTTCCATGCTGCTTCCTCTAACCTCCTGTGATGCCCCATGTTCTGCTGTCCTCCGGCAGATAGAAGGTGCATTACTGTCCTGCCATAGTAGTGGTTGGAGGGGCCTTCCATGGACATCCACATTAATGTCCGTACTGCCCCCAGCAATATATAGGACGTCACAGGAAGTCCCAAGGCCTGCCACCAGATGTTTATAGGACCCGCTGGTCCCATCAGCCTTAGGCTTTACCAGAGTAATTACTAAAGGGGTGACCATATGAGGGTCTTGCATTTACCCTGGTAAAGTGGGAAACCTTTATTATTCTTAAACTGTATTTTTATTTGATTTTCCAAAATTACAACAGGGGTTTGGGTGGTGGGAGAATAGCAAATGTAGGGAGACCATCACAGGCGCCAACTCACAAAACCTAAAATTTAAATACTAGTAATAACAGTTGCAAAAAAACAGAAACAATTACTTATCTGAGAGATGGTGTAATCCATGCCTCAATAAACCATGAACATATAAGACAGAAGACTAGACAAGGGGCACAAACATAAGGACAAAGATGGGAGGTGGGAAACTCTTGACTCCTAGATTAAATAGGGAGTGTGCTTCAGTGCCTCACATTGGGGGGAATTTACTTACCCGTCCGGAGGAGTTCACAGAAAGTGCGTTGTCCGATGATATTGCCCTGTGCCGAGATTCACTAAGATTGTGCGCCCGATATCCTGCATGTGTCGCTTCCCCGCTCAGGTCCGACAGAGTCCACCTTCTTCTTCCTGGTGCATGTAAGTGCTTGATCTTGCGGCGCAATTTGAAAGTTAAATCCCACGCTCAGTCTGAATCAGTCGGATTGTCCAACGGCACGCCGCCCGATTTCTGTTGCATGAAAGCCAATGCAGCTGCGCTAAAATTCACGTGCAACACAATCCCCTGTTCAATATCTGTCACAGCCGCACCAAACCCCAAAACATCAGGAAGTCCGACAAAAGTCCGACAAAATCTGCGGACCCTTACTAAATAAGCCCCATTGTGTTAGGCCATCGTGGTGTAGCCAACCCTTTTAATGGGGTTTATTGACAAAAAAATATTTGGCTCATTTACTAAGGGTTTCCCAACGATTTCCGTTAAGCGCCGCATTTAACAGGGGATTTTTGGTGCAACACAAATCGGGGGGCGGTCCGCCGGACAACCGGAGGGGTCTGGACTACGCGCGGGATTTAACATTTTAACAGCGGGAAGAAGAAGGTGAACTCCGGCGGATGCAACGGATACAGGAACTCGGGCGCACGAGCTTCGAGAATCGCGCCGGACTTCATCTTCGTCGGACCGTCCGAATCGGGGATCGCGACCAGGTAAGTAACTTTGCCCCATTATGATGTCATCATCGATGCAATCAGTGAGCGTGTGACTTCATCATTTTGTATTCCTGCAGGAATTCTAATGTGCATGGGCATCATAGATATTACAAAATTCAGTCAACCTTCTCTGAAACAAATTAGCATTCTCACTTACTCTTCCTTTTTTTAATACGAGCTAGCTAAATCCATCATGAAGATTCACACTCTCATGGCAGATTAAGCCATAAACTGTGAAATACTTTGAGACTGCAAAAAAAATACTGGATACTTATTTTCCAGGCTGTGAATGACCTAATTTTTCAAATGTCTGCCTTATTTTTCTTAATCAAACTCAAAGCTGAATTTTCTACTGGGTAATGACACAAAGAACATTTACATTGATGGCAAAGCTGCCCAAACATACCCAAAATATAATTTATCTGACATTGCATGCTGTCACTAATACGTCCTGCTTCCAGATGGATTAAAACTTCATATAATTTACATAATGTAGACACTAATAGGAAAAAAGTTTTTGCTAACTAATTATGCTTAAACTTTTGGTTGCATTGAATGACCCCCCCAAAAAGTCATATTTATATTCTAGATTTATGAGAACTGTCAGATCAGTGAGGGTCAGATCACATGATCTGTTCCCCTTGTACCTATGGAATAGTCAGATTCCCAGAGAGAATGAACGAAAAAATCACACAGTCCCATTCAAATAGAGGTACAAGTAGACTTGATTTGTTGCTGGAGGGGGTTGGCATGAATGCTCTATGAGAGAACTGAGCGTAAAGTCTTGCCTATTTTTGTTGTGCCCATACAGAAGAATGGATTGTGCCCGGAGCAGACTCTCTATTCAGACGTCTGTGTGAAGGTGTATTCCCAAACACATTACAGTCATGGCCAAAAGTTTTGAGAATGACACAAATAGCCCGATCCCGAAGCTGAAACACAGAGACGGTCCTGGCGCTTGTTGGTCCTTCTTGGGCGCCCTGGAGCCTTTTTGGCTAAATGAATCCTCTCTCCTAGAATTCCTTGATGATGCGATAGATTGTTGACTGAGGTGCAATGTTTTTAGCTGCGATACTCTTCCCAATTAGGCCAGTTTTGTGCAGTGCAATGATGACTGCATGTGTTTCTTTAGAGATAACCATGGTTAACAGAAGAGAAACAATGATGCCAAGCACCAGCCTCCTTTTAAAGTGTCCAGTGGTGTGATTGTTACTTAATCATGACAGATTGATCCCCAGCCCTGTCCTCATCAGCACCCGCACCTGTGTTACTGGAGCAATCACGGAAACAATGTTAGCTGCTACTTTTAAGGCAGGCCTGCAATGACGTTGAAATGTGTTTTGGGGTAAAAAGTTCATTTTCTAGGCAAATATTGACTTTGCAATTAATTGCTGTTAAGCTGATCCCTCTTTATAATATTCTGGAGTGTATGCAAATTGCCATTATAAAACCTGATGCAGCACTTTGTAAACATTAACATTTGTATCATTCTCAAAACTTTTGGCCATGACTGTACATTACTCTGAATACATTACATTGTTCTCAAACATAAATGTATCTCTTCATGTAAAATTTAGTTTCATGTTTTGTGCTGTATAAGCTCCACAATAAACCCTCCACTATGTACATCACAGTTCACACTGCTCCACATGCACACATAGAATGAAAGGATAAGAAATGCTGCATGACCCTAAGGAAGGCAGATGGCCGTAGGAATAACATAGCATAGGAATGTGACCTTGATGTGTCTGCAGTGGGTTGTATGGCATCAACATTTGTCTCGCATTGATATTATCCCACTGTAAAACAATACTGGAGCTCAGAGATTAACTCAAGAAATGTAATAGACACAAGCTAATGCTTATCTAGTGGTAGTATTTTCAAGGTCATTTGT